>NW_017731996.1:541795-563410 GCF_001890085.2 Hipposideros armiger
CTCACAGGCCCCTGGGCTCCAGGACCAGCCAGTTCTCGGTGACCATCTGCACATCCTGGCCACTCAGAGGCTCCCGCAGCCTCACCTTCACCTCCAGCTTGCCCCCAGTGGGCTTCCTTCCTTCCAGGACCTGTGAGGACCGCAGAGAGGGAAATGGTAAGTGATGGGGCAGCGGTTGGGAACAGGCAGCTCACAGGTAAGGAATGAGAGGAGCTAAAGCATCCTGCAGTGTCAACACAGGAGTCTCCGTTTCATGACTACCCTGCCCTGCTGCTGTTTGGTGGTGGTGGTTTTAGGTAAGTCTTATAAAGATAAAAAGTAATGTGAAAATCCAATTAAGCATCAATGCTCTGAGGTGGAGATGAGAAACCTGAGTCCTGCTCAGTTGCCTCATGGCAACTCTTAGAAGAAATGCTCTG
Organism: Hipposideros armiger; assembly: GCF_001890085.2. Lineage (NCBI taxonomy): Eukaryota > Metazoa > Chordata > Mammalia > Chiroptera > Hipposideridae > Hipposideros > Hipposideros armiger. Next base: position 542,215 of record NW_017731996.1, read on the forward strand.
ACTTAAAGGTGTAGCCTAAAAACCACTAACTTCACAGATGGCACAGAGATGTGGGTGTTACATTACACAGGCAGAGTGTGGCAAGGCCAGGACTAGAACCCAGGCCAAAGGTTCCTATCCACCCACCATGCTGCCTCCTTCCTGAGCAGGAGCGGGGCAGCTGGAGTGCAAAGCAGGGCTATATGCTGGAGAAGTCTGACCACTCTCAATGTGGCCAGTACACATAATAGTTCCCACAAACAGGTGGCGGTGGCGGAGGCGGGTAGATGCACCGTAGTGGATAAGCCCCACCCACAAAGGCATCAGCAAGGGCCTGGCTGCACTTGGCCAGGGACACTGTATGAGCTTATGTAACACCTCCTTCTCTAGACTTCAGTTTCATTGGTCAGAGGCAAACGCTTAAGAGTCCCTGGCCTATGAAATTTGATGAGTTCACAGATGCTTAAGGAGCTGTCTGGGACCAATTCCTAAACACAGACTAGCTTCATTGTGGTGGGTCCCTGATCTGGAAATACTGTATCAACTCTACGTCCAGAGGTGGTTCCATTTCATCATGGTGCCAGAGAACTGCCCTGCCCCCCAAACCTAGGAATTTGTGTGTGCTAAGTTGACAGCAATGATCAGACCCCTCACGGGCCCTGTAATCCACCATCCCTGGGAACTGAGCGGCCCAGAGAGTTGTGACGAGTATACCTACTTCCTGTCTGGGTGATGCTGTAAAACTTTCTCAGACCCTCTGAGTCTCTTCATTTGTGAAATTGAAATAGCACCTACTCTACAGCACACCTATAGATATTTTGAAATTAATGGGCACAAAAAACCTATAATGGGGGCTAATGTTCAATACATGTTGGCTCTTCACTTGCCAAGTGCTCTGATTTCCTCACCCTACCTCCAGTCTCTGCGTCCTACCTCCAAAATCTCCCTGATCTCACTCTCATTCTCCAGGCGCTCCAGTTTCAGGTGGGCTGTGCCGACCAGCTTGTCACTTCTAAAGAAGGACCTGGGGAGCCAAGAGTCAACAGAGTTGGACTGGGCAGGGAAAGCAGGAATGAGCTGGCAGGGGCAGCAGCAGCAGCAGAAGCCATTCCTTCCTCCCGGCCCACCTTGCAATGTGACTGACAGGGACCTCACCCTTTGTGGAAGATTTCAAACTTGATTCCTTTGCTTTGGATCACCCTCCTGAAGCCTCGGTGGTTTCGGTTGATGTTTAGTTTGAAGAGTTGATCAAATTCTGCAAGAGAAGACAAGAAGGGGCTTAGCTCCCGGGGATTTCCTGAGGACGTGGTTAACACGTCTAGGGTTGGTCTCTGCCTGCAATTCAGAGGGACTACCACCAGAGGGTGGTAACGCACCTAGGTCCTGGCCTGGAAGGCCACACTGGGCAGCTCTTAACACTCACCCGATTGATTATACCAAAGTGGGAGGGACCTGGAATTTGGAGTCTGGATTCCTTGATTCAAGTCCCATTTCTACCACCTCCTTGCTTTGAAGCCACAGCAAAGTCCCTTTATCTCTCTGAGCCTGTTTGCCCAACTAGTGAGAAGAGTAGTAATACCTGCCTTTATCTCCCAAGTTGAGTACCAAGTAAGATAATCTGGAAACACAACTGCTGCACACACAGATCAGAGTGAGAGGGAGGAGAAAGCAGCCCTCACCTGGAGAGTTTGTGTTCTTCACCACAGCTGTTTTGCTCTTTTGAGCCTGGTCCTAAAGCAGTAAGAAGGGACAAGTCAGGACAGCTTGAAAAAACAGGTCTATAGGGCCAGAAACTCTGTGCTAAGTCACTGTTGACGGAAGGGACCCCTATGGGGAAGGGGCCCCTTCAAACCCCTTCCTACAGCCAGACCTCCCAGGGATGGGGAGAAATTGAGCACAGGGTCCTGGAATGGAAGATGAGGTTCAGAGGATCCTACCTCTACCTGAACCTCACCGAGTTAGGGTAGTGGAACTCAAACCGCACAAAAGCATCCAAGTCATCAGGGGTCACTCCTACGGAGGAGAAATGGGAGTCATGGTCAAACGGAGTAGGCAGGAGCCCAGCACTTGATGTAGGGGGACAGCCAGTGCCTCCCTGTTGGTTGGGGGTGGTGTCTGGGCAAAAGCCTCCTGGAATAGGGGTGGCCCCGGGGCTACCTGGAGGGGCTGGGAGGTTCATTCCCCGGACAATGACCAGATGCATTTCTGTGCTGTTGAGTTCTGAGAAGACCCTATAACCAGGAAGCAAGGAGAAAGAGCCCAAAGTGAAGGAGTGTGCTGAGTTTTAAAAGGTCCCCTCTTCCAGTGCCTGCCTGCCTCCCAGGTGGTAGTCAGGAGGCGAGTGGGCCCAGGGCGGCAAAGCTTGCATGGGTGAGGAATGGCAGAGATGGCACACAGACCTTGGCCTGTGACCCCCAGTCCAGGGTTCCTTCCCCTACCACCCGCAGCTCTGAGCTCCTCACAGGCATCCTGTCCTACCTCCCACACCCCCCAGGCCCAGTGCCTGTGGCAGGGCCACGCCTGGGCAGCATCACTAGAGGTGCCTAAGTCTCCAGCCTTGGCTCCCAGCCTCTGGCCCACCCCTACATGAAGTCATTGTCTCCCTTAGGCTATTCTTTTTTTCCAATTACAGTTGACATTCAGCATTATTTTATATGAGTTTCAGGTGTATAGCACGTCTCCCTTAGGCTTTGGTACCTCACAGTCTGGAATGTCTTCAACTCAAAGTGGTGGCTAGGAGGGTCGAGGCCCTGGGCCTGGGCCAGCTGTAGGATCTCAAGCTGCTTTTTGCGTTCCTGAGCAAGCTTCTCAAACCTGACAGAGACAGGTGCTCGCGTCAGCGGGACAGGGCTCATTTTCTGCTCCCCACTCCACATGTCCTAGACCCAGCCCTTGCATTTACCGCGTAGTCTCAGCCACGTTGCCCTGGTGCATGAACTGCTTGGAGAACAGCAGACACTTCTGAAAATAAGAGGCCCAGAGTGACTCTAGGTTGGCTTTTGAGGTCTGATTTCTGAAAGGTCCAACCTTCTGTAGTATCACCCCTCTCCTCCCCCAACACATACCCCCAAGTCACTGTTCCTGAAGTCCCATAACACTTTTTTGCCTAAGTTTTTGCTGTTTCCTCCGTGATGACAGCCATTCCCCCAAAATACACTTAGCATACTCCTATTCTTTCTTCAAAACCTAATAGAAATATCACTTCAGAAGGCAGAATTGCAAGCAGCAGCTCAGATCCATAGGCACAAATATATGTATACATTTTTTTATATAGATACGTCTCCCCGAACACTTCTTCCTCAATACTCCTTCCTCCCATTTTCAAAGTACTTTCCCCTCCACTTTACTATCTGAACTTCGTAAGTACCCCAAAGGTGGGATATTAATCATTCTGTTTTACAGATGAGGAAAATGTTTTTCGGAGAGGGGAGTGCCTTGCCCAAGGTCACACAGCCAGTAAATTAAAGAGCCAGAATTTGAATCCAGGAATATCTGGTCTGAGCCCCATGACTTTCCCCAGGGAGAGGAAAGGGGAGGGCACTGAAAGGGCAGACAGACAAGCAGCCTACTGACCTCATGTTGCTCCAGAAGCATTTTTTGTAGCTGAGCATACACGTCTTCAGCCTTCTGGGAGAGTCGCAGGTCCTCATGGTGAATGAGGATGAAGTCGCCCTCTTCATCCGTCAAGGGTGAAGGCACCTACACAGATTACAAGGCCCCTCAGGGGCCCCAAGATGATTCCTCTGCTGAGCCTAACAAAAGCAGGATCCCAAACTGGACGTTTCTCCAGCTTCTAACCTTCAGCGATGGGAACTCATTGCTTCCCATTCTATCGCAGGCCGCCACAACACTCTGCCTCCCCCTGGTCTTGCCCTGCCTTGTCGTCTCTGGCTGCAGGCAGCCCATCTGGCCTTCCCCCAGCCTCTCCTGAGGCCATGGGAAGAAAGAGGCATAAACTGAAGGCTTTTCCAGCAGTAAGCACATCCTATCCAAGACCCATCTCCTGGAAGCAGCTGCCTCATTCACAGCTGCCCATCAAGCCCCTGCCACCCTCCTCCTCTGCTTGAGAAGTCCTGCTGCTTAACCAGGTGGGACTCACCTTGGAGAGGTCTACAGGCCGGCCTGCTCGGACCTGGATGATCTGAGCCTCAAGGCATTTGGCCAGCCGCAGATGAGCTTTGGCCTGTTCCAGGTCCTGGCCTCGCTTGGCCTGCAGGGCTGCCCGCTGGTACTGCCGTTTCCGTGCCTCTAGCAGTGACAGCTGCTCCCGCACTGAAGGGAGAGCAAAGTTGGTTAGAGCCATGCCTGCCCACCACTAGAGCCTTCACTCCATCCCTCTTCTCCCTAACTCACCAGAGGGATTCAGTGACTCCTTAGAACTCGAGGCCTTGGGCTCAGGTAGGGGCTGGGATGAAGGGACCAGAGGTTGTGCTGGCTTCTTGGCCACTGGGGCCTGGACTGCAGACTCATCCTGCAAGTGACGAGGAAGATGTCACATGGAGTCTGCTCCCCACCCTGGCCGAGGCAGCTCCCAGACCTGGACGCTCGTCTTAAATGCTACACTAACTTACTGTGTGAACTGAGATGAATGGCTTCCCCTTCAGGGCCCTAGAGAATCTGAGCTAGACAAGCCTCATGAAACTCTTTGAGCTAACCTCCCCAACAGGAGACAGCAGGGTATTGGGGATCTGGGCTCCGGAGTCAGTCAGACCTTGGTTTGAATCTAGCTTTGCCTATCTGGGTGCTGTTGGCCAAGTTTTTTCTCTGTTAAATGGAAGAAAGAATCCGTCTCACTGGGCTTCTTAGTACAGACAATGGGGTCTCCATGAAGCCCTCATCTGTCATTTCCCTCACCAATCCCTGGAGTCTCAGGCCCTCAGCCAAACCTCCTCATCCCAGTCTTCTGCTGGGGTCGTATCCTCCGAGGCGGCCAGCTTCTGAGCAGTTGCTAAAGTAGCTGCCATGGCATCCTCCGCAGTGCCCGCAGTGGGCTCCAGGCCAGGGATGGGGGGGAATCCTGTGGACGACAGTGAGCTTTGAGAGGGGTAGTGTAGCCTCAGGGAAGCACTACGCAGCTGTGGGCCTCGGCTGCGCTGGGCGGCTCCCACAGAGTGGAGGCAGCTACAAGAGAAATTATTTCCCCCTCCTCCCATCATTCTTAGAGATCTTCTCATGAAGACCCTAGGCCAAGCACCACCACTCACCTGGAGGGATAGGCAACTCAGCAAAATCAACTTTCCGTCCTGTTCGGTGTGCTCGAATGGCATCTTGATATTGCTGCAAGGGAAGGAAGGGAGGGACCTATGGTGGGCAGCAGCCTCTAGGCTCCACATAGGGAGAGACAGAGAGTGGAAGACTGAAAAACAGCAGCCCCAGAAAGAAAAAGCCCTGAACACAGAACTCCAGAGAGATAGACAGGCAGACAGAGACTCAAAGACCAGGGCTAGCTGCAGGAGCACACAGACAGCGCAGCCAGGGAGAGGCTGACATGCAGGGCTGCATGGCTGAGGGCCCACCTTGGCAATGCGCTCGTGCATCCGGGCCTTGCGCTCATCCCCACTGCCCTGGGCCTGGATGCCTGCCTCACGGTACTTGTTCAGCCTCTGATGCAGGGCGTCTAGCACTGTCTGTGGCTCAGGATGGGCCACTTGAAAGGAGGAAGGAGATGGCATCAGCTCTGCCTGCCTCTCCCCAGGTCCCCATTCCACAGTCCCACAATTTCGTCCTACCTGGGGCTGCAGGGGTGTCAGGGGCCATCACTGGCTGCACTCGCTCCACTGCTGGGGGTATGACTGAGGGTGCTGTGAGGGCCTTGGAAGGCTGTGGGAGGGGCTTCAGGTCTGGGGGACCCGGAGCAGAAGTGTAGGTGGGATGCTTGGCCAGCCCCAGCCTGACCGAGTCCCCCCCCCACCATCCTCATACTGACCCTCAGGTGCTGGGGGCATGGCACTCAGGTCCACAGGGTCTCCCTTCTCCAGGGCCTCCAGGACAGCACCGAATCTCTGCAGTAGTAAGAAAACCAGGTGTGGGCATCAGCCAGGGAACCACAAGAGCCTGGGCAGGTCACTGCCCCCATCGGTGAGGGGCTGGACACACAGCCCCTCAGCCAGACGTCATACCTTCCCAGTCCTCATGAGCTCTCGGGCACGGTCTAGGTCTCCAGCCCGCTTGGCGTTCAGGGCAGCCAGCTTGTACTCTCTCTGTCGGGTCAACAGCAGGGCCCGTGGGTCTGGGTCTGAGTTGGGTGGGGCAGAAATGCCAGGGCTTGTCTCAGGCTGAGAAGGGATGTCTGCGGAGAAATAAAAAGCCCAAAGAGGGGGTGTCGGTCAAAGAATGGGCATGCCCTGGGTTCCCAGTGCCCATAGGTCTGGTTGGCCTAAGGACCTCTCAGGGAAGGTGTGACTGACGGCAATGACAGTGGCAGGATGGGGAGGCAGGCGATGGGCTCTGACCTTGAGAACCAGGATAGGATGTCAGTGTCTCCAGATACCTGGCTCCATGGTGGGAGGAGCTGGGGGATCTGCCTCGGAGCTCCTGTCGGTGGTTTCCTGGGGGGACAGGGGCTTCCTGCCCAAGGCCACTGGAGGTGGGATCTCATCCTCATTGATCTTCCTGCCTCTCCTCACAGCAGCCAGCTGGGCCTCTAGAGTCTGAGGGAGAGAAGAGCCAGAAACCCAGCAGCCATCTCAGTCTGGATCCCGCTTGAAGAAAAGCCAAGGATCCCTCCCTTCCATTGGCCTAACTTCCTGCTGCCTCACCCGCTGACCTCAGCCCCACTCCTCCCAGCCCTGCTCCCTGTCTGGGCCCAACTGACCTTCAGGCCACGCTCACAGCGCCTGGCTTTGGCGGCTTCACCTGCCTCCTTGGCGCTGGCTGCAGCCTCCCGGTAGTTATGGATCCGATCGTCCAGCAGAGCCTGCAGCCCCTGAGGCCCTCCAGCCTGTAGATACTTCAGTTCAGGACCTGGCCACCCCAGGGCCAAGTAGGCCCTTGCTGCTCCCTCCCTGCCAGGAAGCTGCCCCAGAAAATGAGGCTCTTGGATTCAAGTAGAAGGAAGAACCTAAAAGTCTCAAGGGAGGAGGAAGAGACTCACTGGACAGGCCAGAGGCCATGTCAGAGGCAAACAGAGACCCAGACAATCTGTGGACAGCTGTGGGGGGTGGTCTGGGAGAACAGAGAGGCCTTTGAGGCCAGCCAGCCACCAAAGAGTTTCTTGTGCTCGGTCACTGGTCAGGGCGCAGCTGGAGGAGGGCCCTGCAAAGGGTTACTGCAGCCTTTCTCTGCAAGCCATGCTACGTGCATGTTATACATGCGTACGTGGGGGCATCGAAGGCACAAAGGATCCCTCCAGAACCTACCTGAGCTGCTGGGGCTGAAGCTGTTAGGAGAGGTGTTTGCACTGGAGATTCAATGTTTTCCTGTTCCTTCTCCTCTGGGCCATCAAGGCTGGCTGTCTCAGCATCATCCAGGGGCCCAGCTTTCTCATCTGTACCCAGGACTTCCTGCAGTTCACTCTGGGGAGACACAAGGCCCAGGAGCTTGGGAGCCTCATGGCCATACCTATGATAGGATCTGAAAATAAAGGACTCTCCCCCCGCCCCAGCAGTACTTCCCAACATTAGTCAATGTGCCTGAAAGTCCCCTTCACCAAAACACTTCTTTAATCTGACTGAGGATAGCCTTTTAAACAGTGAAGACTACAAATGTGAGAATCGCCAAAGGCAGAGCTCAGACCACACAGCACAGGAGACTAGCCGCACACTGTAGTCAGACGGGCCAAGAAGGGCAAGGTGCTCACTTAACATGAGAGCACAGAGGGACCCGCCCAGGCTTCCCACACAGCCCTCGGACACCAGCCTGCCAGACGCACCAGCAAGTCTGCGTCCTCCTCCAGCCCTTCCTCCTCCTCCTCCTCCTCCTCCTCATCCCGCATACAGTCTGCCGCCAGCTTCTCGATGTGGGCCATAGGCAAGGTGCCTGGGGGAACAGAGGGTTGGGGTAGCTCAGGAAAGGTCCACGGAGAGGAAAGGAGGGTCTTCAATGCATGGAGCATTTCTACACCCAGGTATAAATCCTGATCTCCCACAGCCCAAGCCCCCCCTGTAAAAGCCCTGCTCTCCCTTTATGACCCAGGTCGAAGCCCCTCAGCCAGGAAACCTTCCTGGGCCCCCAACAGGCAACAAGCTGCTCCCTTCTCGGCATTTGTTTTAATAGCTCTTCACAGACCTACTCATCCATTGCCCCTAACCACCTTTCACACATCTAAAGATTTTTAACATCTATTTGAGCTTCACAACAATTCTGCAAGGTAGGTAATATTATCGCTATTTTATATATGAGTAAACTGAAAACTACCAATATTAATTTTCCTAATACTGCGATCCTATTAAGTGGCAGAACCATGATTCAAACCCAGGCTCACCTAACCCCAAAGCAGGTTTGGACTAAGACAGAATGGAGGGCTGTGTTTCTCCCAGACCAGTGTGCCCCTTCCAAGATCCTCCCATGATCCTCAGGTCCCTCAATTCAGGGGTACATGGGATTGGTGTGTGTGTGTGTGGGGGGGTACGGGGGTACAGGGAGGTTCTCTCTGAGGGTTCCTGGAGAGGGGAGAAGAGAGGAAGATTTAGACCCTCTGACCCTCCCAGACTTCAGGTCTCTGTCCTCTTCCAGGCTGGGAAGGGATATTTCACTTCCTCATTCAACACAATTTCTATCCACTTATTAGTGCCCAGTTTGCCTGTGCTGAGCACTTACTCTATACTTGGCCCAGCTAAGGCTAAGGCTAGGGACCTGAGTCAGGTGGAGAATCAGATTGCTGAATGTCCACTATGGTGAGCGGGGCAGTCCAGGGAAGAAGTGAGCTCCCGCCGGTGTGTGAGCAGGGCAAGATGGCTTCTTGGTGGGAGTGCTGAAGAAGGGACATGGATATCAGAAGGAACAGGTGGTCTGGCTAGCTCTTCACAGCTGTGAGGAGAGGACCTTCCCACCCACCTGCCTGATGAGCCCATCTGGTCCCAGCACCGAGTCCTGCCCAGAGCCATAAACTCACCCTGTCCCGTGGGTGCTGGCTTCCTGCCTGTGGTTCCTACTTCCCCAGTGAGGGCCAGCAGCTCGGCCTCCAGGTCCCCGTCATCTTCAGTCTCCTCCGTCCCCAGCAGCATGTCCTCAGGGCTGAATTCCACAAAGAGCCCCAGCTGAGAGCAAAGATTTCATAGGACCCACTCAATGAGGCAGAGGTGGAACCCAGCCCCAGAGCCAGTCTCCTGGTCAGTGGCTCCTTCACTGTCTGAGGCCCAGGATGCAGAAAGGGAAACCGGCCTGCAAGTGTCCCTTTAGGACACTCCTTTACCTGGTGACTCTACAGAGAGCCCAGTAAGACTACACTGCCATTATTATTACTGACAACAACAATACTAGATGCCAGGCACTGTACTTAGCACTCTACATGATTATCTTAGTTAATTTTCTCACAATCCTGATAGGTCCTTTTTTTAAAATTAGAAAACACACATAACATGAAAATTGTTATCTTAACCATTCTAAGCGTAGAGCTCAGTAGCATTCCGTACATTCACACTGTTGTGCTACTGTTATCACTATCCATTCACAGAGCTCTTTTCATCTTGCAGAACTAAATCTCTGTACCCATTAAACAACAACAACTCATTCTCTACTATCCCCAGCCCCTGGTAACCCCATTCTACTTGCTGTCTCTATAAATTTGACTACTATAAGAAAGGTAGGTTCTATTTATATTTCCATGTTCCAATGAAACTGAGACAGCCTTGTAAGTGGAAGAGCTAGAATTTAAAATAAATTTTTATTTATTTTGTGATGTGAGTCTATGCCCTTTATCCTACCACCTTCCTTACTTGCCTCTTTTAAGACAAGACAAATAGACTAAGAAGTCTCAGGACGTGGGCCTGAAACAAGAGATCAGAGAGACCTCTAAGGCAGCAAAACTCTCCCAATGGACATAAACTCTCAAGCCCTGCATCCTTGGTTGGCAAGCAGTGTGGCCTAATGCACCCATGAGAGCACGAAGGCCCCTTCAGAACACCTTAAACTGGAGGTTCCTGAACACTCCAGATCACTCATACGGAGGTGGCCATGGCAGGATGCCTGGGTTGAAACGTGTGGGTGGCAGGAGCTAGGCAGAGGGTCTCTAAGGGATCTGACAACACCAGGGGGCACTGCTCCAAGTCTCTGGACTAATGGGGCTACCATACAGATGACCCAGTTTGCCCACGCTGTTTAAGAACCCCCACCCTCAGACTGGAGCTGGGGTGAACAAGCCTTTATACATACCTGCTTGGCAGCCGCCACACCCTGACCACTGGCCTGAGGGCCCTTCCGAGGTCTTGGCCGTGGCATCTTGACAGCCTAGACACACCTATCTGGTGGGGAGTGGAAGAGACTCAGACTGGAGAGGACTTCAAGCCCCTCCCCCAACAGTGCTACCTGCAGTAGGTGTGGTTAGTCAACTCCCAACTAAGAGAAAGAAGATAACGCTTAACACCAAAGGATGAAATACTAACACGAAGTACAGCACCAATGCAAGCAACAAGGGAGATGAAAGGGATGGCGAACACCTGCTAATGGGTGTTAAGTGGGGAGTGTGGACACACAAAAAGTTACAGAAATGATTGCCAAATTTGGATTAAACCCAAGAGGTTGAGTGGGGAGAAGCCTAGGAAGACAGATTCAGGGCAGTAACTCTAGGTAGAGGGTGGGTGGGTACAAGGCTGAGTAAGGTTTACAAAGGCTCTAAAGCTGTCAGATATGGTAGCAATATATGACTATTTAAATTAAAAATCCAGTTCCTCAGCTAATGACTACCATTGTCCAGCATACATATTGAACATTTTCCCACAAGTTCTATTGGACAGTTCTGCTCTGGAGAAACCTGACTCATAATTCTGATTGTCTCAGAGAACTCAAAACCATTCATAGGACCCTGTGTTGGGCACTGGGAGAGCAGGAATGAATCTGACATGTTCTCAACCCTCATAGGACATTTACATGGTGGAGACAACCTCATCAATAGACAAAAACCACACAGGGCTCCTCTAGGGGCCATGAGTGCCCAGGTGCCACTCCTTATCCAGCACAGAGAGAAAAGGTTTCTTCGAGGTGATGCCTCTGGCTAAGTCATACAAAATTTGGGGAAAAGGATTCCAAACATAGGGAACAACCTGATAATGGCTCTGAGATGAGGAACAGTCTGACCTGCATAAGGAAACTAGAGACCTGGGATTACTGGGGCCTAAAATGTGAGACACAAAATGGTACAAGCGAAGCTGAAAATGTGAGCAAGGGGCAAAATAGAAAACCCTTTAAATTTAAAGGCGTTTGGGCATTATTCTGAGGGCAATGTACGTGACGGTATCAGGTGGGAAATTCACAAACATCCGTCTGGCCGAAGACGGGAAGGAGGTAGGACGGAGAATGGAGGCTGGAAACAGTCCCGTCTTGCAACGATCTTGGCAAAGGGGAGAGCTGCAGAGGCGTGGGGGTGGCGAGAAGAGGATGGATTCCAGAGTTGGGGGTAAAATCAACAAGGCTCCGAGATTAACTGGACGTGGGCGCACAGGAGGGAGAGCTCAGGGTGACTCCAGGCGTCAGATTTCATGGCGTGGGTGAACGGCGGGCCGTCAACTGAGCGGGGACAGTGAGTGACCAGGCTCAGGGAAAAAGACGAGGTCAGTCAGCCACGCCAAGTCTGTGGTTCCGTGAGCACCAGGCTGGGGGTATCGGTGCCGGTTGCAGGCCCGGGCTCAGAAAAGAGGAGGGCAGCCGAGTGAGCAGGAGAGGCGAAGCCAGGGGACCCTACTCCCGCGCGGCAGGACGCACCGCCCTGCCCAGCCCCAGCCAACTCCATCTCCCCCGCAATCCCAGGTCTCCCCTCGCCGGGATCCAGGGACGCGGCATACCTCGCGGCGGATCCGTTTCCAACCCGGGCCTTCTCCTGCCCGGAACCGCCCAGGGATCCCGCCGCCACCCGGCCCCAGCAGCGGCCTGGACAGGAAGCCCGCTCGAAGACCGCTCGCGCCCCAACACGTGACTCCACGCCCCCTGCGGCGGGCAATACGCATGCGCAAGACGAAGCGGGCGTGGCGCTCCGACAGGTGACTCTAAGGGTGGGGTTCTCAGCGTGCAGGCTAAACCAGGCCCAGAGAGGGTCGTCGGGCGGTTCCGAGGTCTCCAGCTGCTTGCGCAAATACAGTAGGCGCGTCACCTGCCCTTGCCCAATTATAGCTTCCCTACCTATGTTCCTCCCGCACTCCCAGTCCAAGGCTCCCGGGCGCAAGCCGGCCTTACGCCCTCGCTCCGCCCCTCTCGTCGTAGGGGCGGGGCTGACGCAGACTCCTCCCTAGAGGAGGGGCTGCTCTGCTTGCCACCAACTTCGCCCTCCTCCTTTGTAACTTGTCTTTAGAGAAATGGGGTTCACCTTGTTTTTTTCACTCAGCACCTGAATGTACCTTTTCCAATCAGGCGGGTTAAATACTTAAGATGATAGGCAGTGGGTGCTTAACTGCACCTCTTCATTAAGTCACTTCCTAGTTGAACACCCAAATTTCTACTCCCCTGCCCTGCAGAGCAATGAAATGGGGGATGGGGAAGGGCGTCAAAGGAATCTTCCATCTAAAACAAACCTTGCAACTCACTCCTGCCTATCTCCTAAACTTAATTATGTTTTATAACTATGTCTTGTAGTTAGCGGTTTCAAAGATCTTCCATTTCCCTTGGACAAAGAGCTTTTCCATGTCCTATTGCTTTGGGGTGGCCCAGAGACCAACCTTAGTTTAGCATTTTAAAATTGAAGTTCACTTCCATTTTTTTCTAATTAAAAATTTTAAACTCTTATAATGAAATATTTAATATATACATTTCACATTTGCTTGAATGCAAGCGCAACAAACGCAGAAATGTTTGTTCAAGTTATCTCCAGTGACTAGAGCAGTGCATGGTATAGGCAGGCACTCAATAATTCCTATTTCTCTTGTGAATTAACATAGGCACCAACCACAAGTTTAAGAAAAAACAGTACAATACAGTTGAAGCCGCCTATCACGTTGCAACCCTTTTTCAGAGAGATACCCACTCTCCTGAGTTTGGTGTTTATTATTCCTGAGCATTTCTTTCTATTTCTACTATGTATGTATATATCCTTAAACAACCCATAGTATTTTTTTTTTTTTTGCAAACTTTAACATCATATTATTGGTATCATTGTATATATTCTTCAACTTCTTTGTCTGCGCCACCCTATTTGTAAGCTTCATCCACATTGATATTTACATTTTATCTAGTTATTTTTCATTTCTGTATGGTATTGAACAGTATGAAATAATTCACTTTTCGAATAGCTTGCCATTACAGTGCTATGAGCATTCTTGTACACAACTCCTAAGATACACGTTTTTCTAGAAAATTGCTGGCTCATAGGATTTCTGCATTTTCCAGACAATAATAATTCCAAATTATCTACAAAGTTACACTCCCTTCAGTGGGGCATGACTTCCAGGCCCCTTTTACTATGTTTACATTTTGTTGGTCGTTCATGTTTCTTATTCTGTGGATGACTTATTTACCCATTTTTTTCCCTTTATTGTGTAATTCTTTTAAATATTCTGATACTGTTCCTCAGTCTATTATATGCAGTTATAAATATTTCACAATTCTCCTAACAAGGGCATTCTCCTGCACAATTTATCACTCACAAAATTTAACATTTGCATACTATTACCTATTATGAATATAGTCCTTACTGTTCATAATTATTTATATCTCTTAAATCCACAATCCAGTCAAGACTCAGAGTACATTTAGCTATTTAGCTCTCATTTCTCTATTTTCCTTTAGTTTGATATAGTTTCTCCACTTTGGTTTTGTCTTTTGTGACATTGATTTTATGAAGAGGAGAAGTTGCTTTGCAGAATATTTTTTCCTCAATTTTAATTTATCTGAACATTTTCTCATCAATAGACTCAGATCAAACATTTCTGGCAGGACTATTACATGGATGATGTGTTTTTCTCAGTGCCTCACATGAGGATTTGGATGTCAGTTTGTCCCACTGTTGGCTTTCATATAAATCTTAGAATTAACTTGCAAAGTTACACCAAAACCCCTACCAAGACACTGATTGGAATTGAGTTGTATTTACAGATTAATTACATTTCTATTAGCTTTATTCCTAGGTACCTTATATTTTGTGTGCTATTTAAATCATTTTTAGTCACAGATTTGTTTTTATAACTGATACCTTCTTAAAAATTACATTTTCTTAAAAATAAAAATTACATTTCTAGCTATTTGTCACTAGGGATTACTTATTACTATTTCCAGCAGTTCTTTTTTATAAACTAAGTTTGTCACATTCATATTGTTCAAAAGTTAAAAGAGGGCCGGCCAAGTGGCTCAGTTGGTTAAAAGTTAGCTTAAGAGCGTGAGCTCTGAGCAACAGGGCCGCTGGTTCGATTCCCACATGGGCCAGTGACGCTGCTCCTGAGCTGAGCTGCCAACAGGAGACAGGACGGCTCAGCTGGTGAGAGCACATGCTCCTAACAAGACTGCTTGTTCATTGGTGGGCTATGCCCGCCTGCAACTAAAGCTGAACTTGGCACCTTGAGCGGAGCTGCCACCTGGATGGCTCAGTGGATAGAGCATGTGCTTTTAACAACAAGGCTACTGGTTCGACTCTCGCATGGGATGGTGGCTATACCCACCCACAACTAAGACTAAACACAGCAGCTTGAGTTCAGAGGCCACGAGCTGCCAATGGGCAGCCAGATGGTGACTGGCACCCTCCACAACTAAGACTGAAGAACAACTTGGCTGGTCCCCTCCCCCAATTTAAAAAACAAAAAAAGTTAAAATATACACAACATTCAAGTGAAAGTCTTACTCTACCCCCTGATCACAGCCATCAAATTCTTTCCCAGAGGCAACCAATCTAACCAATTTCTTACATATTCTCCCAGAACTATTTTGTATCAATACAAGTTAAGTGTATATATGCAGGTATTTGTATACATGGTGTGTTACAATTAAATAAATGCGAGGCTACTAACAGAAATAAAAGTCAGAGGGAGGGCCCATTGTAGGAAGGATGGTTTGGTTTCATAATCTGATATTTGTAATGGCTATAAATTTCCCAAACACTCCGGAAAAAGCAAATTATTTAATGGAAAATTCCAAACTACATGATAGCCATTTCCATTTAGAATGATTTGCCACAACAATTACATGTGTTTAGAAAAAGAAAATCAGGCTCTTTAAAAATTGCAGTCCTGCCTTGTGAGGCCCTTCACTCTTTTTTCAGTGCATACAACACATCATTCTGGCTGACATTGAGCCGTACACGAAGGAGCAGGTCGTTCCTGCTGGGCTCCACGAGGAGGAGGCGGCAGGAGCCCAGATGAGAGCACACTGCCATGGTCTCTGACATGGTGGGGTATGGGAGTCCCTCCATCCTACACAGTTCCACATGTTGCCTGTATACCTAGAAACAAAAAGCAAATCCAAGGTCAGCTGCCAGAAAGACTAAGAGAAAAAGGTAGTTCGGTTCTCTATCTGATCATTTATTTCTTCTTCTTCAGGTACTTCTTGGCCAGGATAATCAATACCCTGGAAGGCATCAATGGGTGCCCCACTGAGGCATAAATGCAGGGGCAGGATGCAACAGTGACCTCAGAATCAGAACAGCAGGTCTGAATCCTGGTTCTACCAATTACCTAAATATGACACCCCGGGCAAGTTACGAGTATTTCACTTTTTGAGCTTCAGTTTTACCTGTTAAATGTATTATAATATCTCATGAGTTAATGGGTATAAAATGTCTGGTAATTGTGACTGTTATACAAACAGTCCTGATATACAGGGGCTGAGAGTTCCACAATTGAGATGGTCATGCTTCAAGTCAAATTTTGCTAAAAAGCCTTTTCCTTAGCAGATAGTGTATAGGTGCCAAGGCATGACCCTTGGAAAAGCAAAGGCCCAGAGAGAATACTGAATAAAGAGATGCAAAGGGATAGCTAGAAACATAGATTCCTACCCTAAAGCCTCAAGTGGGCCAGGCAAGTCTGTAGCACTTCCCGGTCACTTTCTATTCTAACTATTTATAAGTCTATCCCCCACCCCCAATCCCCACCAAGACTGGGAGCTTGTCAGGAGCAGGGATATTAACCAATTCAGATCAGGGTTGCTGGCTCCTATCACAGTTAATAGCACATTGTAGATGTTCAGGAAATATTCACAAACTAAAATGAAAGTCACTCTCTGCAGAAGAGCTGTCTCAGGTTCTAGAAGGAGAATGGGCAAAACATGACCAGCAACGAAATGTTTAAAAAAGAATTTAAAGAAGAAAAGCTAAAAGGAAGTAAATAAGCAGTTGGAAGGAAATGTTTTCCCGACCTCTCTATCTGTATGTCTAAAACATACACAGACATACACACTCCCAGGCACAGACTTAAACAGCTTGAACAATTCACCTTTTAAGGCAGCCCATTGCTTGTGGATACCAGTTTTAAATAAACCACTAAAGCACAAGCCCTAATACTTCCCTTTACTCAATGTAATGGAAACCAAGCTAAACAGTGTTTGGATTGATCTGGGTGATTTGTTTTTAAACAGGGTTCATTCTGAAAGCCTTGACCACACTATACCACCATAAGCTATATTAAGGCAGTAACTTTTGACTTGTTCATCTTTGAATCTCCCACTCCTAGAATAGTATCTGGTACACAGTAAACCTTCAATCTAATATGCAGAAACCAGTTGCTTAAAGGTCTTTTCTCATGTATCTCAATAAAATATCACATAAAAATAGGAGCTGGTCTGATATTCTTTAGCACAATCAAATTGGAACAAAATAGAGACAAACTATTACACAGTGATTGAAATTCTCACATATTTTAGAGGCACCAGACCAAAATCTAGAAGGATTTGAAGAAAGGAGATAAATCACCTGTTGAAATGTTGCTTCCTCCAGCCCTGATTGACGGAACTCTGCAAGGATGGCTCTCAAGAAGCTCTGTTCCAGAACCGAGGAATTTCTTAAAGAAAATGAAAAGATGTGAATTCTTACAAGTGGCTATACCAACAACCAAGAGGAAAGCCAAATAAAGCTTTAGAGAAGAGGGAGGGGAAATGGGGACTATTTCTTCCTATAGTATTTGGCAAGGATCTCCCCTACCCCCTAAAATCTCAAAATGATATAATAAATGCCACTTTGGAAGTGAGGGAACACAGCAACTACATCTGAAATGTACAGCACCCCATTTCATGAGCTGAGTATATCACTCAGTGGGAGAGAAGTAGCTGCTTCCTTCTTGTTCCCGTAGCACTTTACCACATGTCTACAGTGTAACTCAATTCATGGTCATTCTTTCCTGTTATACTAGGTTTACATGTCTGTCTCCCTGACTAGACTATGTCCCTTAAGAAAAAAGACAGTGTCTTCAAAAAACGTAGGTTGAAAGAGTAAAACCTTTGAAAGGAAAACATGCTTCCATGGACTTCCCAGACTATAGCCCTCTCCAATGGTCTTCCAAGGAATGTTCAGGGTCAGGAAGCAGAAGGGTCTTACTTGATGGCAGTGATGTATGACGACGAAAACATTTCATCTACTGCTTCCAGTAAGTGGCCTATGGTGACCAGGCCAGCGGAGCCAGGCTTCTGGCAGGAGAACTCACAGATCTCTGTGGCACGCCTACAAATGTCCAGGCAGCGTCGTGCATCTCCAGAGAGAGCTGCTACCTACAGGAGGGAACATTTGATTCCTTAAGGTCCCCTTGCCATCTCAGCCCAGGAGAAAAACCAACAGTTTCAACAGTGTTCAGATAAAAAGGAAAGGTGGTGCTGCAAAGGGACTTAAACCTGAAATTAAGTACTTAGCCCTGGCTGGGAACCTGGTGGAAGGCCAGATATATATTATCACAGTCACACCACTTCACAAGGGGGATGCATTCTGAGAAATGTGTCATTAGGCAATTTCGTCATTGTGCGAACATCACAGGGTGCACTTACACAAACCTAGATGGTACGCCTACTACACACTTAAGCTGTATGGTATAGCCTCTTGTTCCCAGGCTGCAAGCCTGCACAGCATGTTACTGTACAAAACACGAGATTAAACCAAGCGCAAGAAAAATGATGCGATCAAGAAACGAGGTAAACACAAGATGTATGAGGCTGCTGCCAGTTTAACATGGCATACTGTCTTACAGCAAACTATAAGAAAAAGTACACTCTAAAATAACGATAAAATGTATAGCAAATACATAAACCAAGAACAGTCTTTTATACATTACCAAGTATTGTATACATAATTGTATGTGCTATACTTTTATATAACTGGCAGTGTAGTGCATTTGTTTACACCAGCATCACCATTAACAAGTGAGTGATGGTTGTGCTATGACGTTATGATGGACAGGACAGCACCAGGTGATAGGAATGTTTCAGCTCCATTATAATCTCATGGGACCACTGTTGTATATACGGTCAGTAACTGACTGTAACACTGTTACACACCATATAACTGTATACTGTGCCTGGGACTCTTCTCTGAGTCCAAACCTTGTCTTGGTTTTACAGATAACTCCACAGTGGAAAAGGCAGAAATCCTCAGCTTTATCTAATATTAGGGAAATGAAATCTAAAAGAAGAGACTTGTGGGCCAAGATCATATTGAACCATCTGGAAACATTTTGGAAATAAAGCCACAGCCTGAGCCTCCCTCATAGCATGAGGTAAATTTTGGAGCCAGCCTTGGTCAATGGCTAAACAATCAGAGTCAAGGGGGAAGGAAGCCACAAATCTGGAGGAGCCAGAGGAATCCGTGGTTAGATGAATCAAATCAGCCCACATTGCCAGCATCTCCGACGCTGTTCCTTGCTTTCCGTGTGCAGAGGCTGAGGGGCTCCTGGGCTCCCTTCATAGGGAATCCTATACTCTCTCCCAAGCTGACTTAGGCCACTTGCATTTTAAATTTCACTCAGGAATTCCTGGACTCACTGTGGCCTGCAAGGATCTCTCAGTTTCTGTATTCCCAGTACCTGCCAGCAATCCCCACCATATGCCTGACGACCATCACAGGCAACGACAACCTGCCTGACAACGTGTGGAAATGATTATTTCCTTCTAAAATTCCTGCAAAATTCAGTTTTAAAAAGCAAATTGTATAGGCATATATAGATACATGTACACAATACACAAAGATATAGTCATTTCTGGGAAGTGGGATTATAGGCGTTTTAACATGTTTTATGTATATTTTTGTTTTCAGAATTTAAGATGTTCAAAACAGAAGTTGCTTTTCCAAGTAACCCAAGGCATAAACATGAGTATCAGCTTATAGTCTTCCTTTCCTCTAATCTCCAATCCAATTAGTAAGGCTGTCCTATGGATGTTTCTACCCTATCAGCTCTTTCCTCTGGTCACCGTTACCACTGCCTTGTGAAGCAGTATTGTGTTAATAGCATAGACTCAAGAGCTGGGAGGCAAGAAAACACCCACAGCATACCTGAGAGTATCCATGAACCTTGGTGATTGTAAGCACCCTTTTTGACTGCTGCTGTGGTGAAGGAGACAAGAAACCCATCATGCACAGGGAATGGTAAGAAAAATGTCCAGTTTGATCTTGGTGTTAGGTGGTATAGGATAAAAAAACTCAGTCTTTGCCACCACAGGCCCTCACATGGATCTGTAGGCCAAATTTATGCTGTGTCTCCTAAAAACCTCAAGGGGAGAATTTTATTTTAAAATGGCCCCAGTTGATAGAGCCCCTAATGCCATCACCAAGTTCCCAGTGACTGCCGAGTTGGCCATGAAGAAGATACAAGACAATACACTTGTGTTCACTGTGGATGTCAAGACCAACAAGCCCCAGATGAAACAGGCTGTGAAAAGGCTCTAAGACACTGACGTGGCCAAGGTCAACACCCTGATCAGGCCTGATGGAGGGAAGCAGGCATATGTTCCACTGGCTCCCAGCTATGATGCTTTGGATGCTGCAACAAAATTGGGATCATCTCAACTGAGTCCAGCTGACTAACTCTAAATATAAAAATTTTTCACAGTAAAAAAAATAACATTTTTTTTGGGCCGGCCGAGTGGCGCTATGGTTGCGATGGTTAAGAGCTGGCTTGGGACGCCAGAGGGCCTCGGTTCGGATCCCACATATGCGGGCCAGTGGCACTGCCCTCTACAGCTAAGATGCTGAACAACAGCTCAACCTGGAGCTGGGCTGCTGTGAGTTGCCAGCGTGGCATAGGCTGCAGTCACTGCTGCAGTGGGTTGCCGTGGGCTCTGTGTGTAGCCAGCAGCCAGTGTGAGCAGCCAGCAGCCACAGTGAGCGGCCGTCCAGAAGCTGGTGACTGATATGCCTCGCCCAGGAAGAGCGCAATGATGGTGCCAACTTGAACCAGTGAAGCAATGTCCTCCACAACTAGACTGAAGAACAAAAAAGAATAATGGTTATGTGAAAAAAATCAAAAAAAAAAAAAAAAAAAAAAACATTAAAAAAAATCGGTATGTTTCTTTATAAGTAAAGAAATAAGAGGTTTGAAATTACAGGCAAGAGTTTTAGGTAAAAACAACAAACAAATTTGATGCCTTCTGAAATGTTAAAAGATCAAGAACCCTAAAAGGAAGGAAAGCGACAGGAGTAAACAATATAATTCTGCAAGCTGGAAAGAGGTGGCAGAGTAGTTGGCTGACTTAGCAGACTGAAGAAAGCCAGTTCCTAAGCTGGTAAGGAAGAATCCAAGAATAAATCTAAATTACACTAAAAATCATCAAAATGCTCAGGGTTAGTGGTACTGGAGCTGGAGGTAAAAGGGGAAGTTTGGCTAAAATGAGGACTTATTTTGAAAGTTAAGAAACTGATGCCCTAGATCAGGAGTCAGTCAACTATGGCCTGCCACATGTTTTTGTAAATAAAGTTTTACTGGAACACAGTTATGTGCATTCCTTTACCTATTATGCATGGCTGCTTTCCATGATGCAAGGGCAGAGTTGAATAGTGCTGACAGACCATTATGGCCTGCAAAGCCTAAAACATTTACTACCTGGCCCTTCACAGAAAGTTTCCTGACCCTTTCGCTAGACCCTCTCCCATTTCATGCTGTTGGGTGAACATTAGGGCCACTGACGAGAGGGATGGTTTAGGGCTCTGTGAGAAAATTTTGTGCCTTGGCAATTTGTA
>NW_017731996.1:565830-569869 GCF_001890085.2 Hipposideros armiger
CAGGGTCAACCACAGAGACCAAGCCAGGGCCCCAGAATGAAGACCTGTTACAGTTGCTTTAGCCACATGCACTTTTCAGGTCACACCCCAAAGCAGCAAGGAAGTCAATGGGCACGTTGTGCCTCTTGCCCCAAGAGAATGGGCTCAGATGAATGAAGAAAGGAGCCAGGACTTCCCTCCCGCAAAGTATTTGCTCCTGGAACTTTCCAGTCTGGAACCACGCCACTTCCTTTCCAGTCTTCCTGTGGGGACCTCCTTACCTCATCCACAAGCAGCACAGTGGTTTCCTGAGAGGACCCTTGGGTGCAAAATCGCTTTGCCAGGAGTTCTGCAGCATGGTTAGCTGTTGCCTTTTGGCCTGTCAGCTTCTGCATTGGGGGAAAAACAGGTATGGCAAATTGTAAGGATTTCACTCCCCTGGGCTGCAAGTTAAATCTGCAAATAGAGGAAGCTATTTGGTCTGAGGACTTCAGTATCCTATCCTCTGCCTTCCACTCTAGCCTAACCCTAACCTGGGAGGAGAAGAGAAGGCACCAAAATGGAAGATAAATAAAGTCCATGTGACTGAAATGCAAATGAGCCACAGACTGGTCCCAGAAGCACCTCCAAAATCATTACTACATAATTCTATTTATAACTGGACATTATTTGTTACAAGATAACAATGAATCAACCTCTAGCCTATCTCTAACCCCTTTTCTCTAGATTGCCACACTGCCTCCTGTGTGCAAATGGTTTTCACCATGTTGCCAAGTCCTGGCTTCCAGCAATTCCTATCGAGCTCCTCGACTTCAAGGTCCTTGAGGGTAGGAATTCTGCCCCCTTGCTACTGCTACACAAAGGACAATGTCTGCCATGTTGAAATCATGTAATATGCACAAAATTAAGTAAACCTTTCCTTTTTCATGTGCCATCAAGAAACTTTATTTTCCAGACAGCTTTGCTTACCTGCAGTATTTGCACGTAGACTTGGTGAGGCTCCGTCAGCTTCATGCCGTTGACTTCAATGTATTGAAAGGGAGGAACATCATTTGCTTGTGCTGCCTGCTGAAGGCAGTGTATCACCTCGTGCACAGTGGCAGTCTTCCCTGTCCCAGGGACCCCGGAGATGTACATGCACCTAGGCAGGAAGGGAAGACTGTGGGCTAAGTCTGTGCCAGCTACCTCACGCTGTCACCAGTTAGGAGTGTGAGATCGTGTCCAGGAGGAAAAACTGAGACTCCTGAAATGTGGAGGTGGGGCAGTAGGGACTATCCTTGGAAGCTGGTCAGGGCAGGACCTGTTTATGTAGAATCATTCATTCCATAGGAATGCTATATGCAAACCGTCTACCCAAAGAAGGCCAGTGTCATTTTTCTCTGAAAGACAGAATTTCTATTGTTATAGGATTACTTTGACAACAAAAGCTTCTTCAGAAGCTTTAGATTTGAACAACAATTTTGCCCGTTCTCCTGACACTGGGGAAAGACCATTTGGTTGAACTATGACACCTGAGGTGGTATACCAGCAGAGGCCTTTTCCCCTGACCATCCTGCCTGCCCCAGCAAGACTCACCCTCCAGTGTGGTCAAGGAGTTTGCTTTCCACAAAGTTGTAGATGTCGTGGAATTCCTGTTCCCGACAGGGAAGAGACTCAGGTACCGCAGAAACATGCAGCCTAAATAAGAGAAAAGGAGTTTAGAGCATTTCACCATCTACTCAGTAATAAATGGAAAAGGCTTATCGATTGTTTCTAATAAGAAACCTTAATCACAAATCTAAGGGTATGCCTTCATTCTCAAATCTCTTCATGTGGCCTCATAATCCCTTTCTTCACCCAAATCACCCAACTTAGTGGTTCTAACCAAGGGACTATATCTATCACCTGGGAAGCTTTCCCCAAATCACATGGGTGGATCTTATCCCACAAGAGATTCAGTTGATTTCTGCCAGGATCTAGGCTTATGTATCTTAAAAAAGTTCCATATAGTTCTAAAGGGTACCATAACCAAGAAGCAGTGTCCTGACTAAGCAACTTCCATTGCTTAGAAAATGATGGCAGGAGTATTCCTTCTAGAACCTGTCTGCATTAGCTCACCCAGACACTGCTTGAGAGGTTTCTTCTCTCTAGACAC
This sequence comes from Hipposideros armiger, assembly GCF_001890085.2. NCBI lineage: Eukaryota > Metazoa > Chordata > Mammalia > Chiroptera > Hipposideridae > Hipposideros > Hipposideros armiger. The sequence continues at coordinate 567,944 of NW_017731996.1, forward strand.
ACACATTCATTTTACTCTCTATTATTACTCCTGCTTCATGTGAATGAAAGCAGAGGCCCATTTCTCCCTATCTGAAAGGGGCACATGAGCAGCGTTACCTCAGCCTGGCCTCCTCCAGCACGCTGGCCGGATCCTGGGCAGCCAGGTTTCGGCTGCGGATCCGGGGAGTGGCATGACATGGCATTCTAGGCTTGGGCTGTATCCCAAAAAAGAGGAACATATTTCAGAAGGAAAATAACAAAGCAAAACATCATTCAGAACACATCAGAAAATCTGATTCCTGATGATCGCTAAAAAGATGAGAGGTAGTGAATTCCTCTTACCGTATTTGCCGGCGTATAAGACGATTTTTTGGCCCTGAAAAATATGCCTCCAAGTGGGGGGTCGTCTTATACGCCAGGTACACTTCAGATANTAAAAGGGGAAGTTTGGCTAAAATGAGGACTTATTTTGAAAGTTAAGAAACTGATGCCCTAGATCAGGAGTCAGTCAACTATGGCCTGCCACATGTTTTTGTAAATAAAGTTATACTGGAACACAGCTATGTGCATTCCTTTACCTATTATGCATGGCTGCTTTCCATGATGCAAGGGCAGAGTTGAATAGTGCTGACAGACCATTATGGCCTGCAAAGCCTAAAACATTTACTACCTGGCCCTTCACAGAAAGTTTCCTGACCCTTTCGCTAGACCCTCTCCCATTTCATGCTGTTGGGTGAACATTAGGGCCACTGACGAGAGGGATGGTTTAGGGCTCTGTGAGAAAATTTTGTGCCTTGGCAATTTGTACTGTTTCCATAAAGTTCTTTGCCCTGAGATATTCCCTCTTATACCATGGCAGGAGACTTGATATTTACTCTCAAGCAAGAATAAACAAGAAGTCTCTGGACCAGGGACATTAGGTATTGTTGCAGAGAAGGGGATGTCCCTTACTAAATATTGGTTACTATTTGCACAATGAAATTGAAGACCTCCACTCTCTCTGACTCCAGCCCACCTCCCCCAACCCCAGAACACTGCCTTTCAGGCAGGACACAGGAAGCCTGCTCTGGGAAATCTGACGATATCAATGGGAAAGAACTGAAGATGTGGAAATTGGCCCAATCAAATTATCCCAACGAAGCGCTAGGTGAACAAGCCCCACTCATGTGCTCAGAGCTCTCAATAAGCTTTATAATCCCCACACTTACACCTGAGTGGACAACCAAGCCATCTGAGGAAAGTAACAATGCAAGACAAATCAACAGACAAAAGCATCTTAGAAGGAAAGGAAGAAGACCTCAAATAAATAGGATGGCATCAAAAAGGACCATGCAGAGAAAAACAAGAACTTTTAGAAATTGCATGATAGCAGAAGTGAAAAATTACCCAATAGAAGGGTTAGATGGTAACTTTGAGGATCTCTCTTCTAGAAAGCAAAGCTTGGAGACTAGCACTGTATCTAGCTCATCTGACCCCAGTAACCAATACAGTAAGTAGGCAGCTCTGAGCAGGCGTTACAGACATTTCCTGCTGCTATACAGGCATCCAGAGTTCACATGGTTTGGGGCGAGACACTAACAATAGGTTTATAATTCTTTTAAGAGCTGAAATACTGAGACATAGACTTAGTGGACTCTCAGTCAGCATTCTCCTGGGAGTCTGGAGGATGCAAACTGTCCAAACCTCATACCTCCCTACCTTCCTACCTACCTACCTACCTATGTACCTACCATGGAGTGCCTACCTTGCTAGGCACATTATAGACATGATTAAGTTTAATTGTCACAATGACCTTATGAGGTAGCTAGTATTATTCCAATTTTTCAAAGAAAACTGAGGCTGAGAAAGTTTTAAAGTAACTTTCCTATAACCTTCCATACACCTAATCAGTGTTAGAGCCAGAATTCACACCAGGTTTGTCTAACTATTCTGCCTTTTTCATTAT
>NW_017731996.1:576424-607915 GCF_001890085.2 Hipposideros armiger
ATACGGCGAGTATATAACAAACTCTGTATTTTGAGTGGAAATGTTAGGGGGTCGTCTTATACGCCCAGTCGTCTTATACGCCGGCAAATACGGTAGTTCCTTTACATAAGTATAAAGTACCATGATTCTCCCCCTCTTCTCACATTACACATATACTTTGTTCATAGTCCAAACACGATTTGTTTTTCCTAATTTACACACAGTATTAGTATTTGAAAACAATGTCAACCTGAGAAAAGAATGAATGGAAGTATGGATTAAATACTATTTAAAAGTAAAATATTATCTTGAAAGAAAGACAAGCAATTATTAAGAAATCCTAACTATTCTGCCCATATATAAGGTAGAGTTAGGAGGCATAAACTGGGTTTGATTCATAGGCGCCTCCTCTACATTTGTTTGAAAACATGGTCAAACTTTAGCTCATGACTTCCATAATCCACAATATAGTACTTGGAGAAACCGCACCCGATTTTTCTACTCCAAACCCCAGGGTCATTGCTCAGTCTAGGCTACCAGCCCTAATCTTCTTTTCCTTCCTACTGGCTCACAAGAGCAGGCCTGCTACCTTCATGGAGTTTCCACAAAGGACTCCCTTCTGTGGGGGCATTTCACTTACCCACCCTCTGCTTCCAGCCAGGCTGGCTACACAGTGATAACAATATTTCCACCTCTTCCTCAGGCAGAAAGCACTTAGACCCTGTTTAATGGTTTAACATCTATTAACTTTGGAAAAAACAGGAAAGCAGTAACAAAACCTTCCTCAGAAGGTATCAAAAACTTTGTGGACTTCTGACCTTTATTATGCTAAAGATGCCCTCCATCCTGTATCTCTTCTTCTGAGTGGGAACCCAGGAGATATAATCAAACCAAAATTTAGGTAAGGTAAGCTATTCGCATAATAAAGAACTCCAGGTAACATGGCCTCAAGTCCAAAAGTGATCTATTAGACTTACTTCCCTACACGTCTTTGACTTGAGTGCAAGCCTATTTACATTTTTCTTGATATGGGAAACGGGAGATCAGCTTAGAAAAAGTCTCCTAACTAGGCATTTCTAAATTGTGTCCCTAAGAACAATACACTCCTTGAAAAAAAGCTTCCTGGTCAGACTCACACTCTAATGCTCTCTTTGAAGGTCACAATAACATTAATGAATCAATGGCCTTGAGAAGTCACATAATAATGAAACCAATTTAACTTTAATTCAAACATTTCTCAAACATACTTGAACATGGGGAGGCCCCTTTTCTGTGTTTTCTTTGGCCCTCTTTTCTTAATAGCTTTCAGTGGTTCCACAGGGAGCAGAAGAGACATCCATTTATCTCTTCCATCTTACTGTTACACAATTCATTGCCAATACCTGAGGGGTGGTCCCTGTTTCTCAGCTGTACAAGTGGCACAACACAACCAACATGGCTCAGACGACTGAGCACGGATTACGTGCAAAGACTCTGCTGGATTCTGTGGGAAATGCAAAGACAAGGAACCAGTTCTTGCCCTTCCCTCCGGAAGTTCAGCTTTTAGCCATTTGGTTCTGTATCTTAAAAGGAACTTGGACTCAAAGTTCACTGTCTACTGAATTCATTTTCAGTCCTAGGGTTCACACAGATCCTTTGCTGTACGACTATTCCAGGTGCAATAGCTTTGCATATGACAGGCCTGTACTCGGAATCCAACTGTTACTAATAGCGTGACCCCAATCATCGCAATTTTTAAATTAAGAGGGGGATGCCTTACGGTTTTCTTTGGTGTCCTGGAGGGGGTCTGTAGGGACGATTTCACAGAAGAGCGTAGGTTCCTGGACACACAATCTGGTGTTCTCCTTCGAAGGGGAGGCGTGGAAGCTTCTTCCTCCTCATTGCTAGAGTATGAAATCTTTGCTGCCAGCAGAAGCTCTCCATCTTCCTGGTCACTGTCATTATTATCTAAAAACCTGAAGGGTGGGATGCATTATTTTCCGATATTTAGTGTCTGAAGTCTAAGGAAGAAGCTCCCTAACAGATCAGTGTGCGTTAGGTGTTGCAGGATCTCGCCCGTGCTAAGCAACATCGGAAGTGCTCCTTGCTACTGTAACTTCCTTGCTACTGAGGTGCTATGTGAAGGGCTTTATTTATATTATTTTGTGATGTGTATATTATTAGAGGATTCAAAAGGTTAAGAAAACTTCCCAAGGTTACACTGATAGGAAATGACAGCTCCGTTTCAAATTTGAGTCTATCAGAATCAAAGTTCATGCTTTTAGGTGCCCTACTAACAGTCTTGTTAGATGTGATGATTATGGGGCCCTGGGAGCCACGTAAGCCTGGGGCAGTGTTTCTTGCCCCTTTCAAACTATGAGATTTATGGAAAATGAACATAATTCCAGACATACTAGTTAAAAGGTGAATTTCAATGGAATAGCAAATAACAAACAAGAACTATAAGAGACTTTAAGAAATAAAATTATAGATATCATAGATGGCAGTGATGTTTTTCTGCCTGCCCACGAGCACTCTTACCGAAGCTGTTGCCTAATCCGATTCAAAGTCAAGAGAGAACTCTTTCTGCGGAAACGACGGGTGGTAGAGGTAGTTTCATCCTGAGCTTCTTCGGTTCCTTTTGTCTCCCTGCAAGATATCATAGCAAGATTATAGAAAGAAGTTTGGGGAAGTAGGGATCAGCAGCAGGCACTAGAAGATGGTCAAGGAGGCCTGACTGGTTCCTATTCTTCTCCTACTTTGGGAGGAGCTAATCACACTTTGCTAAAAAGTTTACAATTAAAGTTTGACTCAAACCCAGAGATCAAAGTTTGCTTAAAGCTTATCATTTAAATCAGACTTACCAAGCCTCCCCTTCCCTTCGCCCCCCACAACTAGAGACCAGAATATACTAATCCCAGGCAGTTTCTTGTCCTCTTTTTTTTCTGACACATCTATGAATTCACTGTCCACCCAGGCTCAAGGCTAGCATAAATGCAGCTATATATTAAATACAAAGCATTTATCAAGCAAACCTATTATGAGCTAGGTGTTGGAGTTTCTGAGCGGGAAACGCTGAAATGTATAATTTCTGCTTCTCACATTTTTTGAGCAGCCCATTATATACACTCTCTAGTGTCAAACTGCAAACTTTGTTCTAGATGCATTATCTTCTTATACTATTACGTATTTGAGAATGGTTTCCAGTTGTTGTTAATTACTAAGAAAAAAACTATTAAAATGTGGCAAAGAACTATAGCAAGTAATGAAATCTAGGACTGTGCAGCAACTCAGGTTTGGGAAATTATCTTCAGGAGAAGTGATACTTAAACGACAGCAGAGTATACCAGAATCATCCAAAAAGCACTTCAAAAATGCAGATTCCTGGGCCCAAACATTTCAAAATTGATTTCCTCTGCTTAGGAAGAGCCTCAGAAATCTATATTTTGGAAAAGCTGGTGATTCTGTGACACATTTAGACTTACGACCTGCTGCTCTAACTTCGTTTACTGACCCACACCACACATTTCACATCATGAGCAGAATCACGATTTGCTCGGTGGGAGGAGGCAGGGTTACGTCCTGGTCACCTCTTTTCGATCTTTTCTGGTTTCAGAATCACAGAAGGCACCGCCAAGGGTCTCTTTCCTCCTCTGGGAGAGAGAAGTGTTCTTTCCTCACTAATCTCTGTGGTTTTCAAAGGGGGGCCTCGGGCTCTCAGGATCATGTGACATTCCCGTGACGCTGCCTTGTCCTCAGTGCGAGAGCGTCGAAGCTCTCTAGTTTTCTCAGGGGTTTTCAGAGCCGGAGACAAGGTCTGAAGTACATCAGGCTGAGACCTCTTAGATGGTGTAGTGGTCGCAGAGAAGGCCTTTTCCCATTTAGTTCTTTTGGGAGAATGTGAAGAGGTCCACAATTCCTGGGAAATCTTAGTGTTAGGTGTCCTAGGGAAACCTAAGTCCAAGAGAAATCACAATGTGTGACTTTTATAAGTAGCACTATACACACCCTCAATCTCATTATAGCTAAATTTGTCCACTGAAGTTATACAAAGCCATGAGTTATCCATATTTTGAACTATTTCACTCTTTTTTTACCCAGGTCAGGTAGCTATATTATTTGTAGTCTCTCTCCTAAATTCCATGGATGATTTTCCTAGTTAGAACCATAAGTCAACTATTAAATCAGCTTTTATAGATAAATGTTTAATCAGATTTCTCTGAAGAAATCTACCAGAACAGTGGTTTTCAACCAGGGGTAATACTGCACATCCTCAGCCTCCCAATCAACAGCATTTGAAAAAATGTACACCAAGGCCTAGATTTTCCTTAACCCAGATTATATCTACCAATAGAGAGAAGATGGATCCCTGGGGGCAATCAGCTGGGTTTAGTGAATACACAGAAACAGTCTGGATTTGCTCCTCTCTCACCATGACCACAGGCACCAAGAACCCAGGCATTCATTCACAGGCATCAATTGAGCTGCTACAACGTGCTAGGTGCTTGGAGGAAACATAAGTTGAATGAGACAGTCCTGGTCCCGAATCAGAAGACACTCTAGTGTATCAAGGGAGATGATATACATGGATGCCTATAATATGAAGTAAAATAACTGTCCGACCTCACCTAAATGCTAATAAAGACAGCTTTTGAGATAGAGCTTGAAAGAAAGGCAAAATTTCAACAGAGTTGAACAGAAAAGGGATATGAGATGAATAAATGAGATCGATGTGAGCTAAGGCAATGAGGCAGGAAAGCACTGGGCATGAAGGAGTTCTCTTTAGTCACCACACATGGTATGTGGGGAGTAGCTACAGAAAAGACAAGAAGAGCCATCTAGTACCTGTATGTGAATGTTTACAGTGGCGTTCTTCATAATCACCCAAAGCTAGGAAGAACACAAAGGTCCTTAAGCTGGGAGTAGATAAACTATGATAAATCCATATAATGGGGTGCTACATAGCAATAAAAAGGAACAAATTACTATATATTCAACAATATGGCTGAATCTCAAATGCACTATGCTAAGTTAAAGGAGTCAGACTCAAAAGGCTACATACAGTATGCGTCTATCTATATGCCATTCTGGAAAAGGCAAAACTATAGACAGAAAACAGATCAGTGGCTATCAGGGGCTGGGAATGAAGGGAAGGGCTGGTTGATTACAAAAAAACACAAGAGAATTTGGGGGTGATGGAACTGTTCTGTATCTTAATTATATTGGTAGTTACACAGCTCTATGTGTATGTAAAAATTTATAGAACTATATACTAAAATGGAAAATTTTGCTGTTTATAAATTATACCTCAGTAATCCTGACTTTAAAAAGTTATCTAGGGCCAGGTCTTAGAGGTCTTTGAAAATGAAGCTAAAATTATTAAATATTTTGGTAAATATGAGGACAACTCAGGTCTTGATTAATATAAAAATGTCCCAATGTCCTGGCCTCCCTCATACCTCATTTTCCCATTTTTCTGTCAAAAACAATTTATCCAAAATATTTTAGTCATATCCTCCCTCCTCCAATTATATATCTGTGTCAATTTCTTACTCTAAATTTCAACGTCCTGCAAAATCAACAGTAAAAAAAAACTGCAATTTCTGAATGGCAATATTATAGATTATTTCTTTAATAATTTTTCTAAATGTTTTATATATTTGTGTTCAGCTCCTAAACACACATTGGCATGTACACAAAAATTTCAAAAGGACTAATGACACATAACAGGATGAATGCTCAGAACAGCCAGAGTGGCTTTCAGATACATTATAAGGGAAAAAAGTAAGACGGAAAAGAATATATCCAGTGTGCTACCCTACTAAATACTACTGAATAAGAAAGAATGGAAAATAAAATTATATGTTTATATTTATGTATGTGTGTGTCTTGATATATATCTGCTGATTTTTGCGAAAAACATAGGAAAGATAAACTAGAAACTAATAAAATCAATCAGCTACAAAAGATGGTAGAAATAGGATACCAGGGTAAAGAAAGGAATGGGACTTCTCTGAGTATGCTTGTTTTAAATAGTTTTGACTCTTTAACCATGTTAATGTTTCGCATGTCTGAAAAATTAAATGAAAAATGGGAAAAGTCCTAAAACTTAAACAGAAATAAAAGAACCAACTGTATATCACCAATAATATAACCATCAGAAGAAAAACTTTAATCAAAGTAACTATTTCCTCAGTGGAATATATTCTACAGGTATAAAGCACTGCAAATAAAATTTGAACTTCACTTGGTTAAGTTTCTGCTGGTAGTAGTATTGGTATAGCTATTGTGAAACTCTTTTGTATGTACCAGGATTGCTCCCGAGAACCACGGCTCTTCTTCCTGAAGGAGATACCATTATGGATTATGGGAAGGAGGGAAAAGAGCCCTGTGGTCAGCAGACTAGAAGTATCAGTATGATTTCAAGAGTTTTAAAATATATGTATTTCTTAGGTCTTTCACTAGGGGTCTAAATGTAATGTTACTTAGTAGCAGAGATCTTAAATAGGTCAATCAATACAGGGAGGGCTCATTATCACTAATCATACAGAAATACAATAATGATATACCATCTCACACCTAGTAAGATGGCTACTATCAAAAACAAAAAATAGCAAACGTTGGGGAGGAGGTGTAGAAATTGAAACCCTTGTGCATTGTCAGTGAGAATGTAAAATGGTACAGCTGCTATGGAAGACAGTATGGTGGGTCCTCAACAAATTAAAAATAGAATTACCATATGATCCAGCAATTCTACTTCTGGATATATATCCAAAATGAAAGTAGAAACATGAGCAGGTATTTATATACCTGTATTCATAGCAGCATTAGTCATAATAGCCAAAATGTGGAAGTAACACAAATGTCCATTCAGATGAATGAATGGATGAACAAAATGTGGTATATACCTACATGCAATTCAGCCTTAAAAAGACAAGGATTTTGAAATGTGATACAACATGTAGAAACCTTGAGGATATCATGCTAACTTAAACAAAGCAGTCAGAAAGGGACAAATACTGTATGATTCCACCTATATGAAGTACCATGAGTGGTCATATTCAGAGACAGAAAGTAGAATGGTGGCTGCCAGAGGAAGGGGGAACGGGAAGTTATTGTTTAATGGTTGGCAGATGATGGTGATGGTTGTATATCAAAATGAATATACTTAATGCCACTAACCTGTACACTTAAAAATGATTAAAATGGTAAATTTTGTTACGTATATTTCACCATGTCCATTCAGTGCCTGGCCCACTTCTGAACTAACTTAATACTGTTGCATGAATTAATATTTTATCATATTGCTTTAGCCTCAGTATTATCCACTGTGACCCATTCCACACTTACTGCCAAGCTCTAGCCTCTTCCTTGCCCTTGGGGTGACAGGGTGTATAGGAGTTTGGTGAGATTTGGAGGTAGAGTGCCTCGATTCAATCCTTTTGACCATATGCTCTGCTGTGGTCCAAGACGGGCTTTCTGTGCTCTTAGTCTTGGCTCCCACAGGCTTCTGGCATCTAGGACTGCCTTCTTGTAGCTTATCCAATTCCGCAAATAGTTCTGGAGATAGTGGTCTGAATTCCTTCTCATTCCAAGATAGTTTCACAAAGAGTGTCTTCTCATTTTTCAGATCCGTAGGTATCACTGCATCTGGTGCTAAAGCTATTACCTGAATTTAGGAAGTATAGATGAATAGGAATAAATAAGGACCAAAAGAGCCAAGGAATGGTCCATGAGAGCTATGATTAAAAAGCATCTAAGGGCTGGCCGAGTGGCGCATTGGTTAAGAGTTGGCTTGGGATGCCAGCTCTGAGCAGCAGGGCCCGGGTTCAGATCCCACATATGAGGGCCAGTGACGCTGCACCCTTTACAACTAAGATGGTGAACAACAGCTCGACCTGGAGCTGGGCTGTCCTGAGTCACCGGCGACAGCGTAGGCTGCAGTGGGGCTGGCCAGCAGTGGGCGTGAGCTTTCGTGAGCTGCCGTGAGCCACCATGAGTGGCCGTCCAATGGCTGGCGGGCAACTGCCTCACCCGGGAAGAGCACAATGATAAAACCAACATGGGCCAGTGAAGCTACGTCCTCCACAACTAGACTGAACAACAAAAGGACAGCAACTTGTCTGTCCCCCTTCCCCAATTCCCCAATAAAATCTTAAAAAAAACACACACACAAAAAATTTAAGTCTGTATCCTTACCTGAAACATTAGTTTTCCAAATTAAAGAGGCACAGACACGGCATAGCATATTTCCGCAGTCTTCCTCACTGATAGCCATACCCCATGTTGCTTTCTTTTCCAGGCCATGCTATTCAGCCATGCCAAATTCCCCCACAAAAACTTCTCTAAGCATGCTCCCCTGCTTAATAGTCTATAATGGCTCTCCACTATAGCAAGATCAGAGTACTGAAATTGATTTTCAATGCCTTCTAAAATCTGGCCCCATTTTATAGTGCTCAGTACTCTTCAAAATGGCCTTCCAGCGCGAGTCGAGCTTCGCTTGTCACAGTCCTGCTCATTCCAACCATTGTGCTCCTGCCTAAACACTTTCTTCTCTCTGCCTTTCCTAATCTACCCATCTTGCTACTTCAACTTCTATATCTGCCTTTCATTCCTTCACTCATTTAACTTGGCATATGCTATGCTAGGCCCACAGATTTGAAAAACCTGACGTAGTCATGCCAGACCAAAGTCTCTCTGCACTACTATTAAACTGACAACCTAATCACCACGCGACCACACTTCACATCATGACCTAATCTCATTTTGGGCCTGAAGTAGCTCGAGGAATAACCCATATCTTAGTATCCAAACCAGTGTCTCAATTCAGCCTACAGCGCAATAAAATCTGATTTACCATAAAATAATATAACTAAAATTTGCCTGTAGCAACTAGCACTCTTTGTGCTGATTTACTGAAAGTGAAGTCCTCTTTGAAGCATTTCAGCCTCGCCATGTTTTGTGCCTGCCACAATCACAGCTAAATATAATTTCCCACTGAGGTACATCTGCTAATTCCTGTTCATCCCTCAGGTCACAACCTAAATGTCACTTCCTCCAGGAGGCTCCTAACACATGGTAAGTGTCTCAATAAATATCTGTTCAAATAAAGTGGGCAGACAAGCAGAGAAGATGACAAACAGCAAAAAGCTCATTTCTGTGGGGTAAATTGCAGCCAGTAGTATCTTTGAGGCCATGCAGTTTAGGAGGCAGCCAGAAATAAACCTCAAGATAGAATTGAGAATCAAGGCATCACTTACCCGCACAGAGCCAATGATGGTCTCGACATTAATGTTGCTGTCACAGGCAGGGTAGTCATACCAGAATACCTCCTGTTCAGCAGGCTTTCGGCCCAGCAAATGCTGTTTATAGACAGGGAGTTCACAGAACCGGATAAACCATTGAACTCTAGCACGTTTCTTGGAATGAAGTTCAAAATCTAGGAGTGAGAGGTGGAAGAGGGAAGGTTAAGAAAATGAGAGAACATTTGACTAAGCATTTTGTGCTAAACACTGTGCTAAGTGCTTGATGATACTTGATTAACACAGTGTTTTTAATCCCCACAATAACCCTAACTAGGGCTATCCCCCTTTTATTGGCAGAGTAATCAAGTTACAGGGACCTTAAATAATTTGTCAAAGGTCACTGGACCAACCAGCAGCAATCTGACTCAACCCAGTACCCATGCACTTCTCACTTTGCTCCGCTTCCTAATGGTTCTATCAGTCATCAGAGAAATTACAAAAGGCATTTGAGAGGAACAATTTTAATCACGGGCACTGCGCAAATCTTGCAAATCAGTGATTATAAAGAGCAGAAAAACAAAACTCCTGGCAAGAATCTGAGCATCAGCCACTTAGATGACTTCTGAAAAAATATGCTTGCAATCTTCAGTTTTATCGTTGTAATATACCATTAATATCGTTCATTATCAGCCTTAGATTCAAGTGAAAGGACATGCACTCTGGTGCCATCATGATCATCACCTCTTCTCTTCCTTAGCCATCTTCAGAGAAAGGCTGAAGCCATCCAATGGAGCACCACACAAGGATTCTAAAAACTGTACACAAGGGCCAGTACTTCAAATACAAAAGCCCATACTGCTGAGGTGCTCCCCTAGTGGATGTTAGCTTAATGAGGTTTTCCTCCATATTTGTCAAATATTCTTCCTATCTCTGTAATGTAAAAACACCTTTACCCGCTCACTCTATCAGTTCCTTTTAGTCATACAAACTGCCAAAGGACTAACTACTTCTTCATTCCTCTTCTAGCTCTTGGAAGAGGCAGTTTATATAGTTTCAAATTGCTAGCTTTCCTCTTAATCCTCCTTTTGGAGCTCTGCCCCATTCCCATCTTTCTTTACTCTTCTCTACTTTGCAGAGGGTTTAATGCTCAGAAAATCAGCTGAAGCAACAAGTGAGGACTTGCAGGATCTGGTTAACACTACTTTCCTTTTTGTTCCTCCAGCCTTAGCAGCAGTAGTGGCTTTCTTTAACTTACTGATCTCTGGTAAACACCATCTTTTTTCCTCTCGTCTTTTCAACACTTACACATAAGTCTCTCTGGGTAAAACACCTGAAGCGTTTTTGGTTTTTTCCCCTCCTGACTGAACATCAACTGATATACATTCCCAATCCAATTTACTTCCGCCCTCATTAAAAAGTTGCACTTGCAAAATTCATTACTAACTTCCTCATGCCAAAAATTAAAGGACAAGTCTCCATCATACAGCAGATCACCTGTTTTTTAATTCCCACTTCTTCCTGAATTCATCCTTTCACTCCATTCTAAACATCCGGCCATTCTTACCCACTCCTAAAAATAACAGAAAAGCTAAATTCTTGAGCCCCCAATCCCATTCTTTCCAATACTGCTCTAGTGAGTCAAGTTCACTAGATGGGAAGGGTACAGCTAGTGCTTAAGAGAATCTAGAATCAGAATCTAGGTTCACACTGTATATGCTGCTGTGAACAGAGGAATCAACAACTGCCCCTCTTCCCCATCACCTAGCAACTCCCAATTATTCATGACAAGGAATAGTTTTCATGCAACCCAAAACTCACCATCTTCAAACAGCTCAATCAGTTTAGCAACATATGGATTTTCATCATCATCCCCTTCAACCAACACAAACTGTCCAACTTGGATGTGAATCTTAGTTGAACAATGTTCTAATGTCACACTCATTTCTCTAGGAAGTAACAGAGAAACGTTAGGAAATCACCTAGGATGGGCCAAGTTCTTCAGACCCCTGGGCTCAGAGGAAAGTGCCCTCCAACTGGAAAATCCCTTACATAGTTTCTTTCTGCAGACCAATTCTCCTACTAGGAAGCCAATTCACATGCAAGAGTAGACAAAATGGATTGAATGAATTGTTTTAGCATGAATGATTAATCCAGAGGCTTTAACATGAACCTTACTTCTCTCATTTATGAACAAAGAACACCAAAGTCTTCCCAAGGCATGAAAGCTGCCCAATATTCAAATGTCCAGAAATCTCTAGGGCTAGGAAGACATAGTTATCATGCAGTATTACACAGAACCCACCTTAAATAGATATGACATTATCGTACACATCACATTTTATTAACCTGACATACTGTGACCTCCTGTCATTAACTGCTGTATTTATCCTACCCTCTTCCTGCATAAAACAAAACCTCTTCTTACAATCAATCCATATTTACTGTCCCTCAATCGTCAATCTATCATAACTAGAACAGGCTCGATACAAGCTATTTAGAGTTTAGCCTGAAGAAGTATTTCCAAGACATGCAAAGTGATACAGGCCAAACAAGTAGCACCCCCACTGAAAAACTGAGTTTTCTTTCTTATGGGGATTTTAAGTTTCCTTTTCTTTCAAGTTTCCTTTTTCCCAGTTTTTGGCTCCTCTCCCCCTGCTTGATTGTTTTGTAAATCAGTTTCTTAATCCTAAACAATAGATTGTTTTTAATCTGAATCAAAGAAATTTCCTATCCCCTGCTTGACTGTTTTGTAAATCAGCTGTCTTTAATCTGAATCACAGGCATCTCCTGCCCCCTGCTTTAGATAATTACCTTAAAATTTTTGATTTATACTTGCTAATTGTAATCATTGAAGCCTAATATTCTTTCCAACCCATTCTGGGCCCAGCTGCTGGAGAACTGATACCCCCTGAGTAACCAGTTAAATGGCTACAAGCTCCATTCGAACTGATGGGTTTTCCATCACGTAGCCACCCAGCATCAATAGCTTGGAGCTCTGCTCTTTAAGCCAACACTTTTAAATTTATTAATTAAAATCTATTTTTCCTCATTCAGGGGCCTTGGGGATACAGATGATACCCGAGCAAGATTACCAGTCCCAACCAAAGAAGCCAACACAGTCTTCCAGGCGGATCTCAAGACCCCTTCCTCTCATCTAAGATCAGATAGGGCTAGAGTTCCGTGAATCCCCCCAATAGGCTGGGACAGCTCTCCGCCCCTGCCCAGCAGGAAGCAGATACAGAAGAAAAGACCTCCTGTCCCTCAGCTTCCCATAGAGATTTTATGGGGATCACATCTCTCAGGGGGAAAACAAGGGAGGCAGTTAGAGACAGGCATTCGGTCTCTGCATTCCTGCACATCCAACACAACCCACAGAATGAGACCCTCCAAAAGACCTTCCCTCTCCACCCAAAACTTCCCCTTTTCATTCATTGTAATTGTCTACCTCTATGAGAAAACAAATAGGTACAAAATACCCAACTAGATTAAACTAGTCACTCACACCTGCGCAGTAAAGACCACAACGACCTTCATTTCACCTGAGCCTCATTATACCGTTATTATAATATCATACATATGCCCGGAAGTTCATTAATATCATATAACAGACTAAATTCTGGGAATGAACATACGCAGTCTAAAGAGATGAGGTAATAGCCTGTTGCCAATCACAGGTGTCCATCAAGTGGTCCCATGCCCACAGAGAAACAGCCCATTCTAGAGAACAAAGGATAAAAACTACAAGTCCTGGCCAGTCAGGGCCTTTTGAGCTCCTTCCTTTGCTTGGCCCGCTCCAAACTCTTTGGAGTGCACTTTCTCTTCTAATAATGGCCCTTGAACCATTCTCTACTGCTCGGGCCTGCTTCTACTTCTTTGAAGTGTTCTTTTTCTTCTAATAAATTACTCTTTCACCACTTTACTTCTGTGTCTCATTCAATTCTTTGCTCGATAAGCCAAGAACCTGGATACTGCGCCAAGAAGAGCCTGCTTTCTGGTAACAAAAGTATTCTATCACTCACTTGTAGGTTTGATAGTGTAGTTTTCGATCCAACAATGGCCTGCCAACCCACGAATAAGTTCGTCTGGTATTCAGCCTTGTAGTGTAGTATGCCATGGCTCCTGTGTCAATTAAAAGTCACTACTTCTGAGTTAATGTGATAATGCTTTGACGGATTCTATAACACAGTACCTGCCTTCAATGAGTTCAGCCTTTTTTTCTGCCCCAGCAATACCCTCACACATTACAGACTTAGAAAACATTTTCTTTGAGGTTGCCTTCAAGCCACCAGCAGAGCACCACCCAATTAGCCCCACAAGCAGCACACCCATTAGGCAGTCTCAAAGGGCACCAGAGCCCACTGGGGTGAATCCTGCTCAGTAGGGTAAGACTTCCACACAGCAGCCTATAAGTTATGGACCTGGCCAAACCCCACAGCCAGTGAGCCTGAGGGTCAATCCCACCCACTGACAAGCCAATAGCAATCGAGGCTCAACTATAACAAAAGAGCACATGCAACCCATAAGGGATACTCCTGGAGCACCTGGCACATGTGACCAGGGGCACTGTGCTACTGGGCCCCACAGGGCATCTACTACATAAGGCCACCAGGCCAGGAATGGGAGCTATTATTTTAAAGAAAAGGGGTGAAAAAAATAACTATGTTTATAACACCACCATCTTCTTCCCCTCCCCCCGCCCCCAGAGAATTATGAAGAAATACAGAGTAAGTTTAAATAATCAATATCAGGAATAAAAGTGGGGATATTATTACAGAGTCTACAGATACTAAAAAACAATTAATGAACAACTCTGTATTTTAAAATTGAATCAATAATTAAAAACTTTCCCACAAAGACAACTCTAGGTCCAGCTGGGTTTCACTGGTTGATTCAAACCGAATACTTAAGGAAAAAAGTAACATCTATCTTATACAAATTCTTCCAGAGAACAGAAAAGAGGAGAAAAGAAAACACCTTCCAGCCCATTTTATGAGGCCAGCGTAACCCTGATATCAAAGTATGACAAGGGCATTAGTAGAAATAAAAATTGCAGCCCAATCGCATTTATAAATACAGGTGCAAAAATCCAAAGCAAAATGTTAGATAAATGAATATAGAAATATTTAAGAAAGAGGGCTAATATGTAATAATTAAGGTGGGTGCATTCCAGAAATGGAAGGTTAGTTTAACACTCAAAAAAATTTAATCAGTAATGCAACTAATGCACAGTGACAGAAAATAGATCAGTGGTTGCCTAGGGGCCTGCGTGGACGGTTGGGTGGAAGGAAAGGGCCGATAGAGAGGATTACAGATCATGAGAAACTTTTGGAGGGGAATGATAAGGATGTTCATTATTTTGATTTCACTGATGGTTTCACAGGTATATACATATGTGAAAATGATCAAACTATATACTACAAATATGTGTAGTTAATTGTATGCTATTATACCCCATTAAAGTTGTTAGAAAAAAAATAGAAGTGTCACTAACCTGTACTGTTCTGGCAGTTGTAAGGGGTATTTTTCTTTGCAGCTGACAGATCTTAGATATAAGTATTGTGAATAGCTGAAAAGAAATGCTTGTATTAAAGTACATGAAAAAAGACATTTTTACTGACAAAAACAGAAATGAGAATGAAAATTCTAAACATATATGCCAATCTTCTTTGAAATTTGAAAACTGTAATCTACTAGCCCTAATAATAATTCCAACCTAATATCTTAAGTTTAAGTAATTCAGAAATAAACGTTTCTTCTAAATTCAATTCTTTTCTTTGGAACTAAAATTGGACAAAACTGGGGTAAAAAAAATTCTTAAATACAGTCTGACACAATTACTCTGAATTACTGCTAAGGGGACCAATAATTTCAGTCTATGTTGAAAACAACAGAATTAGAATAGCATGTTAACATCCTGATTAAACAAGCTGGTTTCCTCAAGTCAGTAGCATTATGTCCTACATTTTACTCAGGAACATTTTGACCCATAAGATTTTCTGCTTTTATAAAGGTTATTTTTAGTATACTTTGTGGAAACTAGTTAGCAAAAAAAAAAAGAGAAGATACTGAGTCACAAGTAAATACACAGCTTACAAATGATGCCTGAATGATTGCCATTAAGAACTAGTTAGCAAAAAAAAAAAGAGAAGATACTGAGTCACAAGTAAATACACAGCTTACAAATGATGCCTGAATGATTACCATTAAGAACATCAACAGTATAATTCACAGTAGAGTACTATTAAAGTCAATCTAAATTCAATTAAATACATGGTAGAAATCAACAAACAGCAAAGAAGACTGATGAGTGAAAACAAGTAGAAGACTTGTGCTCAAGAAAAAATGAATTTGGATTTATATGATCTTTTGGTAAAAGTGTCTGATTCAATAAATGTTCAAGGAAATATATAACATTAACTTACCTTCAATATATGTTCCTTTTAATGGCTGAGGTAGTACAGAACTGTTCAGAAGTAAACTTGTAACCTTTCCTCAATGAATCTGGCAAAATAGGCTGCGATACAGATAAAAGATGCAAGTAAACTGAAATACTCACTAAACTCTGTCATTAAAAAAAAAAATTGGAATGTCAGGGAGTGTTTTGAGGCAAGCTGGTATCTCTCAGCAAACTTTCTACAACTTTTAAATAATCTAACTATAAGATAAATGGCCTGATTTGTCATTTTGACTATGACATTTGGTTACACTCATACAATGATTTCATTTTTTGAAACCAAAAATTGGCGTACAGAAGGACTACCTCCATACCAATAAGGTACTCATGTATACCTAAGGCATCAAATCCATACTCTCAATTCCTTTAAATCTAGACCATATTTTAGCTTAATAAAGCAAACATCCCCCTTTAAAACCAAGTCAAGATAAAATTTAACATTCCTTTTCTAGATCATGAGCTGTGTTCAATGAGACCAGTACAGTAGTCCCACTTACCCTCAGGGGATACATTTGAATACTCCAGTAGATGTCTGAAATCGTGGATACTGAACGCTATATATACACTATTTTTTCCTATACATACATACCTATGACAAAGTTTAATTTATAACTTAGGTACAGTAAGACATTAACTACTAATAATAAAACAGAACAATTATAAAAATATATTGCAATAAAAGTTATGTGAATGTGGTCTTTCTCTCAAAATATCTGAAAACCAATTTGATAAATGGATCCGGCTAACCAGTTAGTAGCACATACAGCATGGATAACACTGGACAAAGGAATGATTCAAGTCCTGGGCGGGATAGAGCAGGACAGTGCAAAATTTCATCATGTTATTTAGTATCATGTGCAATTTAAAACTTATGAATTTTTATTTCAGGAATTTCCCATTTAATATTTTTAGACCGCAGTTGAAACAGGTAACAAACCTCAAAAAGTGAAACTGCAGATAAGGGGGGACTGTGATGTATACATATGTGTATGCAAAAGTGGGTGATTCACCCTAGGCTGAGCAGGCAGGGGGTATAGAAAGAAGTCTATCTGGGTCTGAACTGCATAACCTGCTCCAGGCCTGCTTTTCCAAATCTCCAACAGACCAAGGCTGTTAGTGCCCTCAGACTTATGCAGTTGCTGTCCTCTCTTCATGCAAATTCTTGCAGAGAAGGCTCAGATCTCATCTGCAATGAAACTTCCTCAGAGAGGCCTTCACTGATACCCAATGGAAAGCTACTCCTCCACACCTTTACTACCCACCCCCTTCAAGGTCATGTTCCTTTATACCACCTTATTATTAAAGCAGTAACCACTATGTTAATTTTCTATTTATTGTGTTTCCCACATTAGAATGTTAACTTCCAAAAGAGCAGGGACCTTGGGACCTTGTCTATCTTGTTCATAACTGCATCCCCAGGGCCTACGTTAGGACTTGGCACATAATAGGTGAATGAACAAATGAATGAAATGAATGAAAATAATTAGGACAATACCAAGTGTTGTAAAGATGTAGAGCAGCCACAACTCTCATACACTGCTGGAGGGCACCACAATTGATAAAACTATTTTGTTAAATTGGTGCTATCTATTAAAGCATGCATATCCTATGACCCAGCAATTCCAACAAAATATACCCAGAAAAACACACATCATCAAGACATGAGCCAGAATGTTCATAGCATCATTATAATGAAATTAAATGAAATTAAACCAACTACAGGGCCGGCCAAGTGGCACTTTCGTGAGCTGCCGAGCGCCCAATGGGCTGTCCAATGGCCAGCAAGCAACTGCCTCAATAGGGAAGAGCACAGTGATAATAACAACATGGGCCTGTGAAGCTACATCCTCCACAACTAGACAAAAGAACAAGAGGACAGCAACTTATCTGTTCCCATCCCCGATTCCCCAACAAAATCTTTAAAAGAAAAACAAAAAAACAAAAAACTAACTACAATTGCACACAAGGTGGGGAAAATCTCACAAAATAACAATGAGCTGAAGAAATCAGCAAAATACATACTATATTGATCCCATTTATATAAAGTTCAAAAAGAGGTAAAAGTAACCTCTGGTGTTAGAAGTCAGAATAGAAGATAACCAAGGTGGCTGAAAGGGAGCACAGTTGGGGACGGCAGTGCTCCTGGGATGCTGGTCATGTTGTTTCTTGATCTAGATGCTGGTTGCATGGGTATGTTCTTTTTAGGAAAACTCACTGACATGCTATTTCTAAAACTGGCAGATTAGCTCAAAAGATTATCAAGTAAAAAATTTAAACAACTAAAAAAACTCATTGAGCTGCGCATTTCTGATGTGTACTTTTCTCTATGTGTGCTATTTTTCAATGAAAAGTTCAAAAAATTAATCAGGAGTCCTGAAGAGGCAGCAGAGGAAAATCATAGCAGGTGTCAGGTCTCTTTGCACTGTTTCCCACTTTCTTACCCTCCACCAGCATTTCATCCCATCCACCATCAGCAGAAAGGGTCCCCAAGAGGAGTGATGAATGGGGTGGAAAGACAGGCCTGATTTGGCCTAGCAAAGGCTTTGGCTTCCAGGAGATACCCACTTCATGCTCTCAATATTGCAGATACCAGATATCTGGAACATACATACCACCCAGTCCAGGGGTCACACCCAAGAAAAACAGATAAGGGAGTTGCAGATATTTGAGCCAAAACTCTTGATATATTTATCTCATTTAATCCTCACAATAATCCTAGAACAATGTTAGTACATAGTACTAAGTGCACAATTGGCACACAATAATATTTGCTGAATGAAAGATAGATGCTATTATCAACTTCAAGATAACTTGTTCCAATGCTATGCAGGATGGCACAGCCTTAATTCAACCCCTGAGCAACCAGATTCTAATGACTGCTCTTAACCACTTCATTTTAAGTGAAAGTGGATAACGTTAAATCTATGCCTGAGAGAACTTGCTTTTGGTGTGCTTATTACAATAATTCAGGCTTCCCAGACACTGACTGAGAGGACAAATGGGTCTCAATTTCCTTACCCATAAAATGGGATAATAATATAACCTTCCTTTTATTCAACTAATATTTATTCATCTCCCGCTGTGTGTCAAGCACTGTTCTAGGATTACTGAGGATTAAGTGAGAAAATGCAAAATGGTAAATTCACTCCCTCATTTCCTTAAACCCTTGCTCTATTTGTAAGGGATAGTGGTTCTTTTTTCTTTTTACTAATTTGTTGAATGTTATTAAACTCACATATAATTCACACAAAAATTTTACATTCCATTTCAGGGGATTCATATACCTTCTAAGTCCACATATTGCCCTCTGGTATGATTAAAAACTGTTGCAGAGGGACTTGGTAAAATACGCTCTCACCTCAGAAACTTCTACTGGCATTCACAAGCACCCAGTACCCATTTTTACAGACAATTAAAATCGAAAACTAACATTTAATTATTGCAGTTTTACAGATGGTACGCCAGAAAGAGAATCCTGCATCTCATGCCTCTAAGCCCAGAGCTTTTTCCAAGTGTCAAAACAGAAGGTCCTTCTATTCTAGGGTCAGAAAGTAGAAAAGGTGTCATTAGACTTCTCTCCTATAAAGAATGTGGAGTGGGTGACTGCCCAGCAGTTAAGAGCAGCTCAATTGGAAAAAGACATGGGTAAGAGCCCAAACCGCTTGTTCACTAAATGCGATCTCCGAGACAAGTCTCTCTCTGGGTGCAATAGCTACATCCGTAAAATAGGGTAGTAACTTCTACGGCTCCGACTTCCCGGTGGTGCTTGCTACACTACGGCTCAAAGCAGGAAAACATGCGATGCTTCACAAGGGGAATGCAGACAGAAGGGATGGTTAAGATCAGTAATGATTACTGAGAGTCTCAGGAGGCTGAAGGTAGCAATGCGCATGCTTCTATGCTGTTGGCTTCCGGCTACCCCACAGAAAAATTCGCCGTCTCTGGCGGAGCGGGAAGACTTTTAGCATTCAGGGTGTGGAAAAGGAATGTTCCTAATGGACTTAGAACAGTGCCTGACAATGTGGCTTAGTAAATATCTGTTGGATGAATCAATGACGGAATGAGTCTACAAAGCACAACTGCTTCAGTTCCCGCGGCTCAGGTTCCCCTCCAGCCGCCGGACGCCACACTCACCGGGCGCTGAAATTTCCTGAAGCTAGGCGCAAACCCTCCACTCCCCACCGTCTCCGCTTCTGGAGCTCGTGGAGCTGCAGCAACTCTCGCCTGCACCAGATGGACTCCTCTTGCAGCCACCGAGCCGCACGGCGGAGCGGAAGCCGGCTCCTTGCGAGGAATGGAAACAAGGTGGAGAGAATAAAATTTCGCGCCAAACGTAGTGGCCCCGCCCCCAGGCTGTCTCCACGTTCCGTCACCAGCCAGCCCTCCCGTCCCGCCCACCTTATCCATGACGTACGTACGTCAACGTGCAGCGGCCATCATTGATACCATCAGCGACGCCGTTTGCGGAAGAATGTCCCCTACGCTACAGCATTTCCGGTCTCAAGATGGTCGCCTAAACTATTAAAATGAGACTTCCTCCACCTTTCTCTAGTTCTGATTTTTTTTTAACGTGGATGTGACGCACTAAAGGACCCGACGGAAATAGAACTGGAGGCGTTCTAAAATGGCGAACCGCACGGTAAAGGATGCGCACAGCATCCACGGCACCAACCCTCAATATCTGGTGGAGAAGATCATTCGGACGCGAATCTATGAGTCCAAGTACTGGAAAGAGGAGTGCTTTGGGCTTACCGGTGAGTGGAAGCACGCTGACTCCCCATCGGCCGCCTTGTAGCCCAGTTCTCCTGATTGGGGCGCGGGTGACACTGGAGGGGAATCTGTCATTCAGATTCCTGAGCGCCTACTATGTGCCTAGACTTTTGGGCTTTGGACACACAGATAATAGAGCCTTATTCCGAAGGGTGTCTCGGTTGTGTTCTTTGAATCGTTCCATGTTTAATGATAATTTGGTGGGTTCCAAACAATGTTAAGTTCTGGAACCTCTGAAGGTGTTCAACGAAAGTCAGCATGACTAGAACCAAATCTATGATCTTACTATCACTGAATCTGGACCACCTGCAGTATTTCCATGTTCGGATCCTAATATCAGTTCTTAAGAGAATTCTGCCAGGCAGTCCTTTCGCCTTTGTTGGAATTCTGGCTCCTCTTTTTTAGTAGCTCGGTACTCCAGTGAGTCATGGCTTCCTCGACTGTGAAACGAGTATAATACCCCTGGCCCCCTCAAAGGGTGGTTCTAATCATTACATGCAATAACGTATAAAAAGTGTTTGGTATAGTTACAGGTATATATTGATAAAAAGTACTCGATCAGTGATCAATGGTAGTGGTGGTGCTAGTTTTTACCACTGTTAAATACTGTGCTGTTACTGCTGCTGCCACCACCACTAGCTGGAATTCCATGGATGAATCATAGTTTCTCATTCCATAGTTCTCTCCGTGGGTGATCTCCATAATATAGTTACATCCTGTACATATAGATGCCTTCAAATTCATTTCTCCAACCCAGACCTTACCCTGAGATCTAATCTCTAATTTCAAGACATGCCAACCCAATATGGCCAAAAGTGAACTCGGGACCTTTTTTGCCTGCATCACTAGATTGTATTCCCTTGTGGTATATTTTCATTGCATTCTGCATCTTCTTTCTTTTTTTTGTTTTTGTTTTTGTTCAGCTGAGCCATCCTGCTACCTGTTGGCAGCTCAGCGGCTGCTCAGCTCGGGCTGGACTCGAACCGCTGTTGCTCAGAGCTCAAATTCTTAAGCGAGCTCTTAACCAACTGAGCCACTCGACCGGCCCTTGCATCTTCTTTCAACTCATCACACTTTCAATTATTTTTTTCGATGCTTTCTGCCTTGCTAGACTGTAAACTCTGTAAGAGTAGTAATTGTGTTCCTTTTCTTTATCCCTCTATCTGTATCTCTAGTATTTAACATCCAGCTATAAGCTGTCAATTGTAATGTTGAATGAATTAATACAGAATTTATCCTAAAGGAACTTGAAGTCTAATATATAAAAATATTTCCCATTAATGGTAGCTAACGTTTATTATTTGCTGTGTGTCAGGTAAGGTATTAGCATTTATTTGTATTGTCTCATTTGATTCTCACTATAGCTCTTAAACTTTGTACCTTTATTATTTAAATTTGAATTGACAGGTCCAAAGAGAGGTGTAATGTCTTGCCCTAGTTCATTTCACACAGCTAGTGTTTGATTTTGGCAATAACATTGAAAGGTTATTATCCCCATTCTGTAGATGAGAACAGGTTTGCTCAAGGTTATGTACCTATTGAGTTGTTATTCTGTTTTGTTTCTTTTGTGAATGAAAAAAGGAGCTTTGCAGTCGATCTGACATGTTAGTGACCAAAAGTAACTCCACAGCTCTGATCATAAATTCTTAACTGGGCAGATCATTCTGGGTAGTCATGCCCCAGGACTATACCTTCTTTAGTAAAAGGTTTATCTGTGCCTTAAGCAAGCCCTGTCCATGGTTGTGCATCTAGGTTAACACACCTTTGAAATGTCAGAGTAATCCACTTTTTAGGAGCACATAATCTTGTTAACTATCCTCTAATCCAATCATAGAGATTTGCCCACCTTGCTTTCTCCCACCATCCTGTATTCTTCCTTAGTTCCAAATGTATAAAAAGAAATGTGAAACTCATTTTCTAGAACATTTGAGATTTTGCTTCCCAGCATATCATCAGTTTGGCTCAAATAAACTCTTACAAAAATTCTCTACAGGTTTGGACATTCTCATATTGATACTTTTAATTCCTAATTTGGCAGTTTTTCCCCTAACATGATGATCACAAGTGTGGACTCTGAAGTTAGACTGCTTAGATTTAAATCCAGGACTTGCCATTTTCTGGCTGTTTACCTTGAGCAAGTCACTTAACCTTTCTTAGCCCTCATTTTCCTTAGCTGAAAATGGGCAGTGCTAGAATATACCTCATGGCTTGTTGTGAAGGTCAAATGAAATAATATAAAATGTTTAGCAGAGTATGCGGCATATACTTGTAGTAATACATCAATACATGATCATCATTTATTATGACTATTAATACACACTTGTTCTTCTAATAGTAAACTGTTGATGAGTAGTAAGGAGCACCAAACCTTGAACTAACTTTTCTCCACTTCTAACTGGGGAAAGCTTAGCCCTAATATGTCTGAGATGCCACTCTGTTTTTGTTTGTTTTTTTCAGCTGAACTTGTAGTCGATAAAGCCATGGAGTTAAGGTTTGTGGGTGGCGTCTATGGTGGCAACATAAAGCCAACTCCCTTTCTGTGTTTGACCTTGAAGATGCTTCAGATTCAACCGGAGAAGGATATTATTGTTGAGTTTATAAAGAATGAAGACTTCAAGTGAGTAAAATGTTGACTAGCTAATACAAAAGCTTCAATTAAACGGGCCCAGAATTTGGCTTTGGTTAAGAGGAGTGATAACAATGAATCTCATTTCCACAGAGAGTTCCACTCTAGGATTTCGCTTTTGAACTCTTGAATTTTTATTATGTCTATTTTGATTGTATTGATCTTCTTTTCGTTCTCAGTCTTGGTAACTTTTCACCCACAAAAAATATTTCACAAAGTCACTGGATGCTCAAGGGTGAAGAAAACAACATAGTATGGTAGATAAGAGAGAAATTTTTGGCATTAGATATAAGTTCATATCCAGTCTCAGTTTCTTACTGTGACCTTAGAGAAGTTACTTAATTTTTAAAGCTTTATTTTCTTTACCTGTAAAATGGAAGTAGTAATATCAACTCAGGAATGATGTGAAGGTTAAAGAAGATAGTGCTATAAATCTCACAGTTGTGTGTTGCATGGTAAACACTCCAAAAATGTGAGCTGCTCTTGTTTTAATTATCCATTCTCAAGTTGCTCACAGATAAGTATAAGAAACAGATATAATAATAGTTTACTATGTCTCACCCTCTATTCTATGGGATTTACATATAATAATTTCTTTAACCTTCACAATAACGCTGTAAAATTATCCCCATTTACAGGGGAGGAAAATTAGGCATAAAGAGATTAGGTAATTTCCCCAAGGTCAAACAGCTAGTAAGTGGCAAAGATGGATTCAGAGTCCGTAATCTTGCAAAACTCTAACAGCTAGAAAATAGCTAACTTTTATTAGACATTTACTATGTGCTGTATGCTATGCTTAGCACTTTACACACATTTGTTACTTAATACTCCAGGCCAGCAAGTTACAATTTTACAAGGATTGAGAAAGCAAGTAACTTGCCCAGTGTTTCAAAGTTAGTAAATAATGGAATCAGAATTTGAACCCAGATGACTGATTTTTTCCCACCAATTGTTTCTAGGCAGCAGAATGCTGCTTCTGGTGATAAGTTTCTTATACTTATCTGTGAAGCAGCATTCTGCTGCCTAGAAACAATTTAGTCATTGCTATATGTATTAGTTCTTGTATAGTTGGTAAATATATCTCATACTTTCTGTTGTTAAATTCAGCTATCTCATTTGATTCTTAAAATAATCCTGTGGAGTAAGTAGGTTCTATCTTAGTTTAGCAGATGATGTAATAGTCTGTGAAAGTTGAACACATCCCAACTTCTACAACCAGTAAGTGATAGAATGGGAACTTGAACCCAGGTCTCTATACTTTAGCTCTTTCTACTGCCCCATGTTACCTCTAAAATTGCAGCTTTCTTATCTGCCAAAGAGAAGAAGAAAATTTGTTTATCCACTATTATGATGAGAAAAGCCAGTTGTAAAACTCAGGCACTTTTTAGGATGAACTTTTAGAAACTTTTAGAACTTTTTAGGATCTGTTGTTTCACTTTCATTTATTGGTCAGGTATGTCCGCATGTTGGGAGCCCTTTACATGAGGCTGACAGGCACTGCAATTGATTGCTACAAGTACTTGGAGCCTCTGTACAACGACTATAGAAAAATCAAGAGCCAGAACCGAAATGGGGGTGAGTATGGTGCCATGTGACTGGATCTTCATCCCTAAGCCAATTTTTATTTCACCAATAGCTCCACCCTCACATTGTCACATACATTGTGAGTGCTCCCCTTCATCTCCCTTGTGGGAAGTATTCCATTAGACTACTAGCTTCCTGTGGCCTTCCTGTATCCAGCCTAAGTTCACCTTCCCAGCTGCATCATGTTAATCCCTGCCTTGCATCATGTGCTGCATCCCATAAGATCTAGCTCCGGAATGACCTCCTCCATAAAAGCCTTCCCCAAACCTCCCAAAATTAGTTTCCCATGTTACATCTTCAGAGTTCCTTCTACTGTCCTCTCTGGCACTAGACTTCCCACTGCAGTATACAGACTAAATGTACTTAATACTCATGTAGGAGTCCCACTGAAAAATAAGTATATCCAACAGGCAGCTTCAGACCTTCTCAAAGCACTTTTATTGGTAAAGTGGGATTGGGGATTATGCAATCAAAACCTTTTCTCACTCAGTGTCCTAAAAGTTTGGTAACATTTCCCCTCTACATGTATCATTAAGCAGTTTGAAGGTTAAGAATTTGGTGTTAGACTTTACACTTTGTTAACTTATTAATTCATTCATTGAATAAATGTGTATTAAATGCCAACATCCGCCAGGTACTCTGCTGTGTACTGGAAATAACATGGTGAAAAGATGGATATGGTCAGGGCCATCATGGAATTACATATTTATATTATGTTAAATTAAGATAGGGCCTCTCAACCTATTTACCATTTGGGCTAGATAATTCTTTGTTGTAGGAAGCTGTCCTGTGCATTTTAAGATATTTAGCAGCATCCCTGGCCTCCTCACCAGATGCCAGTAGCACATACACCCCCACCAAGTTCAGGGGCAAAACATCCTTGGCTGAGAACTACTAAACTAATGTTTACTGTAGAAATTCTGAAATTGCTCCATTTACTATATATAAGATGCATGATCTATATTCAGAAACATAGTGTGTTCACGTGAGAAATTATACTTTAGTTATATAATCTATTCGAGAACATCACCCCTATATAATTCAATACTGTTTCTGCTTGCTTTTGTGTTTCTCTCTCCTGCTAACTGGGACAACTTCATTTACCCCTTGACCCCCAGCTCCTAAAAGAGTCCTGGCACATAGATGGTCTCAATAAAAGTAAGTTGAATGAATGAAGATAGGTGGTGATAACAGACTATGACGGACTGTCCTTTGAGCCCAGGTTTGACAGTAGTGCCCTCTGTGTGATTGCCACACTGCAGTAGCTCTACTAGTGAATGTGCAGGGAAAGGGAAGCTGCAGGGAATTCACACTTTCTATACTTGTTAGCTATTTTACATATATAGTCTTACATTTCTTTTACATTTGGCTATCTAAATGTATTTGCAAGTTGCTTGAGCTTGTTTTTCTTTCAGAGTTTGAACTGATGCACGTAGATGAGTTCATTGATGAATTACTGCATAGTGAGAGAGTATGTGATATCATTCTGCCCCGACTACAGGTAAGCGATAAAGGTCTCGTACCTGAGTCACCCTTTTCCCCCCTAAAACAGGCAGGCAGACAAACACACATGAACAATAAACCATTGAAGCTGATGGATTTCAGGGGCCTTCTTAATAAGTAGTCTTCATGTCTATGAAAAAGGGGATTGGGAGTGAGAGGAAAGCAGATAATTTGAAGGGTAAGACTTTAAAAGTGAATAATACAAGAAAACTTCTTTAAAATGTTATATCAAGGAGTTTGTAGCTAGGGTAGATTTTTAAACTTTGTGGGCAGCTTTTTGCAAATTGATCTTCATATAAAAATTCAGGATATAAAATTGATAAAAGGAGGATCAGGACTGAGACACTGAGACATTACCCTCTAAAATACCACTGTACTCATTTTGCCTCCCTTTCCTAGAGATAAATGATGTCCATGAAACACCTTTCAGGAATGGGTTTTAGAATACGATTTTAAAACTACTGTTGAAAATCCAAAGGGAAAACAGATATAGCAGGTAGCCTAAAGAGATAGGGAAAGATATGTGGAGATTTCTAAAGAGAAAGTGGAGAAATGACTGAACAGGGAATTAGGAGACCGAAGTTTCAGGGTTATTACAAATTACTAGCTGTGGGACCTGGTCTTCTTTTCCCATCTTTAAAATGGGGAAATTAGACTACCTCAGTAGTCTTTAAACTGCCCTGTGGGAGTGTTTAAGGCTACTAAGAGGAATAAGAGAAGACAGCCCACATATCCCAACCAGGGCTCCTTTTTTCTCTAAGTTACATATTGGGCTTGAGAGTGAGATTCCATTTGAACAAAGGCTTGTTTTCTTTAAATGGCTTTATTAAGGTATAATTGACATAGAATAAACTACATATATTTAAAGTGTATACTTTGTTAAGTTTTGACATATGTATACACCCTTGAAACTATCATCACAATCAATAGTCAACATATGCATCACCCCAAAAAGTTTCCTCCTTTTATGTAATCCCTCCTTCCCACTTCTCTCCCTCACCCCTAAGCAACTACTGATATGCTCTCTGTCCTGATAGATTAGCTTTCATTTTGGAATTAATGTAGTACATTCTCTTTACCCATTTTTCTGTTTATGCAGAATTGTGGGATATAAAGTCAATCTATAAAAATCAGTTATATTTTTATAGATTGAACAATTGGAATTTTTATAGCCATGAACAATTGGAATTTAAATTTTTATTAAAAAGGTACTTAGAAAAATATAAAGGATTTTATCAAAAGTTGTGTAAAACTTACACTTAAAACTACAAAATGTCACCATTACTGAGAGAAATTAAAGAAGACTTAAGTAAATGGAGAGATATGTCCCTGGTATATCTTATACCATGATTTACAATTGTTTCGCTGTCAATTCTCCCAAATTAATCTATAGATTTAATTCCAATCAAAAGCCCAGTAGGCTTTGGTAGAACTTGACAAGCTGATCCTAAAATTTATATGAATATGCAAAGGACCTAAAATAGCCAAAACAACTTTGAAAAAGAACAAAGTAGGAGGACAGACACTACCTGATTCCAAGACTTGGTATGGTAACCAAGACAGTGTTGTATTGGCATGAAGATAGACAAAGGGATCAATGGAATGAAATTAAAAGGACCAGAAATAAAGTGTGTGTGTGTGCGTGCGTGCGCGCACATGCATGCATGTGTAATCAGTTGGTGTCCTACACAGATGTCAGGGCAACACCATTGAGAAAGAATAATCTTTTCCATAAGTTGTGCTGAAACAATTGAATAACCACATGGAAACAAATAAATCTCCACCCTTAGCTCACATCATATATAAAAATCAACTTGAAGGGTATAATAGACTTAATTTTAAAAACTAAGCCTGAGATTTCTGAAAGAAAACAGTATAAAATCTTAGTGATCTTGGGTTTGATAAAAATTTATAATAGGACATAAAAAGCATGATTTATTAAAATTTAATAAATTGGCTTTTATAAAAATTAAAATCTTTCTTTTCAAAAGACACTAATACAAAACTAAAATGGCAAGCCAGTCTGGAAGAATTTATTCGCACAACATAACATATACCCAACAAAGGTCATGAGTATAATTCTATAAAGAACTCTTGAATTTAATAACAAAAAGATAACCCAGTGGAAAAATGAACAAGATTCTAAACAGACATTTTATCATGGAAAATATTTGGTTGGCCAATAGTACGTAAGATGCTCAATGCCATCAGTCATTAGGGAAATGCAAATTAAAAACCATAGTAATACACACTATATAACTATTAGACTGTCTGAAATCAGAAAGACTAACCATACCAAGAGTTAGCAAGGATGTGGGGGAACGGCAAGTCTCCATACATTAGTGGTGACTACAAAATGGTACAACTGCTTTGGAAACGTTTGGCAGTTTCTTAAAAAGTTAATCATGTATCCAGCCGTTCCACAACTAGGCATTTACTCGAGAGATGAAAGCACATGTCCACACAAAGACTTACATGCAAATAATCATAACACCTTTATTTGTAATGGCCAGAAACTGGAAACAGTCTAAATGTCCATCATGTGAATGGATAAACAAATTGTGGTATGTCCATAAAATGGTACTACTTGGCAGTAAAAATAAACTAATCTTACACAATAGCATGGATGAATCACAAAATAATTGTGCTGAGGAAAAAAAAAACAAACAATAGTATGTACTGTATAATTCCATTCATAAAATTTTAGTAAATGTAATTTAGTGTGATAAAAAGATCAGTGGGTTGCCCGGCTGCAGGGGGAGAGAGGAAGGAGGAGGGAGGAAACGAAAAGAAGGGAAGGAAAGGGATTACAAAGGAGCACAAATGAACTTTTAGGCAGAGTAGATACGTTCATTATGTTGATGTAATGGTTTTACAATTGTATGCAACACATCAAATTGTATACTTTTAAAATCTACAGTTTATTGTATGTCAGTTATACTTCAGTGAAGTTATAAAAAGTATTGCAGAAATCACTGGAATAGATGAGAGTAAGGGCCTTTGGCTCTTAGTGCTCTACTGTTCTCTGATTCTGTATGTTTATATAAGAAGTGGTAGCATTAACTAAAGGGTTCCAGAGACAGTGTTGTTGATGGGGAAAGGGAGCAGATTCTTACTTGTTAGAAGTAACCGCAGAAACCCCAACTGGGGAGATCCACTACTTCAGGTTTCCTTTTTGGTGCTACTGCAGCTCAGTAATTCTGAAGCAATGTGCTGTATTATAGTGCCCGCCCCCCTGCTCTGAAGTGCTTGTTTCCTTGCTAGATATAAACCAAAATGGATAATTTAAAGATCAAAGGTCACATAGTATATGATTATGTTAATATCATATATTCAGACTGGGCAAATGCATAGGGACAGCAAATTAGTGATTACCAGGGGATGCCAGGAGCGGGGAAATGAGGAATTATTACTTAATAGATGTGGGTGGTTTCTGGTGTGATGAAAAGTTTTTAAACTAATGAGAGCTGATGGTTGTATAGCATTATGAATATACTAAAAGCCACTGAATCATACACTTTAAAATGGTTAATTGTATGTTACATGAACCTCCGTAGAAAACACATCAAGGAGATCTAAAAAACTTCAAAGTATGGAATAGAATGGATTGCAGATATTTGATGAGTGAGGTAAATTTGCTCAATGTAGCAAACCAGCTGGATGAAAGCAGTTGATAAATGAATACTGACACTTAAATGCAGTAAACCAACTCTTCCTCCACAGTGACCAAGTTACAGGAAATTCTATAAAATAAAAATGCTGAAAATGAGCGTGGTATCTCTCTCCTGTTCCATATTGGCTACTATAATGAAGAGAATGAGATTTCAAATCTGAAAACTTGCTTTCAGAGCCCAATTCTCACACTGATTGTGGGTTACTTTAGATGCTATTATTATCATCATTATTATCATTATCTTTAGTTGCTATCATTGTTTTTAGAAATACTATAAGCAGTGGAATACTTTGAGGTGCAATCACATTTGTATATAAGGGTTCCGAACTCGAGTCAGCTCTAAGCAGGCCACCTGTGTAAATGAGGTGATCTGCATAGAGTCTAGAAGACTAAAACCAATCCTCACTGAGACGAGAGAATTTGAATTCTGATTATATCACCAAGAGGTGTGTTCTGGTGTGGGCCTCCACGTGTCCTAGATGAAGTGACCCTTAAGACAACCTTCTGCTCTGATTCTGTTCTTATTAAGCAACCCATAGGTTATATCATTTTAGCTTTTCATGTACCCTGACATTGGCAAGGAACTGCCATTGAATGAATTCTAATTTCATCAAACACAAATACTATGAATTAATATAGACTTTAGTCACTTCTGAGTCTGGCAAGCAGTAGGGATTCCAGATGCCATTCTGCTGCAGTCCTAGATCCCAAACTGGTGATCCTGTGACTGGAGACCCCTTTTTCAAGGAGCCCTTTTCTGAGGTTTGACTTCACTGAGTGGCATCTTTGTTTCATTTCTTCCAACTTTTACAGAATTTTATTAGGGACGAGTAAAAGCTAAGTAGCGTACAAATGTTACTATTTATTTTCAGGCTACCCCACATTCTTTAAGTCCTTGGCACAAGAAAATGATAAGGGATCTTATAACCTATCTAGTCCATTTGGCAATTTTGAACTAACCTTTGCCTTTCAGCTCCTTAATTACTTGATAAGCACTGCTAAGCCACATCTCACAATAAAATGGAACCAGGAGATGAATTATTTCCTGGGCCTTGTTGAAAACATACGACTCTAGACAGCTCCCTAAATCTTGGGTCTAGTAGAGAATTGGTGCTATTCTAAAACAGGACCCAAGGCACTCTTCAGCCCCTATACTGGGCTGAGCCCCAGTGGATCTCTTGGTAGATTCTGGTCAGAGCCTCTCCTGGAGGAACTACCAGCCAAAAGACTCAGCTATGAACTTAAGGCCTTTGTATACGAAGCCCACATTTTTTATTCAAGGCTATACCTATACCGATTGACATCCCATTGACCTTAAGAGTATAAATTACAGGGAATAGAGCCAACGGAAAATGAAGATGTTCCCTTCAGCTTTGTATTTATCTGTTTACAGAACTTAAAGGAGTATATAGATATTTCAGGTATTTTCCCTAGGAATGTCTTGAACTGTCTAGAATGTCTATGAAAGGAAATTGCCTCAGCTGTTGCTCCATAGTTTTTCTGTTAATCCCAGAAGTTTACTTTTGGGGCGTCAGGATATAGAGGAGCTAGGAAGGCCCCCTAACTCTCATTGTGTTCTTTGTAGAAACGCTATGTGCTCGAGGAAGCTGAGCAGCTGGAGCCTCGGGTTAGCGCTCTAGAAGAAGACATGGATGACGTGGAGTCTAGTGAAGAGGAG
>NW_017731996.1:611040-614312 GCF_001890085.2 Hipposideros armiger
GCTGTGGAGGGCAGTGTCACTGGCCCTCATATGTGGGATCCGAACCGGGGCCCTCTGGCGTCCCAAGCCAGTTCTTAACCATCGCGCCACTTGGCCTGCCCGGCAGTTCTTTTTTATTGTTATGTTCACTCACCTGTTTCTCAGTCTTTTAGCCAGTATAGGATGCTGGGGCAACTCATCTCTTCTCCATGTGTGTCTCATTCTAGGCTAGGTTAGGCATGTTCTCATGGCAATGGCAGAATTCAAGAGCAGACAAGCCCAATCAGCAAGTAGCTTTCCACTATCTGCTTGGATCACATCTGTGAATATCCCATTGGCCAAAGCAAGGCACATAGCCAATCCCAGACTTGAGAGTGGGAGGGTGCTAAAAAGTTACATGACAAAGGACATGGATAACTGAGATGGGTGAAGAATTGGGCAATTTTTGCAATCTACAACACCTAGTACACATACTAAGGTTCTTCCTCTTTTCTTTCCATATAGGCGGAGTCGGTCTCCAAAAAGGAGGAGGTAAGCCTTTTGTGATTTGTGATGAAAGACAGGGGTTTGGGGAGGGGTGTGCTTTTTTGTAAGTATATTGTCAGAGAGATGGG
This sequence comes from Hipposideros armiger, assembly GCF_001890085.2. NCBI lineage: Eukaryota > Metazoa > Chordata > Mammalia > Chiroptera > Hipposideridae > Hipposideros > Hipposideros armiger. Next base: position 611,634 of record NW_017731996.1, read on the forward strand.
ATTCTGACCAGTCATTTCTACAGCCCCTCCCCTCGCCGAGAAAGACATCGGAGCAAGAGTCCGAGACGGCACCGCAGCAGGTCCCGAGATAGACGGCACAGATCCCGCTCCAAGTCCCCAGGTNAGAAACGCTATGTGCTCGAGGAAGCTGAGCAGCTGGAGCCTCGGGTTAGCGCTCTAGAAGAAGACATGGATGACGTGGAGTCTAGTGAAGAGGAGGAAGAAGAGGATGAGAAGGTCAGATACCAGAGGGCTTAGGGGTTAGAGGGACAGTTATAGGGGATAGGAATGGGCCTTTTTGTTTTGTTTTGTTTTGTTTTCAATTTTAAACTTTCTTTAACCAAAAAAATACAGTATTTAGTCAATAAGAGTATGGTCTTTAGAGTTAAATAGGCCTTGACTCATATCTCAGTTCTGCTATACAGAGGGTGCCAAAAAAATGTATACACATTTTAAGAAAGGAAAATTTATTAAAATTGTAATACTCAATATATACCGATAACAAAGATGAATACAAGTCACGTTTGACTTCTGCAATTACAAGAGGTGCTCAAAGTGGTTACCATCACGTCCAGACACTTCTGATAATAGCAAACTACTGCTTGAGCAACTTTGACCAAAATGTATACATTTTTTGGCACCCCCCAGTATATATCGTGGTATAATCTTGTGCAAATTACTTAATCTCAGTATTCTCTTTAAAGCAAGGATAGTACCTTTCTCTTAGGACTTATGAGCATTAAATGAGATGATATACAAAAAGCTCTTCGTATATATTGGGACATTATAATTATGTAATAAATGGTAGCTATTAAAATAAATACTTGGGACAAAAATAATACTGTTTATAATTGAACCTATCCTAAAGACCAAGCCTGAATTAAGAAAAAAAAAAGTGCCTACTGCCTGGTCATGTTCTTTCACTATTATGATGCTGAAAAGTTGAAAACAACCAAGTTGTCAAGGAACAGTCAGGTAAACTATTGTATCAACTCAACAAACTATTAGGCAACCATTAAAACTATTACGGAAAGTATATACTAATGTAGAAATGCTTATGGTAAGTTAAAAAAGGGCCTAAAATATTTGTGATTAAAATTAAAGTAACAATCTATGTATAGAAAAAGACTAGGGGGAAATACAAGAAATGCTGGTTTATGGATACTTAGAACCAAGAGGCTTTTTTTTTAAATAAATTTTATTGGGGCATTGGGGGAGGGGAACAGACAAGTTGCTGTCCTTTGGTTCTTCAGTCTAGTTGTGGAGGATGCCGCTTCACTGGCTCATGTTGGTATTGTGATCATTTCGCTCTTCCCAGCTGAGGCAGTAGGTCGCTGGCCATTGGACAGCTGCTCACAGCAGCTCTAGCAGCTGTCGATCGCTCACGCTGGCTGCCGGCCACTCACAGTAGCTCATAGCAGCCCACAGCAGCAGGGGCTGCAGCCTACGCCGATGCCAGCGACTCTCAGCAGTCCAGCTCCAGGTTGAGCTGTTGTTCAGCATCTTAGGTGTGGAGGGCAGTGTCACTGGCCCTCATATGTGCGATCCGAACCGGGGCCCTCTGACGTCCCAAGCCAGTTCTTAACCATCGCGCCACTCGGCCGGCCCCAAATCAACAATTTTCATAGGTATAATTTATATAGAAAACACAAGATAAATATTTCCGTTTCTCAGTTTTTATAATGAATTGATTTCCTTGTATCCTCCCAAGGTGAGGAATGCTCTTTTGTTCTTGGTAACATTGTAAACTCATGGATATAAGCATATTTGATGTGTTTTGAACCACTATAGTCCTTGAGGCTCAAACTGTCCCATCTTTATAGCCAGTGGGGACCCTTCAACTTGACTCCTGAAACTTTTTGATAACAATCATAGTATTCTAGGTCTCCTTGCTTTTTTTTTTTTTTTTTAAGCTGAGCCATCCTGCCACCTGTTGGCTGTTCAGCTCGGGCCAGGCATTGAACCGCTGTTGCTCAGAGCTCAAACTCTTGAGGGAGCTCTTAACCAACTGAGCCACTTGGCCAGCCCCTTGCTTTCTAATATGACAGTATATTCTAATCATGTCTTCTTACCTTCTGCCCCAGACCTGCTATTAGCCATTTTCCAAGGAGCCCTTGTTTCCCTTTACTGAGATATGGTATTTAGATAACACAACTTAAGCACTGTAAGTGCTACAGGTTTGTTAAGTCCCTTGAAGGGAGAATGTAGGACCGGATGGGGAGTGTAAGCAGTGTTTCTGGATGGTTCTGTATAAGCCTGTGCTCATCACTGACTCATCTTGGTTCCAGTTGGAGCGAGTACCATCACCCGATCACCGGCGGAGAAGCTACCGCGACTTGGACAAGCCCCGTCGCTCTCCCACACTGCGCTACAGGAGGAGTAGGAGCCGTTCTCCCAGAAGGTGAGGCTCTCCCTAGTCATTTGCCTCTTCCAGGGAGACTTTAAACACTATAGTATAAAAATCTGGAGTTCCAGGAAAGAAAAATGCAAATCTGTTGAGAAGGTCTGCTTGCCCAATGTATTAGTTGCTGCAAAATAACCACCCACAAAACGTCAGTGGCAGACAATAACCATCTATTTAATACCGTATTTCCCCATGTATAAGATGCACCCTTTTCCAAAAACTTTGGGGTCTAAAAACTGGGTGCATCTTATCCAGTGGTTGTAGATTTTTTTTTT
>NW_017731996.1:616757-634201 GCF_001890085.2 Hipposideros armiger
AGATCTAAGAAAAGCCACAAGAAGAGCCGGAGAGGGAATGAGTAATGGACTCAGTTTGGGTTTAGTCCCAATGGCCTCCTTCGGATATGAAGGCATCTGTCTATGTGGAAAGATTAAAATCTACTCCCCAGGCAGCTATGAAAATATTTTAGGGTTTTTTTTAACCTAAAAGTTTCTCCACCTTTTTTTTAAATTTTTTTTTTTAATGCAAGAGGTGCTGAGTTTTGTATCTCTTTGAATCCTAATCCACGTGTTTAAGGGATAATGCTTCCCAAGGACTGCTTTTGACCCCTTTGTACAACCAGCCTTGACTGTACTCAAATTTATGAGGGTAGAAAGGATTTGAAGGGTGGAGGGTATGAGTGACAAGGAGAGGATGTGGCCACCTAGTGATCCTTTTGTTATTAAATTTGACACACCATTCTTATCTTTCTGTGGTTTGGTTTTGGTTTGCTCTGTGATTGTAATTTCTGAGAATCCTGAGATTTGTGCTGCTGCTGTTCCATTCAAAGATCAAGTTAAAACATACTAGCACCAACTTTTTTTCCCCATCAGTAGCAAGTGGTAATAAACATGAAAACTGACTGGTTAGCAGCAGCCTTGTAAGAAAAGAATGCAAACTTAAGGCTGCTTCTGGACCTTTTATTCCAGTGACATTGAACAGTTCAACAAACGGTGAAATTTAACACCTTTTCTGCAGCATTCTTATATAGTGTTTCTTCTTCCACACAACCCTTGAATTCCAGATTGAGGTATTCAGCCTTTATCCTACAAGCATTGACATTGTCTAAGTCTAGTCAGTCGTAGTAAGGCAATAAGATTGAAAAGGTTTGATGGAGAAAAAAGTATCTAATACCACTGAGGGTTTTGACTTGAACTGCTGGACAACAACGCCACTCACAAAGCCAGAAAATACAGCAGGAAGAGACCAGGCTGTAGAGGGGCAGCTAGTGAGCGTTGTGGTGGCAGTGAAAATGATGCATTCAGTTTAAAGTTTAACTTGAGACAGTTGGGGGCCAGCCGAGTGGCTCAGTTCGTTAAAAGCTCGCTCAAGAGTTTCAGCTCTGAGAAACAGCAGTTCAGTTCCTGGTCTGAGCTGGGCAGCCGCTGAGCTGCCAACAGGCGGCAGGATGGCTCAGCTTAAAAAAAAAATGAGACAGATGGAAATAGGGACTGGAGTTGAGCATAGTGATCTAAGCCCTGAAATGAAAATGTTTAGGTAATTGTGCAATATGGAGAATTAAATGAGATTGCCCAGGGATTGTGTATATGTAAGAAAAGCCAGTAACAGAATCATAGGCAACAGCAACACTGATGAGAGGACGAAGTGCAGTCACCCATTGAAAACTGAAATGAACCATTCAGAAAGGTAGAATTAGGAGAGAGTTTAAGTCTAAGAACAAAGAAGCAAAACAAAGACTAAAAAGCATCCATGGACATTATCAAGAAGCTGTTGGGATTCTTGCTAGAAAAGTTCTGTTTACCTGTACTTACCATTCCTCCTCTAAAAATGGAAAAGTGATTGAATGACTTCCTGCAGCTCTGGTCCCAGGAAGAACTGTGTGGAGAGATCCAGTTTCTTAGGAAGCCATATCTGGTCATAGGATAAACATTCTATTGCTTGCTATTGAACTGATGGATTTTTGCAGCAATATTAAACCATTTTGGAAATCATATTCAAGATTTCATATTCTTCAGTGATTCCTCTTCTGGTGATACTTCAGCTAATAAAAGTCCACAGAGCTGTTATGGTTTATCATACAATTGTATTAGGACTGCCTTTAAAAATTAAATATAAGCACTTCTATTTACATCTGTTATACTCCTAGCAGTTTTTTCTTTACCAATGATCTAGGTGAAATGTCTTTTGGCTAAAGAACCTATGGACCAATCAACTCATCATCCAGTATAATGTTAAAATAAAAATTTTAAAATACACTTTAAAAATTTTTAACCTGCCTTGAAAAACCCAAACAATTTTTAATAAGAAATAAACTTTTCCAAACATACTTATTTAGGCATATGGTGAAATCTGGACCAAAGTGGTACAACATAGTCACCATATAGCAGGAAGCAGATTGTCCCTGTTCTCTATTAGTACAAAGAGAACAGTGAGTGGGACATGATAAACATCTCTCTGGAGATCATTTTGATAAATTACAGATTGCAGAGGAGATGGAGCTTAAGGATAAACATTGCTAAAGGGCCATTTATGTCATCTATGTGCTAGCCTACTGGATGAGGCCTTGGAAGAACCATAGCTTTCTAACTTGGTGGCCTACAAAGGAACATTTTGCATCTTACCTCTACACATTCTGTACTGAAAAAAAAATTTCAGGAAAAACTTACTCCTTATGCAAAATGCCTTCTAATTTTTCCAATATAGTATCGGTTTTTAATGTTGGGTGCAAACTACTAAATAAAAAGATGCTCAACATCACCAATCATCAGGGAAATGCAAATTAAAACCACAATAATATACCACCTCAAACCTGTCAGGAATGACTGTTCATTGAACATTATTTACAACAGCCAATATATGGAAGCAACCTAAGTGTCCATCAATAGATGAATGGATAAAGATGTGGTACATATATACAATGGAATATTACTCAGCCATAAAAAAGGAATGAAATCTTGCCATTTGCAACAACATAGATGGACCTAGAGGGTATTATGTTAAGTGAAATACGTGAAAGACAAATATATGATTTCACCTATATATGGAATCTAAAAACCTAAACAAAACCATCATCATAGATAACAGAAGAAACCAATGATTGTCATATGTGGGGGAAAGGGGGAGGAGGGTTAGAGAGGGATTAAGTGCAAATTGCCAATTATAAAAATAGTCATGGAGATGTAAAATACAGCATAGGGAAAAGAGTAAATAATATTGTAACAACTATGTATGGTGCCAGAAGGTGCTGGACTTATGGTGATCATGCCATAAGATATATAAATGTCTAATCACTATGTTGTACATCTAAATATAATATTGAATGTCAACTATAATTGAAAAATAAATGATTAAACATAGCTTTACCCCATCATTTTACATATATTTTTTATATATGAAAAACTAGAAATAGCAAAAATGTCCATCTTACGGGATTGAACACATAAATTACATAGTAGATCATTAATCATATTTTTGAATAATCTTTAATAAACATACAAAACATTTCAAAATATATTGAGTGTGCGTGTGTTCTCTGCATAAGCTGAATAATTTTTGCAGTTTTCAATTGCTCTACAATGAATATGAATTCATAAAAACTTTACAGCTTCTATTGAAAGTCTGCAAACCTAAAACTGATACTACTATATAAATTTTACTACTGTATAAATTACAAACTAAGAGTCTTCAACTAGGAACAGTTTTGCCAATTATTAAACACTGGCAACTGCTGAGGGAGGGGCAAGTGAGATGCTGAAAATTACTAGATATAACACTGTCATGTAAGTAAAACCTAGGTTACTGGGGTTTACTGCCCCATAAATTCCTTCTGTCGGGTGGTATAGTACTTTCCTTTAGAAAGGAAGGCTGAGCTGGGGGCAGTCTCCTTGCAGATTGTTTTCTTAAAATTTAAATATACACAAAATTAGAATAAAATGAATACCCTGTACACCTCATAACCTGTTCATTAAGACCTGAAAGGAGATGAAATACTTGAACACTCACTTTAAAAGAAAATCTTGAATGTTCCAAATCATATTTTAACACAAAAGCATACTTTGGGCCAGGTATCTCATTAACAAGACAAATGAGCTAACTACCTTAGTAGGATTCTGAGGGGTACTGAAGCTTACAAATAAAAAACTAACAGTAAATACCTGGTTTTAACACTAATAAATACCTTTTTAGGGCTGTAAATACGGCAGGAAAGCCCTCAACCTCCTGCAATAGATTTCAAGCATCTTCCATGTTGGAAAACATGGCAAAGCCCAGGTAGTCAGCTATTTAAGTAATGCGAATCTGAGGAAGCAGAACAAAGATAATACACTGTCCATGAAACATTTCTTTTTACTTATTCTGTAGATTTCCAAAGAAGTCTGTAGCATCATTTAGCCTAAAATCCCTGGCAAATCTCTTTAATTGAGGGGTTTTGACAAAATGACTTTACCTCTATGCACAGTACCAAAAACAGCTTAAAATATCTACCATCAATTACACAAGTTTGAATTCCAATTATAATCACTGACTACACATATTATTGGTAAACACCATCTGGCAAGTATGCTTTACAGATAGTAAGTAGTAGAAGACTCAAAAGGGATAGTCTGACACATACTAGTTCCTCAGCAAACAAGACCTTCCCTCCCCTCTAAAAACCAGTATCAGTCTCAGTGTTTAAAAACTCTTCTTCAAAACATGTTTCAATTCTAATTCCAACATGTTTAAGTGTGCTACCTTAGGAATTCACTTTATTGTTTTGCACCACAGTTTTCCCAATGATAAAACGGAGATAGTATGAGCTTCTATCAACTTCACATGGGTGTTGTGAAGATCCAATAAAATAAAGGATGTAAAAAGATGCTTGGATTTCTAAAACTAAGTATGAGAGTTAGAATATTCTATTGACTGAGAGTAAAATAAATCTCTGAATTGCTACATATTTTCATCATCTAAACCAGATGAATTAACCAAATCCGACTCATCAAAAAAATTTAACTTAAAATAGAATTACTTCAAATACAAGTAAAAGCAACTTTCTGTTCAAGTGTGAATACATTTGACATACAAGAATGTAAAAAAAAAAATTCTGAATCTTCATGTTATAGTTTTATTTTATTTTATTTTATTTTTTTACCTTTTAAAAAGTTTTTGGCACTACAAGGTTCTGTAAAGAATAGAAGTGACAAATTTAAAACACATGAAAGTCTTTCCTAATTCTTAAGAACAATATATATAAAGTCTGAAGCAACCAAAGTATGAATACAGCTAATAGAAAATAAAGAATGTAATTTTTTAAATTCTCTGTTTATACAATTCATCAAGGTTAAACAAAACATAAAATTCCCTTAAAAATAGGGTAATAAAATAGATGAAATTTGTATCACTCAATTTGGTGATACTAGTAAAAACTATAGTTCATATTTATATACAAATAATACAGTCTTTAAAAACAGTCTTAGAATTTAAATAAGCTATCTAAACGTGTTAAAATTTTAAATCAGGACCTGATTTGTTTTGCTTTCCATTAAATTCACTTTTTCTGCTGAATGTAACTGACATTGAGGTACGGATACCCTTGAGACAGCAGGATTGGCTGGTTGCTGTACATCGGTAGACCAGCTGAAAGAAAATGGACTCGCATTACTCCGACACGTTTCCTCTTGGTGGGTGGGGACAACGCTCTCTACACCGACGGGTGGCACATCTGTCTGTCGGACACAACACAGACAGGAAACTGAAAGGCTTGTGCCTATTTATCTGACAACCCCTTAGAATTAACTTGTAGCTATTCTGTTTTTCTATTTATATAGTAAAGAGGTGATGAAGCATGTCAAAACATTTGGTGGGAGGGAGAAGGAGGAGGGAAGGGAAATGTATGTGAAAGAAAAAAGAAGAGACAAAAGAGAGACAGGGGAGGAATCTAGGGGAAACAAAGCCACCAGGAAAGAACTTCAGAATTTCCCCTCTAAAAGAGCTTGTATAACCAATACTAACTTCCCTCAGCCCTAGCTCTTGCTCAGAAGAAGACAGTCATAGTAAAGGTTCTGCCACTCCGTAATACACGGATGCCCCAGCACTACATGGATAGTTCAGGAAGGCCTAAATGTATCAAGCCCGACACTCATACCAGTGGCTTCCCCTAAATATTATCATTTCATTCAGTCAACATTTCCTGAGTGCATTTCTTTAACAACTTGTACTCTGACATTTAACTATAATAACTGACTCTAGTTTTTTTAATTCCTAGGGTAACCAACAGCTGACAGCCAGACTCAGACATTCCCTATTAGAATTGAGGTATCTTTGAGCCAAGTAGGCTAGATTAAAATGCTACAAGTTCCTTGGCATTCTCTTTGGTTTGTGATATTCATTACTTAGATTAAAGCCACTATTGGTATATCAGGACCAACAGAATACAATGAATTCTAATGTCATTCAAGTCTTAGTTTTGCTAAACAAATCTGAGCATGTCACTACTCAATTCAAAACTTCTATTAGATACTAACTGCTTATTAAACTGAGTCTAAACTCCTTTATAGTATGGCCTCAGCATACCTTCTCTGGTTTTATCACCTACACATCTTTCCCATTTACCTCCTCCTCTAATCCTATTCTCTTCTTTTCTCTTTTTTCCTCACTATGCCAGGTAAAACTCTTGAGACTTTGCCTATATTATTCCCTCAGCTAAGAACATTCCGCCCCTTCTTTCTAGGAAAAAAAAAATCCTGTATCTCTTTCAAGATCTAGTTAAAAATGTAAAAATCTTGTGTGATCTGATTCCTGGTATCCATATCCTGCTCTCTCTGCCAGGGCAACATTAACTGATCCTTCTAAATTTCTATTCTCATCTATTTTACAAGTCTGGCTCTCCTAATAAAATATGCATTAAAGTGTGGGAAATTAATTCTTGCTCGAACAACAAGCACCTAGCACAATCTAATACACAGCGTGCTCTCTCAATAATTGTTTACTGAATGCATGAATTTTCACTCCCGGATCCTAGCCTTCACAAACGCACCTTGTCCCAGAAAAAAACCCACTCAGCTTATTAACAAATTTGTGAGCAATGGTACCTTGAGTATAGAAAGGTTTGTTGGGCTGAAATCTGGGATTTCCCTGATGCATGAAGTTTTGATGCAAACCATAAGGCCACGAAGCTGGGAGAAGCGGAAAATGGGGACGAGGTGCATGTTCCCAAGGAATTGGAGGATTCAGTCCTGGAAAGCCTGGCTCTGCATTTCAATGAGAAAGAAAAGACATATTTTAAAACATCAGTTTGTTCATTCATATATTCCTTCATTCCATAAAGATTTATTGAGTATGACTTGCCAAGAACTATTCTATGCAGAGGATACCAAAATTTTTTTTTAAGAATCAAAAACTATAACTGTGTTCAAATTATTCATATAGGAGACATATAAGACATATACATTAATATGTGGTAACTGCTATAAAAGATCAGTGGAAGATATTCCAAAAAGGGTTGTTCAAGGATAAAGCAGGTTTTCCTAAGATGATTCTAAACTGAGTTTTAAAGTACAAGGAGCAAGTTAGGCAAAATGGGGCAAGGAGGGCATTTCAGATAAAAGGAATACCATGTACTTAAAAGCCAGGAAATAGGAAAGTATAGCAAGTTTAGGAAGCTACAAAACAACTGACAATATAGAGATGGGGATTAAAGGAGGAAGTGGTAAAAGAAAAGGTTGAATGGGTAGGTAGGATCTATATTTCAAAAAACCTTAGTACATCATTAAGGAGCTTAAATTTTTTATCCTAACGACCATGCTTACTATCCTAGAATTAATTATATCTTGGCCTGCAAAGAGATTCTATTTATTGGAAGCTGAGACACTGTGGTATAATGGTTGAGTACTAGGGCTTTGGAGCCCAACAGGTATATATTCAAATCCCAGTTCCAAAAATTACTAGGATTCAATTATGAACCTCAGACTGCTTTCAGGATTAAATAAAGTAACAAAAATAAAAGTGGCTTCCATAAGTTCTGGCATGTAAGAAAGAATTTAAAAAATATGACTCCTATTCATTCTATGGCAAACTAAGCCCCCCCACCCCAATCTACTTCCCTTTAAGATGATCTTTAAATACATCTTTCAAAGTATAGTACCCCCTGAATATTCTCGATAATTTTTGGTGGTTTTTATCATTCTAGGTCACAAAGTGGCAAGAAATAATCTGAAACACACTGCCTTTATTCATTAACCTTCCTAATCAGAACTCAAATTAGGAGGTATGGAGTAAGGAGTAGGGAGCAAGAAAACTAAACCTATACTAGCAGCATTCTTATAAGCTCAGTCTTCTCAGGAAGTAACCAGGAAAACAAAGCAGCTGGTTTACCACAAGTTAATCAAGCCAAATTACAACTAAAAGCTGAAGCTGCAGGGCTCAGCTTACAAAAAATAACTGAGACTAGATATATATACTCAGGTCCTGACCAATTGAGAAATGATGTTTTAACATAAAAGGGTATGTTTTTTAAGACTATATTCCAATCTCCCTTGGCCAATTTTCACAACCAAATATTTTTATAATACAAGTAATACAAACTCATTAAAGATAAATTCAAAACTGAGGAAAAAACTCATACAACCTCCTACTCTAATACAACCACTATTATCGTTTTAGTATGTTCCCATCCAGTCCTTCCATTTTTTTTTTTTTTAAATTTTTATTGGGGAATTAGGGGATGGGAACAGCGCTGGGGAATTGGGGGAAGGGGAAAAGACAAGTTGCTATCCTTTTGTTCTTCAGTCTAGTTGTGGAGGACGTCACATCACTGGCCCAAGTTGGCACCATCATTGCGCTCTTCCCGGGTGAGGCAGATCAATCGCCGGATTCTGGACAGCCACTCACGGCGGCTGCTGGCCGCTCCTGCTGGCTGCCGGCTACACACGGTAGCCCATGGCAACCCACTGCCACAGGGGCTGCAGCCTACGCCGTCGCCGGTGACTCACGACAACCCAGCTCCAGGTGGAGCTGTTGTTCAGCATTTTAGCTGTAGAGGGCAGTGTCCCTGGCCCTCATATGTGGGATCCGAACCGAGGCCCTCTGGCGTCCCAAGCCAGCTCTTAACCAACTGGCCACTCGGCCAGCCCCAGTCCTTCCATTTTTAACATAATGGTAACTTTAGATGTAATATTAACTAGAATTTATACACCCATTCAACAAATCATAAATATTTACTGAGTAATAGTTTATTATATAATATTATATGAATTATATCTACCATACATCAAGCACTATACTGGACACTAGGGAGACAACAACAGACAAGAAACAATTCACAGCCTCTAAAAGTTCAGTCTAATGGGTTTTACAGACAAGTAAATAGACAATTTCAACACAGTAAGAAAAGTATTATGATATGGATATTAAGGAAACATGAAGGGAAAAAAAATCTAATACATTTAGAAAACAGATTAAGCAAGAGTTAAAGGCTTCCTGAAGAAAGTGATCAAAATTTTAAAATGGAGGATGTGTGAGTTAGCCAAGCTTTGGAGCAAAGCAGGAGGTGAGCGTAAGTGGAAAAAGTAACAGAGAGGATATTCCAGGCAGAGCAAACAACTTAGGTAAATAATCAGGGGTAAGAGACAATACTCCAGTTTGTGAAATGTTAATTATTAGTTCATTAAGGCTAAAACAGAGATCAACTAGTGGTGAAGAGAGGGAGAACTTAAACTGTAAAAACTAAACCAAAATAACAAAGGGAAAAACACTGGGTCTATCTTCATGGTTCATATGACTCAATGACTATCATGATGCATGTCATGGCATATACGCAATAAACATCTGTTGATGAGAGAAAAAGCTACATTATAATGGCCACGTGTGCCATATATCCTGTGATCTAAGAAATCTGAGTTCCCACATTCTGGCATTTCTGCTCAGCAAAATACATTATCTGTATTGTTCCAAAAGAGGTCTGAGATACCTCCTCCATCAGTGCTCTAAGTAATAGCATACTTTTGTTTAAAATTATCACTAAAATTTTTTTGAAAATTGATAAAGGGAAGAAATCAAGCTTTTAAATCTACATTTCCTACATAAATTATATTTCAGGGTAACCAAGTAGTTAATAAGGAAAAGTCCTTCTTTATAGAAAAATCACAAATAGTATTAAAAAACCATTATTTTACAGCCCCTAGTAAAATAATGGATAGTAACAATAATTACCAATGGTGGCTAAGACTATTACATAAAAATTAATGAGGAATTTGATAATGGATAGAACAGGCTGACATCACCTAACTTATTGATCTTTTTTTTTTTTTTTTTAGCTGAGCCATCCTGCCACCTGTTGGCAGCTCAGCAGCAGCTCAGCTCGGGCCAGGCATAGAACTGCTGTTGCTCAGAGCTCAAGCTCTTGAGTGAGTTCTTAACCAACTGAGCCACTCAGCCGGCACATTATTGATCAATCTTAAGTCACTAAAAGAGGAACAACCAATCAGTTCCCTCTGAAGTGCAAGAATAGGAAACATACAGGACCAATCAAGAAGTAAGGTTCTTGCCACCACCAGCAACAAAAAAATCTTAAATCTAATCCAGCCTCTGGACCTATCAGTTTACAGGAAATATGGTGACAGAGGTGTATGTTAAACAATGCCATAATCAGCCAATGCCAGAATGTGGGAAGCTCTCCAGTTTCTTCAATAAATAGTTAATATGGGGAAGAAAATAGTGAGGGGGAACTGTTATAAATTAAATGAGAGTTAAGAGATCTAATAATCACATACAATGAATGGGCTTTGTTTGAATATAGATTCAAATAAATCAGTAACAACAATTTTAGAGAAATAGGGAAAAAGAAATAAGGGCTGGATATTAGATGATCCTGGGTATGGTAATAGTTTTGATTGTTTTTAAAAGATTAAAGTTTATAAGCAAATTTGATCCAATATCTCAGATTTGATTAAATACTCAAGCCATTTTTTTAATGGGATGAAGGGCTCAGATAAAAGAATATCAAATATTGAAAACTATTAAAACTGGGTAATAAGGGGGGTCATTATACTTTACTCTCTCCTTTTGTGTACATTTCAATTTTCCATAATAGTTTTTAAAATAAAAATAATTATCACTAAAACACTGGATATAAAACTACATTTGTGGTATATATGAACAATTTCTAAATATGCAAATATAAGAAAATGACTATATGGTAGTACACCAAAATATTACTTAGCAATTATGTTTAGCAATTAAGAATACAGATGATTTCCTTTTTCTTTTTCAAATGTTCTATAATGAATACCTATTACTTAAATATCAGAAAAAAACTATTTTTTTAATGCTATAAAAGTGTTACCAATATCTTTTTCTGTTTAAATAATTACTCCTTACTGGGAGATAATAAGAGTCTAGGGCAAAGAACACAGGTTTTGAAGAAAAAAATTGGATTAAATCTTGGATCTACTATGATTAATTCTGACAGCATGATAGTTAAGTTACTTAACCCTTCAATTTCCTTAAATGTAAAATGAGTGCTAATAATATCTATACAAAGAAGGACTGCAGTGGAAATTTAAAATAAAATAACTAACATTTTATTACCTCACTGGTATATTACCTCACTGGATATTCACAATATCCCTGTGAGTTAGATGTGATTAATATCCCTATTTAACAGATGAAACCAATGCAAAAAGAGATTAAGCAACTGCCCAAAGCCACGCAACAAATGGTGGTGTCAGGATTCAAATCCAGGCAGTCTGAATTCACAGCCCATACTCTTTACCTTTATCTAATCCTATAATGCTCTTCCACAAATACTGCTTGCCATCCTTTCTTCACATTTATTTCCCCAGGTTCAACCAATAACTGAATCACCCAACCCTTCTATAGACAGACAGATACAAAAGAAAAGTAAGGGTTACCCGAATTCCCCACTGTACCGTTGTTCACCAGGGAATTTGGAGCCACAGTACGAGGCCAGTGTCCATCATGAGAGGAACTAGGGATCGCCACAGGTCTGGCAGCAGGCTGCGCAAAGATGATGCTGGGATCATTCAGGCCAATATTGCTGGGGGCACTGCCTGGTGCAGAGTGGATCACTGGGCCATGGATAGGCCAGGATGGGGCAGGGATCTGAAGGGGGTGCATTGGCAACAATCCCATATTGTGCATGGGAGAATACTGAGCGGTTGGTGACTGGGGAAAGTTATACATAGGCATCTGGACCTGATGGGGGGGCTGGGCTCCCTGCTGAGGTGGGCCAAGCTTGGGTTGGGATCCTGGCTGGGATGGAGGCTGGGTAATGGCAGTTGATTGGGAAGAATTCTGTGGAAATGGCTGGGGCTGAGGAGAATAAGATGGTGAATCGGACTGCAGAGAAAAAAAGATACATTTTGAAATTAACTTATAAACATCTTAATTTTATAAAAGCAGAGATAACTAAAATACAGAATTATGGTATTATTTCATTAGAATATAAACAAACACTATGATGTACATAAGAATAACAGAACTGCATTTTACATGAAGGTAGAATTTTTCCCAAGGCCCTCAAACCCTCTATCACATAGGTATTACCTCATAAACCTTTTTAATGACTAAAGTAGAAAGAGACCAGACATCATTCCCATCAGGTAAAACCCACATTTCCAATTTGCAACTAGAAACTTACATCTAAGTATCTTACAGTCACTTTCATTCAGCCACTCAACATGTATTTACTGAGTGTCAATTATGTACTGGGCATTGTTTTAGAAATTAAAAATACAATACTAAATGTATCCCCTCATGGAGCTTAAAGTTTGCAGGGGAAAAGAAGAGGAGCAGATAACAATTACATAAGCAATCACAATAAAATACAATGATTACTATGATAAAGAATGTAATAATGTATAGTATATAATGAAATCACAAAGCATGAACACCTAAACCCACCCTGGGAGGAGCAAAGATGAAACAAAGAGAAAATCAAGGAAAGCTTCCTGGAGGAAATGACCCTTAAGCTGAGACTAAAGGGTAAATAGAAAAAGAGTCTGATAAGGAAGCAGGCTCTCTGAAGTTAAGGAGCTTGCTCATAGATATAAACCCAGATCTAGTAATGCTCTTTCCACCTCATATGCTTAGCAAGGACACCTCTACAAAGCACTGTGTAATCTGGAAAATAGTATTTGCCAGTCTGAAAAATCACCCTATTACCACCCAAAATAGTGCTGTCTTCTGCCCAAACTAACCTATTTGCAGGCAGAATACTTACACATTCTGAAGACTGTCTAGTCCTTATGGACTGATCACCCTGTTGCTGGGACGAACCAGCCACTTGTTGGGCATTTACAAGGTTGCGGACTAGCTGGGCTGCTAAGGGAAGAGATCACAAAGAAAATCAACAGATAAAAAAAAAAAAAAAGCAGAGAAATGACAATCAAACTCCCTTCTGCAAGGGTCTCAAATCTCTCTGAGATTTTATAAACTTGGACTTTTAAACTATGATTATGTTAACAAAGGACTTGCAAAAACTCATTTTTAAAAACTCATTTTTCAATCCTGATCATTAAAAAAATATACTGGTTCTAGAAACAAGAACAAATACCTTTTGGTGTGCATTTCTAAAGGAGACAATATATTTAAGAAAATACCTTCTGCAATAAAAATCTGAATAACTGAAAATCATCACTTCTCAAATATTCTATTTTTTCCTTTTAATAAACTCTCATTTGGGTTTCTACTTCTTAAAATTCTTTATGAAATATAAAAGGAACAGATCTCCCTCTCTCATAACAAGTTTATTCTGTTCCCAGAAAAAACCTCTCATTAATATGTTAACTTTACGTAGCGAGAGAAATAGTGTGACTCAAATCTAAAGAATACTTAAAGGGAGTTGAATGAATACAACTGACTGCTAAGGCCTCGATAGTGAACATATCCAAGTATTGTTCAAAATAAAAGCCTGTCAGCCAGCCGAGTGGCTCCGTTGGTTAAGGGTTCGCTCAAGAGTGTGAGCTCTGGGCAACAGAGTCGCTGGTTTGATTCATGGCCGGAGCTGAGCTGCCAACAGGCGGCAGGATGGCTTAGCTAAAATAAATAAATAAATAAAAGCCTGTCTAAATCTGATCACTTGAAGAAATTATAAAGTCCAAAATCATACAGCTAGGTTTGGAATGGAGAGGAATTAGGGTCCTTAGAATGGCATCAACATAAATTACTTTATTTCCACCAGAAACTATTTTTAACCTTTTTAATTTACCTGCCACACTGCTATTCCTCTGACGGGCCAGCTTGACTTCTGGGCACTCCCTTCGTACATGTCCTGCATCTCCACATATAAAACATCTGAGGTCTCTGGGGTCTCTAAAGTCTCGAGTATCGTGGAGGTCTCGGGGGTCAAGAAGGTCTCTGGAGTCTTTTTCCTCTTCATTCCCTTCCTTCTCTTCTTCACTGTCTTTCTTCTTTAGTCTAAACAGTAAACTGCTGATACCAATAATGTGGGGCTAGGGACTTGTAAACTGAGTGAGCCACAGAACAAACTAAACTACACAAGAGTCTCACAATTAAAGAAACTATGTAACATGCCCACGTTTCATGCATCTTTTTGAAAGCAAGGAAACACACATTTATAGCACACCTACTCATATGGCAAAAACTGGTATTCTGGTAGCTTTATAATAAAATATAAACATTTTCTAATATTTAATTTTAATGTTGTAGCAATCCTTACTGGTTGGTATTTATTATCTTCATTTTACAGGGGAAGAAACTGGGGCTTAGAAAAGGTAAGTGTCTTGCCAAAATTTAATAGACAGTAAATAGTAGCGATATAAACTAGGAGTTTGTTCTGTCTGAAAAGTTCTAAGCTCTTTATAATAGACAAGATTTGATGACTAAAGAAGGTGTTTTTCTGGCCTATTAAACAGAGCATATACATAAAACACAGGAAAATATATTTCATAGATATATTTTCAGAGGGTATACAGAATGCATATTCCTCAAGGTATGTATTATATCGGTATACCTCATAGTATATACCTCAAAGATTAGATTACATTTTAATTATTTGTTTGCATGACTGAGGTCGTCAGCAAGAACCTCATGTCTTGGTAATTTTTTCCTCAGTTCCCAGCATACAGTAGGTGTCAATAAATGCTTCTTCAATTAAAAAAAAACTGAATAAATTAATGAATGAACAAATGAACATTATAAGACATCATTGCATCACAAAAAATCTTACTCTATTCCAAAATTTCACTAAGGTTAAATTTAAAGCCCTGAATTTTCCCATATAGCCATATCTGAACACAATTATAGCTACAATTGGCCTCATATTTATTTTCCCTGTAATGTTGATACAAAATCATTTGCCAACCTTCTCCTTTTAGGGCAGTCTTTCATGTAGTGGCCTATTTTTCCACACACACGGCAACATCGATCATTGGGAGCCAGTTCTCCATCTGTTAATACTCTGGAATCAAAGAAGTACTCCTAGGGAAAAAATACAACTTTACTAGAAAAAAAAATCACTATAAACTTTTGAATTCAAATGGAAAGGAGATCAAGATGCAAAAGTGGTTCTTAAAAAAGTAAATAAATATCAACAAATATTTCACTGTAACTAAAATAAAACCATGATATGAAAATAAGATTCAGAATTATCACCATCAATATCTGTTACTAACCACTTTTACATCATGTCATTTTCTCATTCATTTGTAGCATCTTCACATAATATCTTAACATAGTAGATATTATTTTCATCCTCATTTTATACATGAAGAAACTGAGGCTCAGAAAAGTCATTTGCCCACAGTAAAAAAACTGATAAGCAGCACATAAAGGATTTAAAGCTAAGTTTGTCTGACTACAAAGCTCATGCTTATTGCTACACCAGGTTACTTTTGGAAAAGAATTATTCTCTGTACACAAGAGCTCTATGTAAATAAAACAATCTTCTGGTTTATTTAAAATATGACCGGATGTGCATACAAAATTTCAAGAACATATAACATTTATTGTATTAAGTAAGGTATGCCTAAAGAGAAGGTAAGGAAGTTGGGGTTATCATTTTGTGAGGGGTGTAAATGTCTAATCATTGTTTTGTGCACCTGAAACAAAAAAAAATAAATAAAAATAAAAATAAAAAAAATAAAGAGAAAGATGGTAAGGAAGCAATAAGAAGTAAATCATTTTCCCAAGTCTTAGAAGAACCAGGCTCATTTTTGCTTTATGCTAGTACCTTGCATTATCCTTCTAAGTTTTAGCTCTGTTTTGCACAATCACAAAGACTAGTTTGTCCTAACAGTACCAGTATCTTTGGAAGGCAAGAGAACATGTTGACTTAATGTTCTACAAATCTTTCTAAAGTCAAGGATGAAAGAATAAGAGACACGCCCACTAGGATGGCTATAATAATAATTTTAAAAACAATAACAAGTATTGGTGAGGATGTACAATAGAAAAACTGATACCCAAATATATTGCTGGTGGGCACATACAATAGCACAGCTGCTTTAGAAAACAATCTGGCAGCTGCTAAGAAAGTTAACATAAATTTGTCAAAATGACCCAGTAATTCCACTATTAGGTACACACCCCCTTAAAATGAAAACGTACATCCACACAAAAATTTGTACATAAATATTCACAGCAGAATTACTCATAATAGCCAAAAAGAAGAAAAAACCCAAATGTTTAACAAGTGATGAATAAATAAAACGTAACATATCCATTCAACAGAATATTGTTCAACCATAGAAGGGAATGAAGTTCTAATACATGCTACAACATGAACAAACCCTGAAAACATACTAAATGAAGGATCTCAATAACAAAAGGCTACATATTCTATGATTCCATTTATATGAAATATCTACAGAGACAAAAAGTAGATTAGTGATTTGAGGAGTGGGAGGTATTAGGAATGAGGATTGACTGCTAATGGGGACAGAGGTTTCCTTGAGAGAGGAGAAAACCATTTTAAAATTAGATTGTGGTAATGGTTACAAAATCCTGCAAATATATTAGAAATCACTGACTTGCTCATTTTATATGGGTCAACTGTAAAATATGTAAATTGTATCTCAAAAAAGCTGTCTTTCTTAAAAAGGATAAGCAATATAATTCTTCACACTTACTTCTAATGGAATCAATGTAGCTAAATAAAATCATCATCATATTTTCTTCAGGACAAAATGAAGGCCTTTCTCAATTTACCTAGTTACTTAAGGCAGAAACCTAGGAATCATTCTGAACTTGTTCTTCTTTACCTATCTCCTCTAATTCATCACCAAATTGTATCTATTCTATTCCTGAAACTTTTATCCACTTTTCTCCATCCCACCATCCCAGCTAAAGTGGCCTAAACCTGGGGTTAGCAACTTTTCTACAAAGAGCCAGATAGTAAATAATTTAGGTATTGTGGCAAAATTGAAGATACTATGTAGGTAGATACTTATAAGAGAGAAAACAAATTTCCACAAATTTTTTACTAAAGAATTGCAAAATATACTAACAATAATTGAATATAAGTTTTTTTGTAATACAAGTTTACTAATCAGAAGGAATTCTTTCTGAGGGAGACATTTCTCTTAATTGAGTTCATAATGTTTCCTATCATTAAAATCAATGGCAAATATTCATCTGTTAATGCTAATCTGCAATTACATTTTATGTATTTCATCTTTGAAAATGTTTTGTTCAAAAAATGTTTTGAGGGCCGACCGAGTGGCGCGATGGTTAAGAACTCGCTTGGGATGCCAGAGGGCCCCGGTTCGGATCCCACATATGAGGGCCAGTGACACTGCCCTCC
>NW_017731996.1:635486-638614 GCF_001890085.2 Hipposideros armiger
AACTTGGGCCAGTGAAGCAGCGTCCTCCACAACTAGATTGAAGAACAAAACGACAGCAACTTGTCTGTTCCCCTTCCCCTAATTCCCCAGTACTGTTCCCATCCCCCCAATTACCCAATAAAAATCTTTAAAAAAATAAAATAATAAAATAAAAAAAAATAAATAAATAAAATTGCCTAGCTTTATGACTTTCCATGAGTGCTTAGCTGCCCAAGCACAGAAAGATGGTATAGATGGCTGAATTCATGTAAGGTTGAACACATAAGGACAAAAAAGGACAATGGTACAAAGGAATTTAAAGTATCGGCCAGAGAGTATATGGGGGAATAGTAAGTTAAATGGAGAGAAAAATGAAGACAGCAGATAGATGATAGAATGGAAGAAAATGGGTCAATATATCAAAAGAAATAATGATGCAGAAGAATAGTTGAAATGGGAATATTTGAGTGAGCAAGAAAGGTTAAAGAAAATACACCTGTCTTCATTTTCATTAGTCTAAAGAAATGAAACACATCTATTTTGTATGCTGTTACAATCCCAGTACACAGCAGAGAAATAATTACAAAGTGCGAATTCAATAAATATGTACTGAAAGAATAAACTTTACTATGAGAAGTATAAACATGAAAGACTATTAAATAAGGATATTTTCTACAATATCAGTTATAACACTGATATAATGAAAACAACTAAATGTCCATCAAAGGCAAACAGTTAAACTGATAGATCCAAGCAACAGAATACTATATATTGACTTTTAAAACAGAATAAAGTAGATCAAAAAATGGTTAGCAGATTCATAGACCCCTTCTGACAGGCCCTCAACTGATATTTGGCTCTTAGACCAAATGATAGTTAAGACCAAAGACTGTTATCTATTAGGACTACTTATAACACGCTAAGTTATTAAGAGTTACTAAAATTTTATATGATACACTAAAATTGACACATTTCCAGTTTACTGAGGACTCAATTTAGTATTCTACTAAAAAGTCTGACTGCATGAAACTGTTAGGTTCCCAATAAACATATGCACATATATACTAATAGCTGGAATACACATAATTTTCAGGTAAAATGCTTTATCGGTGCATCATCAGATTTGTTTTGATCTAACTGTGCTTTTCATTTATTGCTATTTTAATTAATATTTTAGTAAAATTATTATTGGATTTTCCTTTTATTACACATTTTGTTCTTCTATGAATTTTGTGTTCTTTAAAATTTTACTATTAATTTTATTTCTCTCCATTATAAGTTTTATCATCCCCTAAGAGGCAGGATAATAAAAAATGTCTGAGAACTAGTGCTCCAGGCAAAAAAAGCTCTAGACTTCTCTCTGCTTTTCTTACCCCATAACCCCCAAGAAAGGGTGCTGAAACTGGACTGAACAATATCAAGGATATTCATTATAAATAGTAGAGACATGGTTTCTCTTGAGATTACTTCTATTGGGAGTGTCTTTCTCTATGAAACTAATACCTCCTCCCATCAGAAAGCAAGCAAAAATCAGAGTGAAACCAAGAGGAATGGGGGACACTGCCACCCAGTTCAGGCAAAAGGAATCTTCTCAGTTCCATGCCATCTAGTTCAGTTTACTAGAGCTACACCAAAATTAGAGCAAAAGCCTCAGCACATAATAAAGTGTTTCTTTGGTGTTGTCCTTTCTGTTTGTATTTTCATGAAGATTTCTAGAGATGGAAGTGGTGCACTAGGCACCTCAAATTCAAAATTTAAGAATCCTGGGTCTTGATTATTCACCCTTATTCATTCAACAAATGTTTATTTGGTACATCCTATTTACCAGACACCATGATAGGTACTGGAGATATGATGCTAAACCTTACGGATATGGACCATCCTTCGTGGAATTATAGTCTACTGGGAGACACAGAATTTAACAACAGATTAAATAGATAAACAAAATTTAGCAAATAGATATCTCATTACGGACTATGATAAGGACAATAAGAAAAAACACAGGGAGCTATAACCATCTCTTTCCCTCTTTTTAAAACCAACTCAGAAACAGGAAATAGGTTTCTCATACTATAAAAAAAAGTTTCTACAAGAAAATATTCAGAATTCAAATTATGGAAACTTACAGCTTCTCTGCCAATGAGTGGATAAAAGGGAGTACCAAAAAGTTTCCTTCCATTGATAAATGCCTTCATGATGAAATTGGTCACTATTGAAAACAGAAAACAATAAAGATGCAGACCTTAATGTGTACGAGCTTTAAAGCAGTGAATTTCTATATTTAAAACTTACTTTTTCTAGAAACTCCAGCACCAAGGTTATGATTCAAGTCAAAAGGGTCTAGAAAAGAAAATTTTTACTTTTAATTAAGAATTATGTTCATTGTAACATAAAATATACTTAGTAACCATAACTATAGTCTAATACTATATAACTTAGAACTATCCAAGCAGCAAATTCTTCTTTTTTATTAAAATTTATTGGGGTGACAATGATTAGTAAAATTACATAGGTTTCAAATGTACAATTCTGTAATACATCATTTATATATCACATTGTGTGTTTACCACCCAGAGTCAGTTCTTCTTCAATCACCATATATTTGACCCTGTTTACCCTCATCTACCACTCCCCTCCCCCCTTACCCTCTGGTAACCACTAAATTATTGTCTGTGTCTGAGTTTTTGTTTGTTTATCTTGTTCCTTTGCTGCTTTCAGGTCTGTATCCCACATATCAGTGAAATCATATGGTTCTTGACTTTTTTCTGTGACTTATTTATTCTTTTAAAAGTACATATTAAAGAATGGAAACTGATAAAAATCAAAAGAAAGAATCTTTCACATTCTAATTATTACAGTTTTCCCATCAAATTTCCTTGACCAAATTAAACTCTGGCTAAATATCAGCTAAATAATTACCTTCAATTGCAATGCATTTGGATGTCCACTGCTTCTCAAAAGTTGTCAACAGTTTTTTCTGCCGAATGCTAATTACATATTCCTTGAAATCAAACTCTTCAGTATAGAAGCGAAGCAGTCCCAACCAAAGCTCTCCTAATGTTTCGGTGTTCTTTCCAAGTGAAGGTAAACGCTTTTTCTATTGGTGAGGGGGGGAGAGAGGGAGAGAGAGGGAGAGAGAGGGAGAGGGA
>NW_017731996.1:640415-646403 GCF_001890085.2 Hipposideros armiger
CTATCTGAAGTGTACCTGGCGTATAAGACGACCCCCCACTTGGAGGCATATTTTTCAGGGCCAAAAAATCGTCTTATACGCCGGCAAATACGGTAATCTAAAACAAAAGACATGGGATCCCACCCTCCAAAAAGAAAGAAAGGTTTTAAAGAGGCCAAAATATTTTACTCATATATTAGGATGTTATTATACATATTATATGTAAGTAATACAAGATACATCTTTTAGGCCTTGATTTTTTTTAAGAATCCTTTTTAGGAACTCTGGCTGATAACACAATGTGGACCTGTAGGCCTTAGATGGTATTTAATCACCGATTTACCTGTTTTTATGGACTCTATTGTTTTTACAGTGCCTTTCCACACTCTGAGCCTTTAGAAGCATTAATGCTACCCCTCACACACATTTACTTTTTCTGTTTCTCTCTTCTTTCTTTCTCTCAACAGCAATCATCCTCTGCTCAAGCACTTAGTCCTTCATCTAAAACCTTACCAAACAAGTCCATCATAGCTGTAGATGGAGTGACCCTGTACATTTATTTACTTTCTTATCTGAGTGTAATATTTTAATATCTATGGCTATATTTAAATTGCAATTTCTTAGGTGTGATAAAATACACATAACACAAAATTTACCATCTTAATCATTTTTAAGTATATTCACATTGTGTTACAATATATCTACACAATTCTTTTCATCTTGCAAAAATGAAACTGTGAACCTATTAAATAATTACACATTCCTCTCTCTCTGCAGCCCCTGGCAACCAGCATTCTACTTTGTCTCTATGAATACGACTACCCTAGGTACCTCATATAAGTGAAATCATACAGTATCTGTCCTTTTGTGACTGTTTATTTCACTTAGCGTAAGGTCCTCAAGATTCAATTGCAATTTCTGAACTCACACAAGCTAAGAAACCATAGTTCTTATCAAGTGTGAATAACACCCCCTACTCCTTATTAATTTTTAAGTGAAAATGTACTTTTACTTATAATGATCTGCTAGAATACAGCAAAATAATTCTCTTAGGAAAGCTCCTTTTGACCTAAAGAATTTTGTATTGTTGACCATGAAAAACACTCTTTGCACAGCCTTATTAATACCCAGTCACTTAATGTCTATGTTCACTCACAAATGGAGTCAAAGATCATCAGCTTCATTAAACATATCCTTACCCTTAAAAGATGATCGATGCCAATGACCAATACTTAAATGATGCCAGAGCAATGGACAATGGGATCCCATATGACAAGCATAAAAGGCCAGAAGCAAAAATCCATATATCATCAGTTCATATGTATCACAAAGCCCCCCATAATCACAGCTCATTATGATGGAAAACATTCCATGGACTGTCTCTCATTTCATCAATCATTGTCTGTTAAGCAGATAATGGGAGAGTTCTTGAAGTTGGCTATGGCAATCCTACCTACAGTTTTCCAATACTGTTAATAAAGCTCTTAATGATAACAGTAAAAAAATAATAAAAGCAACTACCATTTATGAACATCTACTTTAGTACCTACTATATTCAAAGGCATTCGATGTCTCTATTGCTTATATTGACACTAAATACTCTTACAATTATTATATTTTTACTGATGATGAAACTCAGGTGGTCAGGCAGCTTGTTAAAAAAGCTACAGTGTCAGAATTTGGATTCAGACCAGTTATCTCTGCTTCTAAAATCGTGCCCTGCTCTTTCCATTATATCACACTGCCTCAATGGCTTTTCATCCATGGGTACTATAATGAGAGAATACAGACAAACCACCAAAATTTGTGTTCCTGAGTAATCATAGTATTCTGTCAAAGTCAAAGCAAATCGTAGCAAATGATTGCTATGATATCACTGAGGCAATTATGCGTAAGATTCCCAAATTTAAACCCTTAACAACAATTAGACTAACATAGAGATGATCTTGACCTTGGCAAGCCTAATAAAGTTCATGCTAAATTTTAAATATCCTTCAGTGAATAACCTTGTTAAAAAAACACATCACTCAACAGATTCAGCAACTTAAAATTTTCTGCTAGGAAACTATATTTAAAATGTTTATTTCTCTTCCACTGTTTGTTTAAAAGAGGGAAGGAAATGCTGTTAAAACCACATGACATATTAGAATTTTTTAAAACATACCAAGGCCATCTGATACGCATCATATGGCTTGCTATTGTCTTATTTTCTTCTTTGACATGACTATCAAAGTTCATGTGAAATCAGTATATGAATATGTAATTTTCCAAACAATTCTGATGATTCTCTCCTACCTCAAAAGAAATTAGAACTGGATTCTCCCTAATGTTTGCAAATCCACTTTGTGCCAAGAATGAGGAAAACAGATAGATGATCAAGAACTCCTTTGTACCTATTTCAGAGAATACAAATTGGCTACAAAAAATAGACTCTATGAGTCACCAAATCTGAGTGAATATGAGTATAATTTTATTTTAATATATATTCTTACGCTTAAAGCAATTAGCATGACCTTAGAGAGATAAGATAGAATTTCTTAGGTTTTCTCTCACCCAAAATTCACAAACTTGACCAAAATATACACAAGAATAAATCAAACTTCATTGCCAGGCAAAAGGAGAGAAAATACTCTGGAGAGAAGAAATTTATATTTGCATCTGAGAGACTATAACATATGAGTTCATGGATGGCAATAAGAACTTCATAACCATCTGTAGCATTCTGACTATAAAATACAAAAATTTTTGTAAAAGATATTCAATAGCTCTGTTCATCTAATTTTTTTTGTTAGTCTATATTCTCCCATAATAAACTTTTCAAAAAGGTTCATTGTTTGATTATACCATTAATGGGAGAAGAAACAGTATGCCATGATGGAAAAATCCTTCATGATCTCATGAACCGAGCAAGATCTATGTATTTATTTACATAGATTGTTTTCACAAGAAACTCCTTTACAGTATTCTTAAACACCTACCTCTTGTAGAACTGGGATAACAGGTGGTTTTCTCTGCTGCAAAAAGTACAGCACCATAAGGATATAAGCATATGAAGATAAACTTCCCCTGGAAGCATCACCAATGTCACATCTCTAAAGAAACATAACAATGATTGAAAACAAAACTTCAGAATCTTATTCCACAAAGTATTGACTACTTTGAGACACATTTAACTCATCAAACTGGCAAATATCCTAAAGTTAATAACAAACAGTCATAGAAGGTGTTGGTAAACAGGCACTTACACATTACAGGTGAGAATATAAATTAACATAAACTTTATGATGAATAATTTGGCAAAATCAAAATTACAAAAGCACATTTCCTTTAACCTAGCCATTCTATTCTAAGAATTTATCCTGCAAATATCCTGCCAAAAAAATATGTGAAATGACTAAATAAGAAGTTTATTGTAGCACTGATGAAACAACTTAAGGCTCATCAGTAAAACACAGATTTATAAAACTAATGATTTTTCACACAATATTTAGCCATTAAAAAAGAACAAGGAAGCTCTTATATAATAACAGGAAATAATTTCCAATGTCTACTGCTCAGTAAAAAAAGCAAAGTACAAAACACTGTTTTTAGTCTGTTTATACCATAATAAAAAGGAGATGGGAAATTTATGTATTTGCTTGTACTAGTGTATTTTTGGAATACAAAGGAACTTTTAATACTGAGTGTGTCCAGAAAGAAGCACTAGTTGGCTAGGAGATAAGATGTGGAAGGGAGATTTTCTACCATAACCTCCTTTAGACCTTTTGAACCACATAAATATGTTGGTTATTCAGAAAAAATTTTTAATTAAAAAAATAACCCTAAAAGAATCCTCAGAGACTTCCCTTGAGTAAAGCTTTAGCTGATATTTTATTAAGGGAGATGAATGATTCCCTGACACGAACTACTTGGTTTCATTAACGAAACTCCAGCGGGGTACAGAACTGTTGTCTTATTGGAGATATTTTGTGAGGTGAACCCAGAAAAGTAGCTGTATCAAATATGATTTGTAGTATGTAGCTGGATTCCTTTCTTTTCTCAGATGACCTCTGTCCACAAAGACATTTAAAGGGCTACATAAAGAAATATGTCGCGGGCCGGCCGAGTGGCTCAGTTGGTTAAGAGCTCGCTCAAGAGTTTGAGCTCTGAGCAACAGCGGTTCGAGTCCAGCCTGAGCTGAGCAGCNAGAGAGAGAGAGAGAGAGAGAGAGAGATATCTATACCTATCCAACAAATGGACTCCGAATCCAAGTAAAATTATTAAATTAAATTATGCAAATCCTAACATTTATCAGTACGCATTCTATAAGATAAAAGACTATTTGAAAATTACCAGTTCTTCTGTTTTATCAAAGAAAAAAGCATTCCATCCATCAACCATTCTCTGTGGAATCTGTTTTCCATCAAAGATCTGCATAAAAAAATTAATTTATTATTAGATTTTAAGTCATCCAACCCAAAAGCCTAAATACCCTCATATTATTTTGGAATTTAGGTATAATAGACATACTGAAAATACGTCTTCCAAAAGGAATATGTCAGGATTGTAAAATTTAATTCCAAGTTATTAGTGAATAAAATGTATCTGAAAGACCAAAGCTGGGAAAAAAAACATTTTAAGAGCATCAGACTCTTCAAATGACACATTTGATGTATTTAATGTTACCTATTTGGCCAGTCAAAACACATCCAGCCCAAGATTAATGAAGTAAAACTGAAAAAAAAACAATGAAAATGGCATTTTCACAAAGGACCACAGATACAGAAATACATAATAGATAATACCTATTGAGTGTGCACCCAAAGAAAATCAATGGAATTGTTGGTTTGGTGGAAGGGCTCTAGTTCCTTTAGTCAGTTATCTGTATCAGATGAAACTGAAAAGCTCTCTGGACACTGATTTTTTTTAACAAATACTAGGTAGCTTTCTCTGATATCTTGATAAAAAACTATAAAATCTTCATGATTAATTAGGAATAATAAATAATTCACTGTCCTAAGGAGAGGGGAGGGAGTAATGCTACTTTACTAGAAGAAAAGTATGATTGTATAAGTACAACTAACCTTTACAAGTAATTTTAAGGCTTATTTCCTACAGGTGTTTTAAGAAATAGATGCAATAAAGTAAAAAGTTGCAACAGTGTGTTCAGAGTCAGCTGACCTCATTTCTAGTCTTTGTCCCACCAAGCAGTGATTCTGAGCAAGACAATTATCCTCCTATATCCTCAGTTTTCCAATGAAAATGAGAGATTAGATTAAGTCAGTGGTTTTCAAATTTTATTTTTCTTTTAAGCTGCAGAACTCTTTCCTAAAATGAAACCTTCTTAGAAGCTCAGAAGTATAAAACAGATAAAGCAAAGGTACTCTGATAGAAACCTGAATGGAGAAAACATTCGCTATCTTTTCTTTACCCCACTTCTCACACATACACTAATGAGCTCCTGGTGCTTACCAGAATATACTTTAAAACTACTAGATAAGGTGGTCCCCGTGGCCCCTTCCATTTTAGATGGGACAGTGAATTATAAAAATAACTACATGTCTGGCCCCTCTAATTTCATTCTCAGGTTTAAGTTCCTTGTGGGCAAGGACTAACTTATTTCTGGAGCCAAAATTCCTACTATTACATCAAAGCCTGCTATATAAAGAATACTTAACATGTTTGTTGAATAAATTATCTAAACATGTTTACATAAAGTTTCCAAGGACTTAAGCTAATAAGTTGCTTTTTATATTTACATATAACTTAAATAGTTACCAAGAAACATCTAGTATAAATTCCAACATTTCACTGAACAAAAAAGGGAGAGCCTGGCAATTACAGATACTAATACCGTATTTGCCGGCGTATAAGACGACTGGGTGTATAAGAAGACCCCCTAACATTTCCACTCAAAATACAGAGTTTGTTATATGGTCGGCTGTGTGCGATTTTGCGAGTGTGGTAAAATCGCATAACAGCAAAATCGCATAACAGCCGAGCATACACCCAGCAGCGCTGCTGATGCCT
>NW_017731996.1:651183-704809 GCF_001890085.2 Hipposideros armiger
AAAAAAAAAAAAAAAAAAAAAAAAATATGTCGCCCTGTTCCAAGAGTGGGTTTTAAGAAATGAAAATGGGACTGAGTCACTCCCCTACTAAAAAAACCCTTCCACCAGCACATTCACAGAATTAACTATTAACTGAGCATCTACCATAAAGCAGGAACTGCACTGAATTAGGTCTGTACAGAAGTCTCCTCCACCCTCATGGAATTTACACACTTACGAAAAAACAGAATTTAGTATTGTAAGTGTTATAAACGTAATATAAGGTTTTGTTGGTATTGTTTTATTTTCTTAGCCAGAAAAATGTATCACTAAACCCAAATATCAGATTTCCTAACCCAAAGATTCTTAACTAGGATGCTATGTCAACTCTCATGCCTAGAGTTGAAAATCATCATCACACTGAGAAATTTTACTAAGAAATTTTCTAAAGCGTTACACATGGGACTGGAGCACACAGGAAAAAACTATGAATCACCTTTCTCTAGTAGGTATAAATTTAAACGATTTAATATTGTTTCTTTTTAAAAGCTCTGGTAAACAAAATTTAGATAATATTTTTCAGAAGTCTGACATCAGTACGTTTCACTTTAACATCATGGGTCTTATAACAAAGCAGATCATTAACTTTTTAATAAATACCTTAGCAAACACTTTCATAGTATATCCCAAGTACTGCACTCTAGGATCAATAGCTGCATAAGTAGCTAGCATTCTTGTGTTATGTTGAGCCTGAAAAATAATTACATATTTGAAAGCATTTCAAATTTATTAAACTACAAGGTCACATAAAAAGATATAATACTTTCAAATAGAATACATATATTTAAAACTTAAAATACCTATAAATTAGTGAAAAACTTATTTTCAATCTGAAGGAAATATCAAGATGAATGATTAAATATTTTTTCCTTATACTGATCTGTAAACTTTTTCAATTACAAGTGTAAACATACCTGGGTCTATACAGAAAGAGAAACTTACCAATGTATTATACAAACTGATATCACCTTCTAAACCACTTCGTCTGTGTTCAAATTTTACTATAGGCACTTTGGCAGTAGTTATAGGTAAAATGTTTCTTAAACCTGATTAAAAAAAAAAACAACAAACTTCACTAGGTTAAATAATTTTCACAAAGCTAAAAAATATTTTGTTGTTTTAAAGTTATAATTTAAAATTCATACCTGGATGTCTCTTAAGAATTTTTGCCAAATTTTCAATTATTTCCTTACAATTTAATTTCTAAAAAAAAAAAACAAAAGAAATAAATCATAAAATTTGTCTGACTTGATTTGTCCTTGTGTAAGCGCTACTTTAATCTAGGCATTTTATACCAACATTTAAAATCTCCAGCCATAAACTCTATATAACCTTGTACTCAAATTATGTGGCCCACAGACCTGCAGTATCAGCATCCTCTGGAAACAAAAGAAACGCAGACTCTCAATCCCCACCCCAATCTACTGAATCATAATCCCAATTTTAACAAGGTCTGCAGGTAATTGACTCCACACTAAAGTTTGAGAAGCACAAAGACAAGAGAATGTTTTTAGATACATAAATGAACAACTAGAGATGGGTTTGGTGAAGGCAAAACAGTATAATGATTAAGAACATAGGCTCTGAATTTAGACAAACCTTGGATTCAAATCTTGAACTAAGTGCTGACTAGCTGTGTGACTTTGACCAAATTCTTAATCCCTCTACTACTATACTATAAAATTGAGATAATAATAAACTCCTTCCCTATGGAGTAATTGAAAGGATAACATGAGACATGTATGTAAAGCATATTCCCTATGCTGTACTCTGTTGACATTCAATATTATTCAGCTTCAGGTGTACAGCACAGTAGTCAGACATCTACATAATCCATGAAGTTGTCTCCCTAATAAGATAAGTGCTAATCTGACCCTCTACAAAATCTTTACAAAATTATTGATTATATTCCCCAAATTTATTTCATGTCCCTGTGGCTATATTGTTACTACTAATCTGTACTTTCTAAAGAAACTGTGATATATTTACATATGGAGTATTACTTGGCCATAAAGAAGAACGAAATATTACCATTTGCAATTACATGGATGGACCTAGAAAATATTATGCTGAGTGAAATAAGTCAGACAGAGAAAGACAAATACCTTATGATCTCACTTATATGTGGAATCTAAAGAACAGAATAAATGAACGAACGAAAAAGAAATAGACTCAAGAGATATAGGAAAAAAAACAAAACAGGGTTGCTAGATGGGAAGACGGTGGGGAAGCGGAAGCCAGTGACATGGTTTTTGCATGATAAAATTACTAAACAGTAAATTATTTAAATTTTTGAATGTCTTCTAAAATAATGCTAATGCTTTTACATTTCAAACACTGCTATTGCTAATATATTTACACAAAGAATGACACCATATATTTTTTATCAATACTACATACATAATTAAAAAGATTCATTACAGGAAGAAAATTAACTTCCACATTGCTTTCCAAACACTAACTCTTACCTCTGCATTTTCGTGGCCTTCCAGGGTCATACAAATATCCAGATCACTATCACGAAATCCAAATCCATTCTTAGAAGAGCCAAATAAGCACAATCTTGCCTTTTCTAAGCAAAAACAAAAAAGTCAAATTAGCAGGAAAGAGGAGTCTTCTATTATCTACTTACGTCCTAACACAAGATGTTCTTGTCCACATCTATGCCTTAAATTACCTACCACTGACAGATATACTGAGAAATTCCAAAACACTCATGTAAAACTCAGATCTTTTGCCCAAGTTTCCACATTAATGTATCTAACTGCTTTCATTTTTCCAGACATCATAAATTGAACAAGTCAAAACTAAACTATCAACTTCACCTCAAACCTACTAATTCCTTTAGTCCTTATTCTCAGCAAATAGTATCACCATTAACTTGGTTGTACAAGCCAGAAATATACATGTGATTCTTGACACCCCTCAACTTCCATATCCAAACAATCACCAAGTCCTTTAGCGTCATTCAACTTAACTATCTCATAAATTCATCCACTTTAATTCATTCTCAACATTATTACCAATCGGTAAGATCAATATTTGGAGATTTACATGTTGGAAATAAACTAGTTTTTTTCAAGGCACAATTCAAGTAGTTTTATAAATATCACCTATTTAGAATTAATTCTCCTCCAAAAGTGAGTAATTAATCCATTTGATATAAATTATGATAGGGTTATCCCCTCATACTTAGTATCATTCATTACAGGTACCACATAAAACAAGCTGTGACTTAACAGAATCGATTTTTTCTCCCTATTAATTCTTGCAGATTATACATTTAGATAATAAATTCCGTATTTTCAAAACATAAACTCTGATTCAGTTCTGATACTGTACTTTAAATTTCAATATCTGCAAGATATATTAAAAAAAGCTATGTTCACGAGCAAGTAAAAATATGCATCAGGGACCTAGAATTGGTCAATACATACTAGCAAATATAAAAAAAATGTACTCTTACAGCACATAACAGTTATCTTTTAAAAGTACAAATTCGTTATGCTTATAAATCAACTCTTTATCCTTTTCTAAAATATCTGGCCACAGATCTCTTGATTCTTCACCTCATACCCAAAACCTGCTCCTTCTGCTATTTTTGCCATCTCAGTTCAATAGCACCACCCAACTACTGAGGTCAAAATCTTGAAGCCATCCTTGACTCCTTCCTTTTTCTCACATATAACATACAGTGTATCAGCAAATCCTGTTGGCTCTACATTCAAAATATATCCTAAATCTGACCACTTCCCATTTGCTCTTTCAAATCACTATTATGCCTCATCTGAACTTATGCTACAGCCTCCTAAATGTTCTGCTTGCTTCTATTCTTATGAACCTATACTCTGTTCTCTCAGATCTTGTCACTTAAATGTTAAAATCCTCCAGAAGCTTCTCAGCAGATACTCAAAATAAAATTCAAAGTCCTTCTACCAACATCTGTCTATAAGACCCTAATTATCCAATCTCTGACCTCATCTTTCTACTACAGTCTACTTCACATACTCCACTCCAGTCACACAGCCTTCCTGGCTGGACTTCAAATATGCCAAACATAATCCAGTCTTGGGTATTTGTACTTGCTGCTCTTTCTCTCTAGAATGTTCTCTCCTTGGACATTCATATAACTTATTCATTATTATTCATGACTCTGCTCAAATGTCTCCTTATCAGAGAGAACTACCGTAACACCTCATCACTATCCTTTTAACTCCTGCACTGTAATAGCATTTATTATTTCCTGATGTTACATTGTATACATATTATTTTAAGTTGATTGTCTCCTCCTCTTAATATAAGCTTAATAAGAGATTTCACCTTTTATCAGCACTGTGTCCCCAGCACTTAGAATATTACCTAACACATAACATTCAATAAACATTTTTTAAATGAATGAAACTAAGACCAGGTGATATAATAACAAAAGCAATCAATTTTTAACAAGTGACATACCATCATATTCTTTTTGAATAAACTTTTCCAAGCTAATTAAAATTTGCTCCCTGTTGTGTTGTTCAGAGAAAGGCGGTGATAGCTCATCTAAGTTAAAAAAAAGAAAAAAGAAAAGTAAAGAAAATGGAATCTGAAAATGTCTTCATATTTTTACCCTAAAAACTTTACTTAATATTTCTACATTTGTTGACTTCTCTGACTAGAAAGTCATAAATGTTACTGCTAAAGGAAGGGGCAGAACAGCAAAAAAAATAATTTTTATAGGTCTATGTACATTTCACATGGTCATTTTCCTTATGATATCTACAAAATATATTTATGTCTACAAATTATTTTTGTTTTCTTCCGACATTACTCTGTCTCCCATATACATTCTTATTTTCCCTCCTGTTAAAATTATACTCATATTGTTACATTAGGCACCTGACCCATTCAAACCTAATAGTTGCCACAAATGCCTGGTCAAGATTCACATCTTCCTTATAAGCTGCTTTACCCACAGCCTTCAAACACCTCTCAACTGAATTCCCTTAGTTCTCCAAACTGCTTGCCAGTTTAGTTTATACTGTCAGTTTTCTAGTTACTTCATTTATGTTCACCTTATTTTTCCAAATAAGACCACATATTCCTTAGGAGGTCTTTTTTTTTTTTCTGTATCTCTTCCTCGACTCATCCCCAAGAGTTAAAACAGTAATGGGAACAAAGCAGTAATTTACTGTAATGAATTCAATTAATATTCAGCTTTTGAAAAACAAATGTAGCATCAGTTGTAAATTGAATAACTGAAATACAGGTGATTTTTTTTTTTGAGTGGTAAAACTATTCTGTATGATACTCCAATGGCACATGACATGGTGCACTCGTGAAAACCCACAGAACTCTGCAGCACAAAGTGTGAACTTTAAGGGCATACAAATTTTAAAAACTCATCTAGGAGGTCAGGGAATCTCACAATGGTATGCAAGCTGTAACTAAAGAATCTATTATAAATGTCTAAAACAACTTCACTCAAGGGAGTGGGGGGAAAGATGCTAACATAAGTAACTTTGAAAATCAGTGGAGGTGTTAAGTCTAAGGGTGAAACTGCACATAAGCACCATACTCTAATTAATAAAGTTGTTTCCCCACAGAGGTACAGGATAACAGTTTTGATAATGCTAGAGAAATGTACTTAAATGGAACAATTAAATGAGTGGCAGATAGTGGGAGCCAGATTTCTCACTCACTTTTGGAGTAGAAAATTTTCAGATAAACAGGGAGAAGAGGCTAATATGAGCCATGTGGTAATGTATTAGAGTTGGAGACATCAGTACAAAGTCCTGTTTAGCTTAACATAGATTAAGATGATCTCAGAAAAATATTTATAGATATATGTTTACATATGGGTTAGTATACACACACAAGTTTTCTTGCTCAGAGAGGACCTAGAATCAACATCACCAGTAATAACAAGCACCCTAGCATCCAGATCTTGGTTTCTAATACCCTTCTCCAATGAAAGGAACCAGGGCTCTTTGGAGAAATGTCTAATTCTAGGACCAGGGCAGGAAATACATCCATGATGAGCCTGGAGCATCTTGTAATGCCAGAAAGTAAAGAAGGAAGTGCTAAAAAAGCAAACATACAGTGATAGGGGTTCATCAAAGGGACACATGAGACAACTGAAAACGATCCCAATAGCCAAATCTGGAAAATTTGAGCAACAAAATAAACTGGTATTGGATTAAAACCCAAAGTATAAAATATCCATGAGTCCATATTGAGATAACTGAATAAATTAAAAACAAACAGTGAATTATACCTTAACAAAGCTGTTAAACAAAAATTGTGTCATGATTTGCCATTCAACTCCTAGGTATGTACCCGAGAGAAATTAACACATATGTCCATACCCAGACCTATATACATTAAAGTATACTTCAGATTTATTTGTAATAACCAAAATTTAGAAAGAAATCAAATATTCATCAATGGGTGAATGGTAAACAAATTGTGGCACATCCCTACAATGGAACGTAACTCAGCAATGAAAGGAATAAACCATCACTGATACACACAATATGGGTGAATCTCAAAATAATTATGCTAAGTGAAAGAAACCAGGCACCCTCCACCCGCCACAAAAGAAGGGTATATGCTATGTGATTCTATGTATATAGAGCTCTAGAAAATGCAAACAAACCTATAGTAACAAAAAACAGGTAAGTGGTTGCCTGGCAGGAGGTGGAGATAGGGAAGGGTAGGAGGGAGGAATTAAAATGGGATACTAAATATTACATCAGAAATTTTATCTTACCTGGGACACAGCAAATTATTAAAAAATGTTTGCTGAGTGAAGGTTTATCTCAGGTATACCATAAATGTTTGTTGCATAAAGTACGTAAGGCTTTCCCCAAAATATCTTCATAGCCTTATCTCCCTCTATAACCTTTCTTACACTCTACCAAATCTAAGGCAATTATTCTCCCAAACAAATTTAAACACCTTATACTTTTACGTACAATCTCCTATATCCGAAAACGCAGTTCAAGATCCAAATCAAATGCCACATCATTAATTCCAATTCCTCTGATCTATCCCAATGGATATAGCTAGTATAACTAAGGAACTTAATTTTTCATTTTATTTAACTTTAATTAAGCAACACATACGGACTCTTTATTCCCCTTGGCATTCATAACGATGCCCCCAACATAGTAGGCATTTCATAAATATCTGTAGTTGGGTCTCTAAATTATTCAAAAACCTCTACCAAAATAAATGTAAGCAAACTGTTTTTAAACAAGAAAATAACTAAATAAATAGTCAAAATCTGAAAAAGAATCTAGTCTCAGTGGTTTTACTAATAAAAGACTTACCAAAACATCTCTTACATACTAAATCAAGTATTTCCCGAAATCGATTTGTCATCGGTGGTAGAGGTTTTAGATCAATTTTCCTGAAATCCTCTGGGCAATCATTTTTGGAATGGCCATCCTTTTTGCAGATGCTGCATACTATTGTTGGTGGCTATACAAAGGTAAAAAAAAATTTTTTTTTAAATCTAATCTAATAAACTATTGAGAAACTTCATCATTATTTCGAAAGCACATCTCCAAAAAGAATATTTTATGTAACAGTTTTAAGAACCTATGCTTTCAGGAGATGGGGGGGTGGGGGGGGGGTTGGAGAAACGCATGTTAATGAAATGCTGTTAAACGTAAAAAAATATATTTTGAGCCAACCACTTTAACTTTCTTTCCCACTAAAATAATATTAATAAGGATTAGCTTTACCTGAAGATGTAAAATAAAATACCAGGAGATAAAAAAGGAATGGGTTAATTCAAACAGTTTGATCAGCCCCCAAATGAAATACATGCATTACATTTCAATCTACTAAGATCTTTAACAAAGCAGATTAGTCATACGTCACTTAACCACATGGATGTGTTCTGCAAACATCAGAGTGCACTTCCACAAACCTAGATGGTACAGCCTATTGTACACCTAGGCTGTATAGTACAGCCTACTGCTCCTAGGCTACAAGCCTGTACAGTATTTTACTGTACTGAACACTGTATGCAATGTAACATATTGGTAAGTATTTGTATAGTAAAAATATGGTGTAAAAGATGCATGCGCATGCAGGCGCAAGCACATGCATTTGGGGAGGGCTCTGAATGGAGATACCACTGGAGGGAAAGCAGACATCAGAAGGAGGCAGGAGAAAGGGAGCACAGTGATTCAGAGACCCAGAGAGCTAAAGCTTGAGATGAGAAATAATAGGAGGGGGAGATAAAAGGGGGATGAGAGGGAGAGGGACAGCAGACTGGGAGGAAAGAGAGAAAGAGAAACAGAGGAAAGGGAAGTGAGCATGTGCGCATGAGTGTGTGTGCAAGCGTTGATGCAGACAGCTCCAGGCTGCCTCCTCCCCAGCTCTCACTCCCTCATCAACTCCAGCCCCACGAGTTGGCCGGTACACAACTGGTGGACAGCAAGCAGAGCCTCCTCATCTATTTAAACCACCCAAAGCTAACAGTAAATTCAACATTGTAATCGAGTCCAACCTTTTCTTTCCACATTGAAAATAAACTTTTTGTTTACATTCCATTATAATCTTATGGGACCACCATCGTATGTGCAGTCCATTGTTGACGTAAACATCGTTATATGGTGCATGACTGTATAAAGAAATTTCAAGGGACACCTTTCATTTCACTCTAAACATTTTCTATCTTCAGAATCAATCAATTACAGAACCCTCGCCTGCCTAGTTGGTTCAATTTTTTACATTAGCATGGTACTCAAGAATCCAAACTGTAGAGCTGAACTCTAAAAATAAATTAGCTTCCTATAATAGTCACAAACTTAACTTCAAACCCTATACCACATTTTAAAAGTATTTCAATGCACTACCAAGTAGCTAAAACAGTGAAAACTTAACCCAGCTACTTGATAAAATAAACATATTGTTAAGGAAGAGCACTACTCTTCTTTATTGCAATGTGGTTGGATCCTAGAGTTAGCTTCTCCTTCCAGGGTTAGCCTGGACATTTACCTATCCATTAACTGTGATGCAAATTATATACAGAAACCACTATCTGTGGGAATGCTGTGCTGTGAGCTAATTAACAGTCCCATAAGAATTTGTATCCGCTTTTCAAAACTTTTTTTTTGGCATATTATCAGAAAATTCTAGATATGTTACAGATAACTACAAAAAATTAAAATTGGAGAAACAGTTAACCTAATACAGATTTCGGGGGGGGGGAGTATAAAGTAGAAGAAATGTAAACTATAGTTTACATAACATGCTTTTCTAAAAATTTGCCATTTATTTCATCCTTTCAATAGTTCATATGCCCTAAATACTGCAACCTAAACAAAATGCAATAGATATATCCTTATAAGAATAAAGAAAGACAGCTTAGTCATTAGGTTACAAAAGTTAAAGCTGTAAATAAGTAATTATTGCTAAAACAATAAAACTGGATGACTTTCCAGTCTGTTTTTTAATATTCCACTTGGTTTACACATGCTCTATACAATCATTTTTTCACACTGGGTGCTGATACTATTTCAATTATGAATGCTGCACTTGAAGTAATGTGACTTAGCTAAAATTTTCTTTTATTAACAAAGTACTTATTGCTTATATTCTGTTCATTGGGGTATTTTATTTTCTATAATTTATCAAGTTCAAGTTCAGACTATGCCATTTTAAAAGTAGAAAAGTTAAGACTCCCATAATTTATAAGGGACATGCCAAAATCCACAGTGAAGCTCAGCAGCACAGACAGAATCTGGATTCTTCACTTTTATGGTTTCTGCTCTTCGTTTTCACTCAACTATCTTTAGTATACTCACCCTCCCCAACCACCCTATCTCTACTAAAAAAAAAAAAAAAACTTTAAAATAGAATACTATTAGTTTACAAGCCTTGTATTCTCATTTGTGGAAGAAAAAAATAATCATTATGTATTAAAAAAATAAGCAAAATTTAAAATACATGTTGCCTTTGCCAAACTGATTTTCATAAAATAGCTCAATAATTCTTTCATATATGAGAAAACGAAGCAAACCAGCTAGTAATAGAATGCTGAAACTTTTTGGGGTTTTATATACATTCTTTAAAGGCAACCATTAGCAAAATGCAGTAAGTAAAATTAATATACCAAAATATCATTCCAAAATTACTGTCTACTATTATAAAAGCTATTTTTACATTTCAGAATTTAAAAACTATAGTCATACAACCACCACAAAATCTTCCAGATTGTTTACAAACTGTATCCTACCTTGCCAGAGGTTAAAATAAACTTATCAAACACATAATATAATTCCTGGATGGGGTGTTTATCATCAACATTAAGGTCAGAAGCATCTTCTGTAGCTTTGCAGTTGCAAGAGGTAGCAGGTATGTCGGTGCACGCAATCTGACGTG
Source organism: Hipposideros armiger (assembly GCF_001890085.2). NCBI lineage: Eukaryota > Metazoa > Chordata > Mammalia > Chiroptera > Hipposideridae > Hipposideros > Hipposideros armiger. The sequence continues at coordinate 661,603 of NW_017731996.1, forward strand.
ACCTCTCTGTTTCTAAATTTGACCTGCAGTCTGTACCATCAGACTCATTTGGGTCAGGGGACTTATAATCAATGCAATTACATTGGCTGAGCTCCTTTTTAAAACAAGTCTCTGAAGGCGTTAAATCATCCTGCTTCTTAATCGATTTTGGCTCTAATTCACTTCCTTCACTGGTAGAAAGAGATGAAGATTCCAGTCCATGTTCAGCCAAAACCGGTTCATTTACCAACAAATTGTCATCTTCAGTAATACATCTCTGTGATGTACATTCCATTTCATTACATCTATCAGGATGACCTCTTTCTGCATTTATTTTTTCTGTGCTTCCCTCAAGTTGAATGCAACAACTGGATGCCACATTGTCAGACTTCAAAGGCTTCTTATTACTTATTTTCCCCTTCTCTTTTTTCATGGAATCCACTGTAGATTTATTTGCACCCTTCCTCTGAGGACAGGCAAAATATCGATAAGCTGCCCTGAATCTCTCCACAACATATTCATAAACAAGCTGGCTGTTTAAGCTCCGTGCAACATTCCTCTTGACTGAAAATGGATCTAGTAAAAAAGAAAATGGTTAGCAGCCAAGTATATACTAACAAACTACATTTCCAAGCTTATACAAACAGATCTTAACTGCTAGATTGTCAGCAGAGTACATTTTCCAAAGTTTTCCTAAAGTCCCATGAGAAATACAATAGCAACATCTTTTCCTTTGTTTGTCATAAAATAAAAAACTAAAAGGAAAAGAGAAAAAAAAGCTTAATAATAAGGTAATTAATGAGACGATGACTGAGGAGACCAACTCAGAATTACAGTTTCAATGATGAAATTACTAGAAAAAGGTATCCCTATACTGTCACTGAATGAAATTTTTCAAGCTCATCTCATCATAGTATTCTTTAGTTACATATTCCTTGGAATTTAAACAAATAAAACCTAATCTAATACTCTCAAAAGCTACAACTTAAAAAAATACTGATTTTCAGATTTAACTTCAGTGAAATCAGAAAATTAGAGAAATGAGAAAGAGAAAAGCAGAAAGAGACCTAAGAACGTGAAATTAAACCAAAATTTAAATTTTGATGCTATCTAAAATGGGTATGCTAAAAAGGCTTGCATCAACTCAGACGCTAAAAATGTTTATGAAGATGAATTATGACAGCTATAGGTTTCAGAATGCATTATTTACTATATGTAAAAGAGTACAAGATGTGAGTACACGCTTGAGCGTATGAGAATATTTGTGGGTCCAATTCACAGTAGAGAAGGCCAGTAGGGAACTAAAGGAACAGAAAAATATATAGTCTAAACAGACAAAAATGATGGACAGAAATTCAATTTCCTATCTATAAAGTGAGTGGAGTTTAAATTTTTGATTAAGAATTTAGGGCCGGTCCAGTGGCTCAGTTGGTTAAGAGCTCGCTCAAGAGTGCGAGCTCTGAGCAACAGCTGTTCGAGTTCCAGCCTGAGCTAAGCTGCCGCTGAGCTGCCAACAGGTGGCAGGATGGCTCAACTAAAAAAATAATAATAAAAAAAAATAAATTTAGAAGCCATTCTATTAGTTTCTGTATTGGTAAAGATCTTAATGTTCTTGGAATTTGATGTGAAACCTTATTTGTCAACATCAATTGTTCTTTTTTCTTTAGCTTAGTCACATTTAACAGATAAGGTACTTCAGAAGACAACAAAAAACTAGATTTTAAAATTATACGTTAGGGCCAGCCAAGTGGCGCGTTGGGTACGAGTTGGCTTGGGATGCCTGCTTTCAGCAGCAGGGGCCTGGTTCGGATCCCACATTAGGGCGAGTGACGCTACGCCCTCTACAGCTAAGATGGTAAACAACAGCTCGACCTGGAGCTGGGCTGCAGTGAGTCACCAGCGACAGTGTAGGCTGCAGTGAAGCTGCAGTGGGCTGCCATAAGCTACCATGAGTGGCTGGCAGGCAGTGTGAGCAGCCGGCAGTTAGCGTGAGCTGCCGTGAGCTGCTGTGAGCTGCCGTCCAGTGGCCGGAAACTGATCTGCCTCACCCTAGAACAACGATAATACCAACAGGGGCCAGTGAAGCAGCGTCCTCCACAACTAGACTGAAGAACAAAAGGACAGCAACTTGTCTATTCCCCTTCCCTGATTCCCCAATGCTGTTCCCCTCCCCCAGTTCCCCAATAAAATCTTTAAAAAAAATAAAAATTAAATTATACTTTTAACACAATTTTACGACACAAATTTATTTAAAAAGATATAATATTCATAAAACTATTTTATTTTTCTATATTTAATATTTTTTTCATAACTAGAAATTAAAATTAAGGCATATAAATAAGCTAATAACCCTAATAAATACAAATATAATATTTACAGATTAGAAGCCTTTAAATAAGTATTAATCCTATAATGAACTTGATAAAGAATTTATCTAAAATATATAATGACAACCTACTGACATATATAGCGCTACAAAGGATAGAATTAATAATATTGTATTGGAAACAGATGATGAGAGGCACACAAAAAAATATTCTCCAAATGATAGATATATAACATATCATCTCACCTTCAATGGCTATTCGCCTTTTGGGCCAGTTTTTGTTTTCTCTTGTTAAAATATCTTTTATCCGTACACATATTACATATTCCTCCAAAGCAAAATCCAGTGTGTAAAATTTTAGCAGCTCTAACCATAATTGTCCCAGGGGTACCTGATGTGGTGTTTCCAATGTTAAAGGAGACTGGAAAGAAAAAATACTTTTCATTTAAGTTTCACAAAACTAAACTATTTAATTTCCAGTTTAAAAAAAGACTTAGATATCATTTTTTCAAAAACTGGGCATAAAGGGGTAACTTTCCAAAAAGTAGTTTGTGGCATACCTGGGAACACAATCCCAGTTTACTGACTCCTAGGATTTTTGTTCTTTCCACTAAACCAGTGATTCTCAACCATTGTTGCACATTAGAATCACAGTGGGAGTATTAAAATACACTAATACCTGAGTTATACACCACTCTCACTTCCCTACTCTTCCCAAGATCCTAATTTAATTGACCTGGGCATTGGGATTTTTAAAGCTCCCTAAGTGATTCTCATGTGTAGCCAAGGTTGCAAACCACTGGATAATGACCACTACAGTTCCTCACTGGAGTATTTACTTTTAAAATCTAAGTAAATGCCCTGGACTTTCAAAAACTAATTCCTTCATTTGGCAAACATTTATTTAGAACATACTATGTCCCTGGCATTGTGCTGGGATATAAAAAAATGATAGCTCACATTTACACATAATGCTCACCATTCATTCTTCTAAATGCTGAGCATGTAATAACTACTAATTCTAAATACTCTATGAAGGAGATAATATAGGACAAAAATTTAACTCAGAGCACCTGGCTACTGCTTCCATGTTGCTAATCACTATAACATAATGCCACCCAAATAAGGGAAGATCCTACTTCATGGACTATTAAGAGAGGAAGAGACAATTTAGCAATTACAGTAAAGGCTACATGCTAAAATGGGCCTCTAATGTGGTGGAGTGGGGGGAATATAACAGAAGAGTTAATACCTGAATTCTAAAGGAATAAGCTACGAGATAAAGACTGGCTAAAAGTGACCACTTGGGAACATAAAGGCATGAAACAGTCATTCACTCATTCAATTCTGTAACTATTAACAGAGTGCCTACTATGTGCCAATCACTTGGGATAGATACATTGGATAAAAAATAAAAAATAATAAAAACAAACAAAGATCCCTGCCTTGGTGGAGCTTACTTTCCAGGGAAGAAAAAAATAAACAATAAACTTAATAAGTAAATTAATAGTAAGTTAGAAGAAAACTTCTGTGGAAATAAGAAAAAGTTCATTTGGTTTAGTAAAGGAGATGGGAGTATGGGAGCAGGAGATAGTTTCAATGTTAAATAGAGTGGTCAGGAAAAGACTTGATGAGAAGGTATGATTTGAAGAAGAGGGAAAAGTGTTCTTCTAGGAATAGAAATAGCAAACATACTAAAGTAGGAGTGTGACTAGCTTTAAAAAGAAAACTAAGAAACCTAGTATGGTAGAGAAAGGGGAAGAAGAGAAAAACAAAGACCTAGTCAGTAAGAACTACATTAAATTCTACATTTAAATGAGCAACTGAAGCGTTTTGAGTGTGGGGAGGGGAAAGGGCATAATCTGACTTAAGTTTTGGAAGAACCATTCTGATTGTTGTGTTGAGAATAGACTATAAGGGGCAAAGGTAGATGCAAGAAACTTATTATGACGCTATGGTACAACAGAAATCCAGGCCAGAGATGACGGTGGCTAGAACCAGCATGGTAACAGTGGGGGTGGTGAGAGGTGGTCAAATTCTGGATATAAATGAAGTAGGGATGACAAAATTCCGACAGACTTGGTATGAGGTATGAAAGAAAAAAGTAAAGGATGACCCCAATGTTTCTGACTGAGCAACTAAAAGGATATAGTACCATCAACTGAGATGAGAAAACTGCATGTGGAGCAAGGAGAAGACCAGGAGTTGAGTTTTACATTCGTTAAGTTTAAGACATCTATTACACATCTATGTAGAGATGTTATATATAAGCAGCTGGAGAAAAAAATCATAGCATTCAGGAGAGAGATTTGGCTGAAGATTTAATTGGGGAATCATAATCATACAGATGGTACTTAAAATTCATGGGATTGGATAAGATCACCAAAGGAGTGTAGATAAAGAAAAGCGGGGTCACACCTTGGAGCACTCCAACATTAAGAGACTAGAAAGGTTGAACCAGCAAAGGAAACTGAGAAGGAATAATCAGCCATGGGTATAATACCCTGAATGTAACGTTAAGGAATTTTTCAGAGAAGGAAATAATCAATTGGCAAATGTTGCTGATAAGTCAAAAAAGATAAAAATTGAGAAATGGCCATTAGATTTAGCAATGTGGAGGATATTGATATAATAATACAAGTTTTGGCATACTGATGGGGGTTGAAGCCTGATTAGAATGAGTTAAGAGGAAACAAAAAAATTGAAAATAGTGAATATAGATAATTCTTTCAAATAGTTTTACTGCAAAAGGAGCAAAAGAATAGTTGGAAGGGAAGTGGTTGCTGAGGTTCTTCTTTAAAATGGGAGATAAAAACATGTTTGATTCAGTAAAGAAATTGGTAACTTGGGAGGGAAAGAGAAGAACTGCTTGAACAATGTTCCAGATAGACAAAAAGGGATGGGACTAAATACACAAGTGGAGAAAAAGACTTTAGATAACAACATGGGAAGTTCCTTTCTATTGTAAAAGCAGGCAGCAAGGCATATTCGAATATGTGCGTGAAGACTGTGATAGATGGTGGGGGGAGTGCATAGAAATTCTCTTTTGATTGCCTCAGTTTTCTCAGTGAAGTAGTAAGCAAGATCATTAGCTGATAGTATTAGTGGTTTGAAGAGAGGACAGTAAGTAGTCTAGGAAAATAGGAGTTGAATGAACTGGGAACATATATTCAGGGAACTACATGAGCAATGATTTCAGTAATGTTCACATTTCTGTAGTATAATATGTCTACCTACTTCAAAAGTAGACTACATGCTACTGGAGGACACAATCCATGCATATTCAACTTTGGTTCTCTAGCACTCAAGGTAATGCCTGGCTCTTAAGAGGTCCTTAATAAACGAATGCTGAATGATTAAATAAGCAAGGCACCCACTGGGCCTTTCTTTCTCCACCAGTCTGGCAACATAATTCTCATATGCTAAAAGTTTTGGTCACAACCCAACTCCTGAAGGAAATTTTTCTTATCTAAATAAAAAAGATACAAAGAATTACTTTGACATGATTCAAACAACAGAAGTCTTCCAAAATGAGTTATAAATTCATTAGGGAATCTTGGTACTGAAAAACTAAACCAGATCAACCCCTCACTTTACAGATGAGGAAAATGAAGCCAAGAGGCTTACTCAAGGTCAGTCAATCTACTTTTAAAATAGCTTCAATCAAAGGCATTACAAATTCTACAGATAGAAAAGCCAAAAACAAAAAACAAAAAAAGCTTACTTTGCCATGCTTTTCCTTCATGGCATTACTTTGGTTGTCTGTTTCTCTCTTCTTGGTATCATCTTTTGGTTGGTCTGCCTTAGCTTTGTTTTCCTCAGCAATTGAGTTTTTTTCAGTTCCACTACTTGCATTATATTCCCACTTCACAAACTTTTCTTCTACTATGCCCTTCAGCTGAAAGTCATCCATTCTTTTTGGGTCAAAGCCTTCAATCTACATAAAAAGGCATTTCAAATTGGTAGTGTAAAAATTATTTAAAAAAATAAAAAGATGGACAAACAGACAAACTGGAATTTCAGCTTAAATTGTTTGAACAGAGCTCTCTGTAAGAGCATGTAAGAACAAACTATATAGATATATATATCACAAACTCATGCTTACCCAACTTCCAAGTAAACAAGGAAGAAGAGGGGGTTTTCTTTGTTGTAGAAAAAACATCACCATTAAAGCAAAACAGTAAGAAGGAATTCCACCATCAGTTTGGGAGTCAATATAGCACAACTGCAAAATGAAGGGGGAAAAGTACCACCATTTACCTTTCTTTAATTTTTTTTTGTTCCCCTCACAATAAAAGAAGTAAGGATATTTGTAGTAAGGTTTAGAGTGTATATGACTGGGGAGGGGGGTCCCCCTACCATAATCATTGTAAAAAGTATAAATATATGATTATGTAAGTGTGTGTGCCTGTGTATATACCAGGGGTGCTAAAAACATGTATATTAAGTGGACACTGTGGTCAACATTACTCAAGCAGTAGTTCGCCGTAATCAGAAGTGTCTGGATGTTGATGGTAACCACTTTGAGCACCTCTTGTAATTGCGGAGGTCAAACGTGACTTGTATTCATCTTTTGTTATCGGTATATATTATTATAATTTTAATACAGTTTTCCTTTCTTAAAATGTATATACATTTTTTGGCACCCTATTTATGTATGTATGTATATATGTATAAAATGTAAGGAATGACCTGAAATCTCACCACCCTGAAATACCTATTAACATATTGCTGACTATCTTTCCATTCATTTTTTATTGCATATAAAGACTTACATTTTAGTTAAATGGAATCATATCATACACAGTACTTTTACTGCGGACACCTTTTTAAAATGTTATTTTCTTCTCTTGCTTCTACTTCTGCCTCATGTTAATAATCTTTTATGTACTTCTGGGCTTTCTATTCTGTCCCATAGAATCTGTTTGTCTATTCCTATGCTGATGGTATACACTTGATTAAATCAGTTTTATAGTGGCAAAGTAGGCTAGTCTTCTCTTTCTGAGTTCCTTTGACTATTCTCAAACATTTATTCTCACATACTAACTTTAAGACCATTTTATCAATTTTTTAAAAACTCTTAATGATTCCAATTAAAATTATTGTACATTTGAAAATTAATTTAAGGCAATACTACAGATATCATTTTAAAGAAATCATCATCCTATCCAAAAACTTGGTATCTGTATTTTCCAAAAATTTAGGAGTTGTCATCAATTACTCACTTCCCCTCAACTCTTATATCCAATACCTCTGCAAGTCCTGCCTATAAAACTTATCCCAAATCTCTCTAATTGGCTTCAGATCCACTCTAACCTTACTACAGATATCCATAACAATTTTGTCCCCACATATTATGACTTATGTTACAGGTTAACTGCAGGAGAAAGCCTGAGTTACCTTAAAGATTAGGTACTTTTTTCTTCTGTTCCACTCACCTTAGCCCAATAGCGAAAGGCTAACACCAAGGGAATAAAGACAGGTTCCATTTTGCCAAGAGCAGCAAGTAAATCAGTAGTGAGGCATGCCATATCATTTCCTGCACTCACTCTACAAAGTAAACCACTGTGAATAAGAAATGAATTTCACTGTATTAATACCTTAAAAACCAGAATACTTCAAATTCTGTGGCTATCCTTTCCAATCGCGATATTTTAATAGCTAGGAAGCCATAATAAAAACAAATGTTTTAATAAACTTAGAGCTAACTGAAAACTATGCACCAGTTCCATTGCTAGAGTTCCATAAATTAAAGATATTTTAAATGTTCATTTGTGCTTCTTAATAAATTTCAAATCATTTAGTATTTAAGTTCATGAGATATTAATTACAAAAGCAGCATTATGATTCACCAAAATTTGACTTATATGAGTGAAAAGACATTGATCTTGTCAATGTCAAATAGGGCAACATACGTTCTTAGTTCATTATTTTTGCTTTGCACAGGATAAAACCAAAAAAATAGAATTCTGAACTGATTAGCTATACTTCTTGACCCTCTTTTTTCCTATCCAAGTTTTCATGATTTTATTGATATGCTATTCTTAGATTAGAGATTAGAAAGGATTTATGTATTAACCCACAAGTAATACTTAAATATAAGTGAAAATAGAAGCTACCTTAAATGGGGTAACAAAACTATAGGAGAGATATTTTGGTAGCAGAGAGAAGAATTTATCTGAGGTTGCCACACAGAGGCAATCTGACACAATGTGATGGAAAAAACACTAAAAGTCAGAATACCTCCAGTCCAATTCTGATTTTACCCTACATGGTGTGAATTTGGACAAATCACTATTTGTCCTCCAGTTATCAATTTTCTAATTTAAAAAATAAGGAAGATCTCTATAGATCCTTCTAGCTTTGAATAAGAAAATATAATAATCTTAATATATAAAATATACAGGTTAATAACAGAAAACTTTATTATTTCTGTATTGTTTTCATGTCTCCCATATTGATCTCAAATAGGATTATTTTAGTTTCCTTTTTCAAAAGTACTTTGCTCTCTCAGTCCTATAAACATCTGACTAGAAAGGCAAGATTAGTCTTCAATGACTCATTCAATTTCAGTGAACTAAAAACTAGATTCTGATAGACTGCAAGCTCCTGGAGAAGAGGCTATTTCTTATTTATACCTGTAGCCCTACAGCAAAGTGGTGACTAACATGTAGTAAATGTTCAATTACTGTTGGGTGAATAAACTCGAAAAAAAAAAGTTCTGCTTCAGAGTGTTTTATTTTTAACTGTCTGGTAGTTCTATTTCTTGTTCATATGTTTTTAGTAAGCCTGCTATTTTAATAAATAGAAACTAGCTTAGTCATATTAATCCAAGGAGAAATCTAAAACAAAAATTTTCTCTCTTGGAGATGTTCACTGCATATCATTAGTTTTAAAAATACTTCATTGTTACCAACCTTTTCCGATCTTTGCACACCACAACAGGAACTTTAGCATGAAAATCAGATTCCACATCTACATATAACACTAACAAGGAAAAAAAATAAAACAAGTAAGCTAATGTCAACATCTCTAAAATGTTTACTTTATGGTAAATGTTAAGTTTCCTTATAAAAATCACTCTCATTCCTTCGTGAGATAATCCACTCTTTTCGTTAAGAACATCAACCCAACAGAATCTCTTCTTACCTCTCAGTATTATTTGCTGTATATCACAAACCACAGGTATAGTCCCAAATACTGTCTGAAAATTATAATCACCAAAAGAAAAGAGGTTTTACCATCCCTAAAAGTTTGAATATATCCAAGTAAGTATATAATCTAGTCAAAGTTAAACCTTCATAGGTACAGCAAACGGAGGACACCACCTACTTCTGAGGGCTATTTCCACAGAATCACAAAATGAAAACCTACATTGTTTTAACCATTTAGTTCTTTTAAATATCCATGCAAGTAAAAGATTAACTCTGCTGGCCCCAATTCCTGTAAACATATGAAGAGTCTGCCCAATTAAAGGTTCTATGCAAGGACTAACAGGGTGAAACATATTTCCACTCTGAAGTCTATCTCTATATCCCCAAGGTAGGCCCTATGCCATAAATGTCTAATCCAAATAAAAACAGATAGATTAACATTATTTCATTTGAAATTTAAAGAAAATCTCTTAGTAGTACTTATTAGAATTGTTACTTTATCCAAAAAACTTTCCACCGTTAAGTGTATGGTGGGAAGTTTGTAAACTTAACTCTCCACCTTGTATATCAGGAGTTGCATTATGCATGGTAGATACGACAATGAATAAGACAAAAGAGCTCAATTAGGGGTTTGGAAAACAAATATATAAACCAACAAATCCTATAGATGACAGGATAGAGGTCTTTAAAGAGTACAATGAGGGCATAAAAAAGAGAATAATCAATTTTGTAATTGGCAATTTTGCAAACCTGTTATGTCACTTAAGATGACTGACTCATGTATTTTAGTGGAAAAGACACATTTAAAATATTTTTGCTAGGCTGATATCTCCAGCGAGTCTAAAAGCTCTGTGTCTACCTCTTATCTGTAATATGCTTTAAAATTTTTATGCAATTAGAGACAAGTGTTTATTAAGAAAGAACACAATATTAATATCCCTTTACAAGATAAACTGGAACAAATTAATCCCTTAAAAATAATTTCCCAGGAAAATGACCAAGAAGACGCTATTAAATAATGGAGAGCTACTGGGGCAAATAGAGACAGAAAGGAAGTTTAGAACTGATATTAGAGCCAATGAGAAGGTAAGGCTAAGCTATCTTTTCTAAGCCAAATTGTAAATATTTTTGCCAGGTACTTTTATTTAATTATTTACTTTTTTCAGTTACAGTTGACATTCAATATTATTTTATATTAGTTTCAGGTGTACAGTATAGTGGTTAGACATTTATATAATTTATGCAGTGATTCCTGGGGTTAGTCTAGTACTCACCTAACGCTATATATAGTTGTTGCAATACTGACTATATTCTCCATGCTGTACTTGCCCCTGTAACTATTTTGTAACTATCAATTTGTATTTCTTAATCCCTTCACCTTTTTCACTCATCTCCCCAACCCCCCGCCCCTCTGGCAACCATCAGTTTGTTCTCTGTATCTATGAGTCTGTTTCTATTTTGTTTGTTCATTTACTTTGTTCTTTAGCTTCCACATATAAGTGAGATCACATTGTATTTGTCTTTCTCAGTTGTCAGGTACTTCTGATTCATAAAATTTTAAATGACAATAGTAATAATAATCCCAGCAACATAAATTTAATAAGTTACTGTATACCAGGCACTTTTCTAAGCTACAGCTTAACCCATTTCATCCTCACAACCTTCTCATCAAAAAGATACCTGCATTATTGCCATTTTACCAATGAGAAAACTGAAGAATGAACATTAAATAATTTATCAAAGAACATACAACCAGTAAGTAGCAAAAATAAAACCTGAGTCTGGCTCCAGATCCTGAGCTCTTAAGAGCATTTAATTCATAACAAGAAAAGCAGTAAATAAAAACCAAGAAAATAATATTCCAGATTGCACTACATGTCCCAAGGCCTGATTTGGAACAATTGTAATTTTTACAAGTTTTATTTTAAAAATATTTTTACTTATGTGAATGTCCTTTTTACATCAAAAGAAATCCAGACAGATGACGCACATATGAAAAGCTTACTAAGTATGATTTGTTTGATGCAATATAAATGATTAAATTAGGTTGATAAAATATATTTACTCAATGAATGCATACATTTTCCCCAACATCTCTCTCTAAATCTCCCCTCACCAAAGACTTCCCAATGATTATAGCTTTTCTTTTACACAAGAAATGCTCTTTTACACAAGAAATGTTCATAATACTCTAAGTTAACATTTCTAAATTACCCAAAAGGCAGTAGATTTTACGTATCAACTTTAAATATAATACTTTTGATCTAATCAACACATAAGTTTTCTTGTACATCTAAACAAATACATATATAAATGTCCTTATGTAATAAGACTCAAATATGCTAGGCGTTTTAGTTTAACTTGGTTAGCCATATATAAACAACACAACACATGTACCTTTAAAAAATTTTCTTTAGAAAGACAAATTTAAAAAGAAACTTACCACTTTTTTTTAAAATCCCAAGTACTTTTATCAGAAGATCTGGATGATTCATCTAAAAAAATTTCAAATTAAATCAATATACTAATTTCAAAGTTCAAGTTGCAGAACTTTAGGGAGAATTCAATTTCTTTAAACGTTTAAATAAAATCATCCTCTCTACTGAAAACAGAATAGTGTTTTACTTTTATGTTAACAAATCTTGTTCATGGAAGTAGAATCTAATAAATCATGTAATGCTATTATTCAAACAACACTCCTCGAATTAATGAGTTTTTAGAGTAAGAAAAGATTCTGGAATTTTACAGCAAAACAAATGAAAAAAATTAGTTTACCAAATGACTGTTAAAGAGAAGTTGTTGCAATAAAAAATTTAAGGGCTACTGATCACTGCCAGCATGACCAAAAGGCTTAGAATAAAATACTATTTTAAATAAGAAGCTTATCAAATGTTTAATTTAGTATGCATTTTGCAGTTATTTTAAAGTATTTAATAATCATACATTAATTACAAGTAAATGACTGTATCAGACTAGAAATTAAAACATCAAATTTTCACCCAAATCAAACCTTAAGCATAAACTTATTCAAAAAATTAAAAACAAATAAAATGTCAATTGATTATTTTACATGTTTGATATATCAATAAATAAGCAATGTTAGCAGTGCTTTTGGTACTTTTGAAAATGGAACTAGCTACTACTTATTAAAAGTATCCACAATGCACCAGGCATTACAGTACCAGGCATTATACAAAAACATATGGTATATATAATCTTATTTAATATAAAATTTATTATCCCTGTTTTGGAAATTAGGAAGCTGAGGCTCAGAAAGGTCAAGTAACTTGCTCACTGCAGATAAGGTTTGAACACCAATGTACGATTTCAAAGTTTTTTCCACTTTCTATACTACTTACCATAAGCAGTAACTGTTCTACATGCTCAAATATAAGCATTTTTTCTTTTTTTAATGACTGTCTTCCTGTTTCCTTTTTTTTCTGTCCCTTATTTCTTTTATTCCACCTATGTTGACACCTACTAGTAATTTCCAAAAGCACTGTTTAATCATAATGGTAACTTCTACAAGCCAGAGTTTTACAGTCCCCTACACCTCTACTAAAAAGATAATCAATAAAAAATACCAAGTACTAGTTAAGAACCACACAGGAAAAGTTCCTCTCTAACAACTTACCTTGGGAGGAAATTTTATATCTATGTTAACATCACTACTTTTCAGAGCAAACTTGGTCAGAGACGAGCCATACAACCTAAGTGAACACTCTGGAAAAAAAGGAAAAAAAACCAAAGCATGAAATAGCATGCAGATATGAAAACTTAAAAAACAGTGGTAGGAAAATTGCATGTATTTCAATTCTATGTCTTCCAATTCTAGTAGAATGGCATCCTTTCTGACTGACCTACAAAATAATAAAAATATTTTTCAGTTATGGGAGAGAAGATAGAGAGAAATTACTCATAATAGTTCAGTGTTTAAACAAAATTTTAGTAATAGTTCATTTAGGAGTGGCTAGACATATGTTTAACATTTACTATGTAACAGTAAAGAATGTACTAACCAGCTATAGCTACTGGCACAAACTATTTATTTTTAGTTATGTATAGATATTCAACGCAATGCTCTTTAAACATACAAAGTGCAGCCAATTCAATTGATATTGCAAACCTAAAACTGTGAATATTGCTAACCTAAAACTGAAAATACTCTGTGGCTTTCAAGAGTTTGTAGAACAAATAAAAATAATAACATGCAACCTACATCTTTCTCAGACTATCAAATATGACATTTCAAAAATTACAATGCAAATTTTTAAAGGATCTCACTAAAGGACAAGTTGAAAACTAACATGATTGGGCTTGATCAGGCAGGTTTAGTTTTTTAGAAAGTTTAAGTTTATACTCAGTTGTTTATATAGAAGTTTACTTTCCAAGTTCACAAAATGTCTGAAAATCATTCAAGTGATTAAAATAAAAACATTGTCATTTCTACTCTTATAATAACAATGAATTAATTATATATATAACTTAAATTAGTATTCAATATATTTTAGATAGAAAAATCACATTTCAGGAATAATAAAGAGAAATGAAAATGCTTTCCATTTTTAAATTTCAATTTTATATTCTTATAAATCTCAAAATAGCTCTTTATGAAAACTAGAAGGCCGGCTGAGTGGCTCAATTGGTTAAGAGCTCGGTCAAGAGTGTGAGCTCTGAGTAACAGCGGTTCGATGCCTGGCCCGAGCTGAGTTGCCACTGAGTTGCCAACAGGTGGCAGGATGGTTCAGCTGAAAAAAACCAAAAACAAACAAAAAAACTATAATTTATCAACTGTCCAAAATCTCTTTGGTTGTAAGGAATAAATCTTATTATGTTGTGCCATAAATCTCCATTTTGCTTTTCTAAAATATTCCCCCCCAACAAAGTCATTTATAAAACAATTAAATTCATCTACTTTTAAAATGGAGGAAAAAAAAAAAAAGGAAAAGGAAAACATTAAGAAATCTACCCTAAGTTCAAAAAGAAGCACGAGGAAGAGGTGTGATTTTAAAAATTAAGCATAAAATCTATTTGTACCTGGTAAAAATGTTGTTATAACCTTTGACATTTCCTCCACAATTTCCTGACGGACTCTGAGATCATCATCTGTTATTCCTTGTTCTTTTGCTAATTGAACCACTGCAACACTTAAAGCAGCCAAGTGGGCAAGGGAAGGAGGTGGCAGAGAACGAAGCTCACTTTCTTCCTGTTTTTCCTGTCAGTGTAACATTTAACAACAACAACATAAAAAAAGATTTCTATTTTAATGTCCTTAAATTTAGGGAAAAAAAGAAATATTAACTCAACAAATATTCAGCTTTTATGTGCCAGGTTTAAGATACCTAGAATATGGACGTGAACAAGAGGCAGAGATCCCTGCGTCTGTGAAGCAGAAATTGAACAACGAGAGTCACTGTGGGAGAGGCTGATATTAAACATTAAAAAATAAAACTTCTTCTACTTGACTGTCTGCATGAATTCTGAAATACTACATCAAAGCCAAGATACCATAAGCGTAACACTTAGCTGATAATTTTGTTGCAGCAAAGAAAGGTTGTCTTAGGTGCAGCTGAGGGTCTTGAGCTGTCTCAGATCCCATATACAGTATGAGATTAAATGGAACAGGAAAACATCCTAGACACTACATTACTCTGAAATACTGCCTATGATTTGCAATTGATTTCTCTGTTATTTCATCCAACACTAGGAAAAATATTTTAAAAAACCTCTATTCTGCTAAAAGTTTGAAAGCCATTTTAAACCAAGAAGCTAAACAGGAACTATATTATATATGCACAATGACTTTTTAAAATTAACTTACTTTTCTGACTTAAAAGAATACGTGCTAACTGTAAAAACTACATGAAATATAAGAAAATACAAAGAAGAAAATCACCACAATCTCACATCTTAGTATTTCCCTCATTTCTTAACATAACTGAGACCATACTGTTGCTTTTATTTATTATTATAACAAAGGCATTTTCTATTACCACATTTCAGTCAAGAAACAATCTCTTAAATTTTGAGACATGGAGCTCCCAACAAACCTAATAATCAAAAATAGTCTGTTCTGGGCCAGCCGAGTGGCACGATGGTTAGGAGCTGGCTTGGGGTACCAGAGGGCCCCGGTTCGGATCCCACATATGAGGGCCAGTGACACTGCCCTCCACAGCTAAGATGCTGAACAACAGCTCAACCTGGAGCTGGGCTGCCGTGAGTCGCCGTCTGCAGCCCCTGTGGCGGTGGGTTGCCATGAGCTACCGTGAGCGGCCAGCAGCCGCAGTGAGTGGCCGTCCAGAAGCCGGCGACTGATCTGCCTTGCCCGGGAAGAGCGCAATGATGGTGCCAATTTGGGCCAGTGAAGCAAAGTCCTCCACAACTAGATTGAAGAACAAAAATGACAGCAACTTGTCTGTTCCCCTTCTCCCGGTTCCCCAGCGCTGTTCCCATCCCCCCAATTCCCCAATGAAAATCTTAAAAAAAAAAAAAAAAAGTCTGTTCTCTCTCAACTTCCCCCAATAAAGTTAAACAATGACTTTGGTCTATTCTTTATTTTTTTCACTGTACCATATTTAGCCATAATATAAGTAAAGTTTACATAAGGTACAGAATAATCAAACACTGGAGGTAAGAGAACCTCATTTTCATAACTTTCTATGGCCATTTCTGCAATCTTAATTATAATCTAAATCTTATTAGATGAGTGTCTAAATTTTCAGGACTATTTTTTTTTTAGGATTCATCCAAAATATTAACAGCAACATACTTAATGAAAAAAGATACAAGATTAACATGTAACAAAATTATCTTTATATACATAGAAGTACCACAAAAGGCTTTGAATTATACTGCTAGATTGTCAGGGTAATAAGAAGAAAAGGAAAATCACACACTCCGCTACCTATGCTATTAGTAAGTCTATCCTACCTCCTTTAGGATACTGTTGCATCAAATATTCTCACTGATAGCCTCCTATCATTGATCATCCTCAAATCCTCCTGATATCTTCATATATCCTCTGTCATAAATATGATCAATGAAGTCCCTCCCTTATGTAACTTATATTCTAGTTAGAGGAAAGAGACAACAGGTAGGTAGGTACGTAGACAGATGATAGATAGATAGATAGATAGATACATAGATAGATAGATACATAGATAGAAAAGCTTAGAATTTTATTCTAAGTTGAGAAGCCACTGAAGGGCTATGAGCAGGAAGTAACATGGTATGACACATTTTAAAAGAACAATGCTAGCTGCTGAACAAAGAATAGACTGCGGGAGACAGGAAGAGGTGTAAGTTGGAAATAGTCCAGGTGAGAGATGCTGGTAGCTTCAGACTAAAGCAAAAAGAAGACAGGTGTGTGAAAAATGACTAAATTTGGAATACATAATATTGCGAAGGTCAATTCTATAGAATTTGCTGTTGGTTTGAATGTGAAGTGTAAAATAAAGAGATGAATCAAAGATGACTCAAAGGTACTTGTCCTAAGCAACTGGGTAAAGGGTGTACCTTCTACTGAGATGAGGTTAATTCTGGAAAGAATTAGTTTAGGTTAGGAAAACTTGCCCATGAGGCAAGAGCCTCCTAATTAGTCTTCCATTTCCAATCTGTAGCCCTTGATCCCATTCCCATATCTCTACCAGTTATTCTCCTACTTAAAAACTTTCAATAAATCCTCAAGAAAATACTAGCAAACCAAATTCTGCAGAATATTGAAAGGATTATACACCATGACCAAGTGCAATTTATTCCTAAAATCCAAGAATGGTTCAACATACAATAACCCAATCAATGTAACATACCACCTTAGCAGAATAAAAGGGGGAAAAAATGACATGGTCATCCCAATTGATGCAGGAAAAGCATTTGATAAAATTCAACACACTTGTGTGATAAAAACACTCAACGAACTAGGAATAAAATGAAACTACTATAATATAATAAAGATCACATGTGAAAAACCCACAGCTAACATCATATTCAATGGTGAAAGACTGAAAGTTTTTTCTCTAAAATCAGGAACAAGTCAAGAATGCCCATTTTCACCACTTCCATTCAACATACTATTGGAAGTTCTAGTCAGAGGAATTAGGCAAGAAAAAAATATATAAGGCAACCAAATTGGAAAGGAAGAAATAAAATGATCTTTATTCACAGAAAACATAATCTAATATGTAGAAAATCATACATATTCCACAAAAAAAAGCTGTTACAATGAACAATAAATTCAGCAAAGTAGCAGGATACAAATCAACACACAAAAAAATCAGTTGACTTCTATACACTAACAATGAACAATCTGAAAAGGAAATTAAGAAACAATTCTATTTAAAGTAGCATCAAAAAGAATAAAATACTTAGGAATTAACTTAACCAAGAGATGAAAGACTTGTACACTGAAAACAATAAAACATGGCTTAAAGAAATTAAAGAAGACGTGAATAAACAGAAAGCCATTCCATGATCATGGACTGGTGGACTTAATATTAAGATATCAATACTACCCAAAGTGACCTACAGATTCAATGTAATCCCTATCAAAATCCCAATTCCTTTTTTTTTTTTTTTGCAGAAACAGAAAAATTGACCTTAAAATTCACATGGGATCGCAAGGGACCCCAAATAGCTAAAATAATCTTGAAAATGAATAACAAAAGTTAGAGAATTCACATTTCCTGATTTCAAAACTTAGTACAAAACCACAGTAACCAAGTAAGTATGGTACTGGCATAAAGACAAATGTATAGGCCAATGGAATAAAACAAAGAGCCCAGAAATAGACACGCATAAATACTGTCAAATGATTTTTAATAAGGGTGTCAAGATCATTCAATGGAGAAAGGACTGTCTTTTCAATAAATAGTGCTAGGAAAACTGGATATCCATATACAATGTGAACCCTTACCTTACACCATATACAAAAATTAACTCAAAATGGATCAAAGACTTAACTGCAAAAGCAAAATTAAAAATCGCTCAGAAGAAAACATAAGAGAAAAACTTCATGATATTCGATTTGGCAATCATTTCTGGAATATGAAACAAAAACACAGGGAAGAAAAAAATAAACTGGACTTCATGAAAATTAAAAACGTTTGTGCATCAAATGACACTATTAACTGAGTAGAAAGGCAGCCTACAAAATGGGATAAAATATTTGCAAATCATATATTATTAAGATCACATATAAAATCACATATAAGAGATTAATATCTAGAACATATAAAGAACTCCCAAAATTCAACAAGAAAACAATCAAATTCAAAAGTGGTCAAAGAAATTGAGTAGACAGTCCTCCAAAGACACACAAATGGACAATAAACACATGAAAAGGTGCTCAACATCATTAATTATTAGAAAAATGCAAAAAAAGTACAATGAGGGAGGGCCAGCCAAGTGGCTCAGTTGGTTAAGAGCACGAGCTCTGACCAACAGGGTCGCTGGTTTGATTCCCACATGGGTCAGTGAGCTGAGCCCGAGCTGAGCTGCCGCTGAGATGCCAACAGATGGCAGGATGGCTCAGCTGGTGAGAGCACGTGCTCCTAACAACAAGGTTGCCAGTTCAACTCCCGCATGGGAAGATGGGCTATGCCCACCCGGAACTAAGATGAAACGGCACCTTTAGTTGAGCGGCGGCGAGCTGCTGATGGGCAGCCGGATGGCGACTGGATTTGGAACTGAGCTAGCTGCGCCCTCCACACTAAGACTGAAGGACAACAACTTGGCTGTTCCCCTTCCCACAATTCCCCAATAAAATCTTTAAAAAAAAATTAAAAAGTACAATGAGATACCACTTCACATTGATTAGGGCGGTTATTATAAAAAAAAAAATTTTTTTTTAAATCCCACAAGAGTTTTGTGGATAAGGAGAAATTGAACCCCTGTGCATTGCTGGTGGGAATGCAAAATGGTGAAGCCACTGTGGAAAACAGCATGGCAGTTCCTCAGAAAATTAAACACAGATTTACCCTGTGATCCAGCAATTCCATTTCTGAGAAATGGAAGCAGGTATTCAATCAAGTATTTCTACACCAGTGTTCATACCAACATTATTCACCATAGCCAAAAGGTAGAAACAACCCAAATATCCATCCACAGATTAATGGATACATAAAACATTGTATATACATAAAATGGAATATTATTCAACACTAATTAGGAAGGAAATTCGGATACATACCATAATGTGGTTGAACCTTAAAGACATTATGCTAAGTGAAATAAGTAAAAAAGGACAAATAATGTATGATTCCACTTATACAGGGTACTTATAATGGTCAAATACATACAGACAGAAAGTAGAAGAGTGGTTACCAGAGGCAAGGGGGAGTGGGGGAATAAGGAATTGTTAAATGGTTACAGAGTTTCAAAATGTGAGGATGAAAAAGTTTTCGAGGTGGTAGTGCAAATGGTTGTACAACATAGTGAAGGTACTTAATGTCACTGAACTGTGAACTTAAAAATGGTTCAAGTGTTAAATTTTATGTCATATATATTTTACCACATGCAAAAAAATTTTAAACTTTCAATGGCACTAGTAAGATAATACATCATATTCTTAACATGAAATTTACAGCAATTTAGTTTCAGCCTGCCTTTTCAGGTCCTCCTCCTACCATTCCCTCAACTTCCTCCAAATTTTTGGCAGATAGCCACAATTACATAGTCACCAGCTTCCAAATACTGTATGTACTACTGGACTTCCATGCCTTTACTCATTTTATTCTCTATGCCTAAAAGGCTGCTGACGCTCTTTTTTGTATCCCTCTGGTGAAACTCTAATCCTTAAAAGTATAGCTTAAATGTTAAATATTCAATGAAGCCTTTTTAATGTCTTTCCAACATAATGAAACATTCCTCTTAATTCCTAATTAATAGCATGCTCTGAATTCCAACACTCTTTACCTTCTCAGGTAATCAACTCAATCCTCATTTTAAACATTGCCCCATCTACTGGTTTGTTGTATCAAGTAAGCACTCTCTCCTCTACTATAACAGCAACAACCAACACCATTTAGTGAGTGGCCTGGCATTGTGTAAGGGGCCTGGCATTGTGTGAGGGGCCTTACAAATGTTGTGTCACTTAACCCTTACAATACCCCTCCATAGGTAGATACTATCAAAATCATTTTATATATAAACTGAGGCTTAGAGATACTTAATATCTTCATACAATCATAGGGTAGAACTGATAACTAATCTAGGTCTAACCCCAAAGCTTATGCTCTTTCCACTTCCATCGAAATAATCAACAAATATTATTAAACAACTATGTGCCAGGCAATGGAGTTACAATGAGAAAAAAAGAATGCAAAAAAAATAAAATAATAAAATAATGGATATAATCCCTGCCCTCACAGCACTTACAGTCAAGAGACAGATAAAGATTAATTAAATAATTCAAATGAATAAAAAATTAAAACTCTGTTGTGTTTCACTATGCTGTATTAAAACAAAAGGTCCTGTGTGCCACTCTAGTTAGTACCAATCTTTCTTTCATAATGAAGTTTCCTGAAAGTTGCATCTACTTGTATGCCTTTTCTTTAACCTGCTCACTCAAAACTATGTCATTAGCTCTAAAACAGCAACTGTTCTTACCAGGATTATCAAACCGCTTAGTTGACTTTTTTTTTTTTTTAAGGTTTTATTGGGGAATTGGGGGAGGGGAACAGCGTTGGGGAATCAGGGAAGGGGGACAGACAAGTTGCCGCCCTTTTGTTCTTCAGTCTAGCTGCGGAGGACATTGCTTCACTGGCCCATGTTGGTATTATGATCATTGCGCTCTTCCCAGGTGAGGCAGTCGCTCGTCGGCCATTGGAATTGGACGGCCAGCTCACAGCAGCTCACGTCGGCTGCAGGCCACTCACTGTAGTTCACGACAGCCCACTGCAGCCCCACAGCAGCCTACGCTGTCACTGGCCACTTATGGTAGCCCAGCTCCAGTCAAGCTGTTGTTCACAATCTTAGCTATAGAGAGCGCAGAGTCATTGGCCCATGTGGGAACCGAACCAGCAGCCCTGCTGCTCAGAGCTCACTGAGCCAATTCTTAACCAACTGAGCCACTCAGTCAGCCCCTTAGTTGACATTTTACATTCTTAGATTATTTTAATATTATCCAACACTTTGGACTATCCTAACTTTTTTTTTAGCCTCTGTGATCTCTCTCTCTCTGTTCTTCTCATTTTTCTGATCATTCTCCAGTCTGTTGGTTGCTCTACTAGTCCCTTAAATATTTGTGTTCTTTGATTTTTCTCTCCTTCTCACTCCCTTGGATGATCTCTCCCATGGGTGTTGACCCATGGCTTCAATAAGCTGAACATTACCAAATCTGAATCTCTACCTCCTAATAATAAATTCTACTTCCTTATATTCAACTGATTGGTGGACATCTCTACTTGAAAGGTCCTACAAGTGTTTCAGTATGTTCTAAACATTTTTTAATTTCCTCTAAGTATTGGGTTGTCGGAAAAGTCATGATATATTTTTTCTACGATTTTCGTTGCAAAAATGCGTCATGACTTTTCCGACAACCCAATAAATGGCACCATAATCTATAACATCTCAAATCAGATTATCTTATGATCATTCGAGACATCTTAGGCCTCCACCTCCAAAATTCTACACCCTAAATCTCTCTTAAAGCTCTAACCTCAACTCCATTCTCACCAATTACGAATTCATATCAAATGTTCATCATTGCCTGACTAGATTGTCATGAAAGACTAATGAGTCTCCCCAACCTAGACCCTTCAAAGGCTTCTTTCACACTGATGCCAACGTGATTATCTTGCAAAATTACACGTCACTAAGCCCCATAAACCTCAATATAAAATCTGAACACTCTAATACAGTATACATATTCATTCATGATCAGGCTTTTGCCCAACTGTCCAACATCATGTATTTCATCCTGCCCTTTGCCAGTATAGTTCAGTTATGCTAAAATACTAGTTATTCCCTGAACACAATCTGCTGTTTCTTGCTTCAATGACTGCACGTGCTGGTTTCTCTTCTATAAAGATGTATTCTCTCTTCTTTACCTGATAACATTTTTTTTTAATTAAAATTTATTGGGTGACAATGGTTAAGAAAACTACATAGGTTTTAAGTGTACAATTCTATAATACATCATCTATGTATTGAATTATGTGCTCATCACCCAGAATCAGTTCTCCTTCTATCATTATATATTTAACCCTCTTGACTGTCTTCTACCATCCCCCCTGCCTCCTTACTCTCTGGTAATCACTAAACTGTTGTCTGTGTCTAAGAGTTTTTGTTTTTCTTGTTCCTTTGTTCCCTGCAGCTATATATTCCACATGAGTGAAGTCATATGGTTCTCTACTTATTCTGTCTAACATATTTCACTTAGCATAATAATTTCAAGATTCATCCATGTTGTCACAAATGGCATTATTTCATCTTTCCTTATGGCAGAGTAATATTCCGTTGTGTATATATACCACATTTTCTTTATCTGATCATCTATCAAAGGACACTTTGGTTGTTTCCATGTCTTGGCCACTGTAAATAATGCTGCAGTGAACATCGAAGTACATATATCTTTACGGATAAATGTTTTCAGATTTTTTACGTAGATACCCAGGACAGGGATTGCTGGGTCATATGGTAATTCTATTCTTAAGAACCAGGATCAGGTCCTCTATTCACCTTCTCTATTAAGCTGTCTGTGATTCAATACACAAACTGTGTTATGCAAGTCCCAGTCTGCTGTTACATCATATTCTAAAAACCATCTACTATAACACTTAACACACTCTTTTTCAACTATTTTGCTCATGTGCCTGCCTCCAGTGCCTGTGAACTCATGTCTACAGGTTATGGTGCTTTATTTTCTTAGATCTCTATAACAAAAGGCCTAAAGCAGAAGCTGAAAGCACTCAATAAATTATTTATAAATCAAAATTTTATACAGGTCTTTTAATTGAAAAATATAGTTCATTTATCTTTTTGGTATGTGTAATATGAACTTTTATTAAACTTTCCTTTTGATCTGCTTTTCCTGAGAGTATCAGCCTACCGTCCTACCCCACACTCTGCCCATTCTTAGGATAGAGGCCTTTTCATTATTTTATTCAATCTACCTCCTACTACTTCAGAAGCTAAACTCTGTCACTACTTTTTTACTGCTTACTCTAGATATTTCAACATGTATACTTAACCTAACAATATTTAAAATAAATCATTATCTTTATTCTCCTCCAAAATCATAAATTTAACCCTCCGTCGGGTGCAACTGATCTCACAGATTCATTGACACAAAAATGCCACTATGAAATACGTCTTTACTGTACTAAGTCACAAACTTGACTGGCGATAGGTTAAGGTAGAGAGGGAAGATACGGAAGGGATGAGTCACGATAATTAAACTGTTAAGATATTTGAAAATTTGTGTGCAATGAACCTGTGAGATCAGTTGCACCCAACAGAGGGTTAAAAAAGTTCTAACACTGATAACCGTCTGCAACCTTACATCCTATTATCCCAGAGTATTACAATTCCAGCCTGGATTTTTATCTTGGAAAAACTGAATGCTATTGTTATTGTTACAGTTACTGTTATTTTATTCAACCAATGTATCTTTAACTCTCCATTCCTTCTTGCATCTCTCATGTTTCCTCATGTTTCCTTAAGAATCATTTTCTTTTAGTCTAAAGTATATCCTTTAGAATTTCCTTTACTGAGGGTCTTTTGATGGTTAACTCTCATTTCATTTATCCATCAGTATATTCTGTACTCATTATTGTTAGATAATTTCATTGAGTATGCAAATATAGGTCGACAGTGCTTTTTTCCACCCCAGAACTCTGAAAATAGTATTCAAGTGTCTTCTGACTTCTGTTACTGCTACTGATAAGACAGCTACATTCCCTAGTGCTGCACCTTAATGGGTGACCTTCCATTTTCTTTTGTCTGCTTTCTTAAAAATAACTTTACTGAAATATAATTGACATAAAATAAATTGCACATATTTAGTTTACAATTTTAATTTTTGACATATGTATAAAACCATGACCATAGTCAAGATAATAAATATTAATTACATGTAAAAAATTTCATTATAGTTCTTTTGTAATCACTCCCTCCCCCTTCCACACCTGTACCCTGTACTCAGGTAACTACTGACCTGCTTTCTATAACTATAGATTAGTTTGCATTTTCTAGAATTTTAAATAAATGGAATCACACAGTATATACTCACTTTTGTCTGGCTTCTTTCACACAGAATTATTATTTTAAGATTCACCTACGTTGTGTGTATCAACAGTTCATTCCTATTTATGTCAAATAATATAATGTGGTATGGATATAACACAATTTGTATATCCATTTACCTACTGATGTACATTTGGCTTGTTTGCACTTAGGAGGTCTGACAATTAAGTTCACGAACTCATCCTAGAAAAAGTGCTACATACCTCAATGCTGAGTCTCACTATGGTCACCCTTGAAGTACTCCCCTTAGGAAGCTATGCACTGATGCCAGTGCCTAGTCTGCACTTCAAAGCAATTTTGGAACTCTTCGTGGAATGGCCATCAGAGCTGTCATTTGTATTACCTTGATGTCCTGAATGTCATCAAAATGTCTTCCTTTCGATATTTCACTTACCTTTGGGTACAGAGAGAAATCATTGGGGACCAGATCAGGTGAGTAGGGAGTGTGTTCCAATAGTTATTTGTTTACTGGCTAAAATCTCCCTCGCAGACAGTGCCGCGTGAGCTGCTGCATTGTCATGATGCAAGTGCTGTAAATTGTTAGCAAAAAGTTCAGGTCATTTTTGTCTTTTTCATGATGCCTTTTCTGAACTCCCAAATAGTAAACTTGGTTAAGTGTTTGTCCAGTTGGCCCAAATTCATAATGAATAATCCCTCTGATATCAAAAAAGGTTATGAACCTCATTTTGACTCTTGATTTGGACTGACAGAACTTTTTTGGTCGTGGAGAACTGGCTGACTTCCATTGTGCACTTTGACGCTTTGTTTCAGGGTTGTATTGGTACACCCATGTTTCATCACCAGTGATAACACGGCCCAAAACATCGTCTTGCCTCTCCAAAAGGTCTTGGCAAACTTCGACTCTCCTTCAGGACCATTTTTGCACACACCTTTCTCATGCCAAGGTTTTCAGTTAAGATTTTCCTGTTTCTCTATCAATGTTTACTTGATCTGCTATGTTTCTCACAGTCAGCCGACGATTTTGATGCACAATGTGATGAATTTTTGCAATGTTTTCGTCAGTTCTGCTCATTACTGGTCGCCCTGACCTCTCTTCATCAGTGACGCATTCTCTCCCCGCAGAAAAACATTTAATCCATTTGTGTACTACCATTTTCTTCATGGTATTATCCCCATAAACTTGGACTCACATGTCCTTGATTTCTCTTCCACTCTTGCCAAATTTAACAAGAAATTTAATGTTTGTTCATAGCTCTAATTCAAGCTCACACATTCTTGCAACAGCACACAAAAACATGCAATAATGCACGCCACTCATCAAGATACCGCCACACTTTGACACGAACACAGCTGTGAGACACTGATATACCAAGGTTATGAAACCTTACTGAGCTGTTTGTCCAGTGCCGCCAATGTAAGTGCACGGTGGCAAGTTCGCAAACTAATTGTTGGACCTCGTAAAATACCATAAACATTCAGATACAAGTATCTGTATAAACATATACTTTCACTTCTCTTGGGTAAATACATAGAAATAAAATTAGGTATATTAGGTGTATGTTTAACTTTTTAAAAACTACCAAAACATTTTCGAAAGTGGATGTACTAATATATGATCCAGTAATTCTACTTCTGGATATTTGTCAGAAGAAAATCAAAACACTAACTCAAAAAGATATCTGCACCCGTGTTCACTGCCACATTATTTACAATAGCCAAGACATGGAAACAATCTAAGTGTCTATCAATGGATGAACAGATAAAGAAAATGTGGTATATATAGTTATGCGCCGCTTAACAAAGGGGATACATTCTGAGAAATGCCTCGGTAGGCTATTTCCATGTTGTACGAACATCACAGAGTGTATTTACACAAACCTAGCCTACTACACACTTAGGTTATATGGTATAGCCTACTGCTCCTAGGCTAAAAGTCTGTACCAAACAACACAAGATTAAATGAAGCACAAGAGAAAACAAGGCAATCAAGAGATGTGGTAAACACAAGATGTATGAGGCTGTTATTAGCATAATATGACATACTATTTTACAGCAAACTTTTTAAAATAAGTACAAAGTACAAAAAATTAAAAAAAGGTGAAAAGAATAGTAAATACATAAACCAGTAACAGTCTTTATTATTAAGTATTAGGTACATATATAAGTATGTACCTAGATACAAGTACTAGGTATATAATTGTATTTGCTATTCTTTCCTTATACAACTGGCAATAACTAGGTTTGTTTATATCAGCATCTCCACAAACATGTAAGACATGTGCTGAGTTATGTTACACTACAAAGGCTACGACATCACTAGGTGATAGGAATTTCTCAGCTCCATTATAATCTTATGGGAACACTGTCATCCAAGGAAACCTTATGCAACACATGACTGTGTAATGAAATATTATTCAGGAATAAAAAAAGAAGGAAATCTTACCATTTGCAACAACATGGATGGACCCTGAGGGCATTATGCTAAGTGAAATATGTC
This sequence comes from Hipposideros armiger, assembly GCF_001890085.2. NCBI lineage: Eukaryota > Metazoa > Chordata > Mammalia > Chiroptera > Hipposideridae > Hipposideros > Hipposideros armiger. The sequence goes on from NW_017731996.1 coordinate 688,763, forward strand.
AGACAGAAAAAGACAAATACCATATGATTTCACTTATATGTAAAATCTAAAACAAAAAACCCCCACTAAACTCAGAGAATAGACTCATGGTTGGTTGCCAAAAGTGGGGGTAGAGGGAAAATGGGTAAAAGTAGTCAAAAGGTACAAATTTTCAGTTATAAAATAAATAAATCCTGGAGACATAATATACAGCATGGTGACTACTTAATAATACTATATTATACATATATTTGCAAGTTCCTAAGAGTGTAAATCTTCAAAGTTCTCAAGAAAAAATTTGTAATGTGTGATGCTGAATGTTAACTAGACTTATTGCAGTGATCGTTTCACAAAATGTACACATATTGAATCATTATGTTGTACACCTGAAACTAATATGTTTATGTCAATTAGGTCTCAATTTAGAAAATAATTCTAAAGTAAATAAACCTTAAAAAAAATTGAATGTACTATTTTACATTTCCACCAGTGTTGTTTGAGACTTGCATTCTTCCACATCCTTGACAACACTTGGTATAAGCAGTGTTTTTAATTTTAGCTGTTCTAATAAGTGTAGTGATTTCCCTAATGATGAAGAACGTTGAGAATCTTTTCATGTGTTTGACATCTGTATGTCTTCTTTAATGAAGTATCAGCTCAAATCTTTGCCCATATTTTTATTATTTACTTATTATTGAGTTTTGAAAGTTGTTTATATCTTGTAGATACAAATCATTTACCAGACATATGATCTGCAAATATTTTTCTCAGTCTTGGCTAAAACTGTCACTCTTAAACAGTCTCTTTCAAAGAGCAGAAGTTTATAATTTTGAGGAAGTGTCATTAACCATTTTTTTCCTTTGTTGTCATATCTTGAGAAATTTTGCCTAATCAAAGGTCATAAAAATTTTCTCCTGTGTTCTTCTGGAAATTTTATACTTTTATGTTTTACATTTAGTCCTGTGATTCATTTAGAGTTTTTTTTTTCTTTTTTATATACTGCAAGGTATGGATAAAGGTCCCTTCTTTGTATATCTAATTTGTATATCTTTGTGTGTCTGATCAATATCTAATTAGTCTAGAGCCATAACTTTAAGATTATACCATCTCCATTGAATTGCCTTTGAATCTTTGTCAAAAAACAGTGGTTCACATGTGTGTGCCTATTTCTAGGCTCATAATTGTGCTCCACTGACCTATTTGTTTACTTGATACTAATACCACAGTCTTAATTATTGTAGCTTTATAAGCCTGGAAATCAGGTGGTGTTAGTCGTACAACTTTGTTCTTTTTGAAAATTGTTTTACATCTTTCTAGGGCCTTTGCATTCCATATGAGTTTTAGAATCAGTTTTTCAATTCAGGATTTTGGCCAGGATTGTCTCTATTAACACCATGAATATAGTTAACTGTCTTAATGTCCTTTTCTGCTAATTCTACTGTATCAGTGCAAAGTCAGTTTTAATTGACTATTTTTCTCTTCATCATGGTTTGTATTTTCCTGCTTCCTTGTATGCCTGATAATCTTTGACTGAATGCCACACAATGTGAACTTTTTGGGGTGATATTTTGTATTTCTGTAAATATTCTCAAGCTTTATTCTGTAATCACATTAAATACCTGGAAGCAATTTAATCTTTTGGATCTTGCCTTTAAAATATTTTAGTCAGGACCAGACTATATCCAGTTTAGGGCTAAATATTCCCCAATACTAAAACAAGATCGTTTTGAGTACTCTACCCAATGCTCCATGAAGTATGAGGTTTTCCAGTTTAAATAGTGGGAAGGTACTATTCCCAGCGCTGTGTGAGCACCAAGCTCTGTTCTCTCTAATTCTTTCAGATAGATCTTTCCTTGGCTTTAGGATGCTTTCCTGGAATAATCAGCATCTTTCAATATTTCTTGAAATTTCTCTGAGATTATAACTCTCCTAAACCACCAGACCTAGAACTGTCTTGTTCTATTAAGTCTTCTAAAGCTCTAATTAAATAAAAATAGTAGGCTGGTAAAAATGTGAATGATTTCCTTCTAAGTTCCTGATTTTCTTAAATGCATTTATTTTTTTTCCCCAGAAAAATGTATTGAGCACGTACTATGTGTTAGACACTCTCCTAAGCAATGTAAAAACAGAAATAAGAAACTAAACCTGCCCTCTAGAATATTAAATACTAAAGCCTAGAAGAGGAGAGAAGGCAGACATTTATAATACACTGTGTTAGGTTTTCTGCTCAAGCTGTTATAGGAGCAGAAAAGGGATACCTAACGCAGACTTGTTGGGAAAGTCAGGTAAAAGTATTTCTCAGAGAAGATATAAGCAGTCACTTAGAAATAAAAGGCTAATCTGCTATTATAACTTTGAAAATAAAAATTAAATAACTAGTATACTAGTAAATTTTAAATAGAAAAACACTCTGCTCATGTTCTAATAAAAATAACTGAAGAATTTATGAATTCTCAGTTAAAGCTTACAAGGTGCTTGCATGGTCTGGACTTCAGTTTCATCTGACATCATTTTCCTCCTAGCTCTCTTTGCTCTACTCATACTAGACTGCTCCAGTTCCTGACTTAAGAGACCTTTACTCACGCTGTTTTTTTGTGTAAAATGCTCTCAGCTTATCCCTCTATGCCACTCACCATTTTGCCTTTAAACTATTATTTCAAGGTTCAACTCAAGTGTCACTTTCTCAGAGAAACTGTCCCTGTTCTAGACTAAGTAAAATATCCTTGTACACTTCCTTAGCACCACATTTCCCCCTTTAATAAAACTGAGGATACTTAAATTCCTACTCAATTTATGCCTTCACCAACACTTTAGAAACTCTGAGGGCAAGAACCATGAATGCCTATTTTATTCACCACTGCCTAGATGACCCAAGCACATAAGAACTTATCGGTTGGACTACCTATATCTGAAAGTTTTAAGCTTAGGAATCAACATACTTGAGGGTAAGCAAACTAGTCTCTAAAAAGATTCCCCTTCTGACTATCTAGGGAGAGCAATCACAGCTTTCAACACTATCACTTCAGCTATTAATATATGACTTGATAAACTCACATTTTTATTTTCATAAATAAAAATTAATTGATATAGTTTTACCATTCAAAAATAAAATATTTTAATATTTTGTAATAAGAACTTACCAAAATGTTTTTCTTATGTCGTTTCTCTTTTATATGTTTATGAGCTCCCTGGATATTTTCAATGTGAATTAAGCAAAGTTTGCATAGATACCGGCAATTGGTATATTCTGGTGAGCGCTGAAAAGAAAAATTTAAAAATGCATTTTTTCAGAAAACAGAGAAGTAAATTTTGACTACACTTATGTGAATGGCACAATTATGTAAATATGAGACAAAAATAAGTATTGAAGGAATAAATTTTTAATAAACAAATCAGTACTTATAAACCCAAGACAGTTGTCCTTTTCGAAATAGTCATCATAGATCATATATTTCAAAAGGCTGCAACCCGACAAAAAGATTCTCTCACTTTAGAATATTATGTATATGATTTTCTTTCAATGGAAACCTGCCCCAAATTTAGCAACAGTCCTACCACAGACTAAAAATAAATATAGCCATCATGTATTCAGTATCTATTAACCTTACAACAACCCTATGAGGATTTCTCACTTTACTGGCAAAGCAACTAAATCTCAAGGATTAGATAATTTGCCCAAGACAACAAGCAAATAAGAAAATTCAGCTCAATGTAGTAATTCCAATTCTTTAAAAATTATTTCAAATCTGTCCTTAATGGAGAATGAACTAAGTAAGCCCTCATAGAGACTTCTACCTCTTAGCTTCCTACCACAACTGTTTTTTTTTTTTTTTTTAAGATTTTATTGGGGAATTGAGGAAGAGAACAGTGTTGGGGAATTGGGGAAGGGGAACATTGTGTTTTTCCAGGACCCATCAGCTCCAAATCAAGTCATTGTCCTTCAATCTTAGTTGTGGAGAACGCAAGCTCAGCTCCAAGTCCAAGCTGCTTTTCAATCTAGTTGCGGCGGGGGACAACCCACCATCCCATGCTTGAGTCGAACTGGAAACCTTGTTGCTCAGAGCTCGCACTCTAACCAACTGAGCCACCCGGCCCAGCCCCTACCAAAACTAATTAATTCATCCAGTATTTTATGAGCTCATACTGTATGTGAAACTTTTTTTTAGGAGCTGGGTATAATAGTGTAAACAAAATAAACAAAAATCCCTGTCCTTCTGAATTTACATTCTAGTGTAAATAAACAAATGCACAAATAGGAATATGGTAAGGGGTGTTAATTGCTTCTTAAAAATAGGTCATCACTTAAGAACTTATTGATAAAGTGACTTAAAGGAAGTGAACGATTAAGCTCTTTGGGTCTGGAAAGTGACATTCCAAGTAGAGGGAAATGTAAATGCTAAGGCCCTAATGCAAGAATCGGCCCAATATGTTGGAGAAACTGTAAAAAGGCTAGTATGACTAGAACAGAAAGGTAATGGGGTCCAGATCACAAGGCCCCTTGTAAGGATTCTGGCTTTTATTCTAAGTTTGAGAGGAAGGCATTGAAGGTTTCTGAGCAAAGAATTATAAGATCTAATCAATATTTTAAAGGAATCATTTGTGTTCTATATGAAGAACAGAAGCAGGAATTGCTTATTTGCCATTATGAGCATTCTGCAATAATCCAGAAGATGTTGGCTTGGTTCAAGGTAAGAGTGGCAAAAGAAGCAAGAAGGCTTGAATTCAGGAGTTGAAAGTATAAATGCAGAATACCTAAAGCCATGCATATCAATGAGGTCACTAGGGAGTCTTGAGATCCCTCATATGAATTTTTCAATTGTAAAATGTTAGCAAACAAGGATATATCTGGATTCCTTAAGTAAGAAAATTTTGATAAAACACTGAATAGGAAATCAGCAGGCCTGGGATGACATCTCAATTGACCTTGGATAAAACTCTAACACTGGAGCCTACTTCTGTGTCTTTAAAATAATAAAAATTGTCTTACCTGGTAAAATAATTCAATTCTACAAGTAGCTAATCTTTTAGTGCTTACTATACATCAGGCACTGGGCCAAGAACTTTACTTGTATTATCTTATTTAATCCTCATAACAGCCCAATGAGCTAGGTGTCATTTTTATCAACTCCCATTTTAATGATGAATAAATTGAGTTTTGAAGAGGTTAAATAACTTATCCAATAGAATTTAATCAGTAAGTGGCAGAGCTAGATCCAGTGACTCCAAAATCCATTCACTTAACTACTAAGCAAACTACCTCTAATTACTGACCAACTACTATGTGCAATGTACTGTATGAGACACAACAGAAAATAATAAAAAATGTTCTCACCATCATGAAGCTTCTAGTGTCAGGAGAGACAAATAAAAAATGTTTTAAAATTCTTTTATTATATTCGTATTTTATTTTGCCATTAAACAAACACACTAATAAATCTTTAAAGTTTCTGCAGACCAGCTAGAATAATGATTTTGAGGCATGGAAATTCTAAGTATTTAATGCTCCTAGTCAATATTTAATGCTTGCTAAAGGGAAGTTTACCCTTATGAGCTAATTGTTTAGATTTATTCCTTCTTTGGTACGGGTTAAAAATCTACATCATTACTTCTCAATTAGACAATCTATGGGTATACACTGTGAACCAAAGGACCTGATGAAATAAAAAACAAGTTAGTGGGGCAGCCGGTTAGATCACAGTGCTCATAACATCAAGGTTGCCAGTTCGATCCGCACATGGGCCACTGAGATGCACCCTCCACAACTAGATTGAAACAACTATTTGACTTGGAGCTGATAGGGCCTAGAAAAACACACTGTTCCCCAATTAAAAAGGGGGGGAAAAAAACAAGTTGGTAAAAATATTCTTAATGAGTGTCTAAAGTTGGTAAAGTGTTAAACAAGAGATTTTGGTGAGCATAAGAAACAAAGAGGTATCAGAAAGAAAAGGGATTATAGACATCTATGCTGATACTGACACACTGATTTTACATCATTGCTGTCTAAATTCAACAGTCCACAAAATGTTTTCCATGCTTCCAAGCTTTTCTTTTACCTCAGGCCACTCTTTCTTACTACCATCAAACATCCATTCCACCCAACTTCTTCCTTCTTCCAAGAACTGACCTTTTTTGCTTCATATACTGCATATCTTCCCATCCAGTTCCTTGCTTGTTTTTCTTGAAAACACATTTTTCACATTTCCTTTATAAATCCCATGTAATTTACCTACACCACCCTTCCGCAACCTATTTGGTCAACTCCTAGCCACTCCTTCAGACTCAGTTCCAAAATCACCTCCTTGAAGCATTCCCCAATTTTATGTCTCCTTACCCAACTCAAGTTGGTCATTGCTTTGTCCAAGATCCCATTTTCAAACAATATTGTTATTACTATTATTATTATTTGCTTACATGTTTTTCTCTAATTAGTAAATTCCTAGAAGAGCAGTATCATGTTTTTTTAAATGCCACACATACCCCAATTCAACTTTTTATCACCAGATCATGGCACATGAAAGCACTCAATATTTATTTTGACAATGCACAGATCCAGAATAGCTATTAATTCTAGGCTTAGGGAAGAAAAAGTGAGAGGCAAGATAAAACTAAGTAAAATAGCAAATTGCAAAAAAGACTTCTAAGTAGGATCTTGTGAGGCTAACTGCACTACCAACTCTCCTACATTAAGGGCCTCTACTCCTTGATATTCCTTTCTGTTTTCGTAGGGTGACTACTCTGTCATAAGCTCTATTAATAACCCAGGATTGCCTTCAATTTAGTTATACCTCATTTTTCTAAACTATACAAAATCAGACCATTTCTTTCTTTCCTTTATTATTTAATCTAGAATGATGACCTATTTCCTTATATGCATACTCACAAGTATCCCAAGTATCTATTTGTGAACTGATTAATTTATGGTTCTTTCCTTCAATACCTAGCAGTATTTTTATTGTTAAGGCTAGGAATGTAACCTAGAAAGACTTTCTAGGTTAAGAAATTAATTAGTACTCAGGAACAAGACACCATGACTAAAATAGTTCCTAATACACAGTAGATGTAAATACGGAAGAAAAAAGAGGAAATGGGAAGAAGAGAAAAAAGCAAGTGAAAGGAGGAAGTCGAGAACATCATTTAATATTTTCTATTTTACTTCTGTCACTCTAAATTGACTATTACCTTCTAATGGCCAGAAACTGTGCCATTTTCACCAATGTATTCCTAGTGCCTAGCATATTACCGAGAACATATGCTCTCAGGATCTATTTGATAAGTAAATAAATCAAGGGTCAGCAAACTTCTTCCATAAAGGGATAAAGTAACATTTTAGTAAACATTTTATGCTTTGGTAAACAGTAGATATTTTATGCTTTGCGGACCACATATTCCCTGTAGCAACTACTCAATCGTGGTAGCACAAAAGCTGCCGCAGACAATATGTAAACAAATAGGCATGGCTGTGTTCCAATAAAATTTTGTTTACAAAAACAAGAGGCTAGGTGTATTTTACCACAGCTTTAAAAAAAAATAAAAATGAGAGGGTAGGCCATAGTTTGTGAACCTCTGGGATGAATGAATGACGTCAGACTCATAGATGTAAGGATTTGCAGAACAACGGAAGGGAAAGGAGAAAAGAGAGACAAAGAAAGGAAAAGAGAAAAGGGAAGATGAATGCTATCTCTGCCTTAGGAAAAGAAGAAAAGAAGAGCTATGCTTGGGGAAGAAAAATTATGAAACACACATCTTCCTCCAAATTACTAAAACAACATAGTATACTTTTTCAAGTCGAAAGATGTGATCTCTTTCTAAGCGTTCTTCTGCTTGTTTCAAGCCTAGCCTCTGCTCAGGTGTCAATGTAGATTCATCTATCACAGTGGCATTTTCTAAATAGTCCATCTCTGAAGAATTTTCTTTATTAGAGTCATCATTCTTCATTTTACCTAGAAAAGGAAGCAATCACTTAGTTACCATTATCAGAACTAGTAAATCAAAAAAACAAGAACAAAACAAACTTAATGGAAAACATTCAATTTATACACACACAGAAAAAATATTATTTTCTTGGTTGTACAAGTTGGTATACCCATGTAAAATGTAAGTAAGAGATATACATGATATGAAAACTCACAAAGAAAAATCTACTTCATGGGTCAAATACCTGTCTTGTTTTTTCAACCTATCACAAGAGACAAATATAACCGACACTCACTACACAAGGCTAACATAACCATCTTGTAGAATCTCTGGAGTAATTGTAATAAAAAGCTCTTTTAAGTACCAAAGATTAGTCCCTGAACAAAAGTCACTGTGTGTAGTGACTTTATCACTATACACCAGCAGCTAAATGAACATACACACTCCAGACCACAAACCCACACCAGGCTCCTTCTTTGCTTTCATGTATATCTCCACTACATCAATATTTTTTTCTTTGCTACTCTGCCTCCTAACTAGACTGTAATGTCTTTAAGGAATAGACTATGTGCTTTCATCTTTGCATTTTCAACACCTAGCAAACGTGTACCTGGCATACAGCAGATTCCACCACCAGTGTGATGTTTTAAATACAAATTGAGTCATATTATCCCCTTGCTTAAAATACTTAAAAGGCTTTCAAAGAGTTCAAATAAAATTTAAACTCTCTACCATATTATACGCATCTATAAGCCTACATTCTACCCTAACACTTTTCACTTTATTCATATCCAACGTGCTAGAAAGGATCACCAATACTTCAAGTCTCAATGCCTTTACATATGCTGATCCCTTCACCATCAAAGTTCTCCCGACTTCAACTAGTAATGTTTACATGTAAAATTCAGCTTACGTGTCATGTTTCAGAAGACAGTTAATATTCTTTATATTCTACAATGGTACCTCTATTAGCCCACATTTGCATAGTAATATAATTTATATTCATTTATCTATCTTCTCCGTTAGGTGATGAATTCCTTGATGCCAATAACTAGGTCTTATTTAACTTTGTACCTTCAGATTTTAAAACAATACCTAGACCAGAGATGAAACAATAAAAGTGTGTTGAATAAATAAATTTGGATATGCCTAAAAGCACTTATAAAAGTAAATACTCACAGATAAAACAAATCTCTCCACTCTGCACTCAAAAGCCAACTACATACAACCCTGACAGTCAATTCTACTTTTTGATATCACTCATTTTCTGAACAAAGAAGAAATAGTGTGCCTCTGGAGGTGTCTCCTACCACAAGAGTACAGAATAAGAAGGCAAACTCTTATATAAAGATATTATTAAAACAGGATGCAAACATTAGGTGTCACTAGGTTAGCTAAGTGTTTTTTAAATTATTGTCAGGGGAACAGTGATGCACCATGAGCAATTTGCAACTGTGTCCTAATACTTGGAAAAATAATTTAGTTTTTTAGTAACAATTTTATGATGGAAATGTAAAAGAAAAGGTGAAATCCTAGTTTTAGTTCTACGTTTCATGCAAAAGGGTAGTAGTAAAGCAATATAATATTCTAACCTTCTCTTTTCAACTAACTTGACCTGCATTACACAGCAACTAACATCAGAAAATCCTGCAAAATTATCATTTCTGTTAATATGAAGAATTAGAGAAATCTGTATCTTTCTTTAAAAGTAAAAAATAAATGAAATTATTTAATTTTCTGAAATCAACATCAAAATTAATCGGGCAGAATTTCCCAAACTTTGTTCCATAGAACACTAGCTCCTTGAGATGTTAATATTCTCATAAAACAACAAGAGTTGAAAATAGGTATTCAAACAAAAACCTGTACATGAATGTTTAAATCAATACTAATAAGAAAGTCAAATGTGAAAACAACCCAAATGTCCATCACTGAATATATGGATAAACAAATGGGACATATTCATACAATGGAATATTATTCAGCTGTCTTAGTCAGTTCAGGTCGCCATAACAAAATACCATAGACTGAGTGGCTTAAACAACAGGAATTTGTTTTCTCACAGTTCTGGAGGCAGGCAAGTCCAAGATTAAGGTGCCGCAGGGTTGGTGTCTGATGAGAGCTCTCTCCTTGGATTGTAGACAGCCACCTTCTCACTGTGTCCTCACATGGCCTTTCCTTGGTGCACGCACCAAGAAATATATTCCTCTTTCTCTTCTTATAAGGCCTCCAATCCTATTGGATTAGGACCCCATCCCTATGTCCTCATGTAATCTTAACTACCTCCTAAAAGCTCTCATCTCCAAATACAATCACATTGGGAGTTAGGGCTTCAACATAGCAATTTTGAGGGGACCAAATTCAGTCTATAGCGTCAGCCTTATAAAAGGCAAGAAGTGATACTAGCCACAGTGTTGATAGATGGAAATTCTACAGATAGAAAGATCTGGCGAAATGATTTGCCCTCTTTTCTCCAGATTTTACTCTGACCACCTCAAAGTGAAATCAAACGACGTTGTGACCCTCTTCACAAAGGTACTCACGAATTTTACTGAAATGGAAAAATTCTCCCTAGAGGTGCATTTGGTTTCATAAAGTCTGGCTTCTATTGTAGTTCCAGCTCTGCTGGATGATATTTTCTAGAGGAATAGAGAACACATACTCTCCAGGATAAACCTAAGTCTTTTTTTTTTTTAACCAAACTCTAAGCCTTGGGGAAGAATTTGAAAGGTTCAGCAAATTGAAAATAAAGCTCAGAGGCCGGCCAAGTGGTGCATTGGTTAGGATTTGGCTTGAGACGCCAGCTCTGAGCAGCAGGACCCCGGTTTGGATCCCGCATGAGGGACAGTGACGCTGCGCCCTCTACAGCTAAGATGGTGAACAACAGCTCCACCTGGAGCTGGGCTGTGTGAGTCGCCGATAACAGCATAGGCTGCAGTGGGACTGGCCGGCAGGGGGAGTCAGCTTTCGTAAGCTGCCGTCCAATAGCTGGCGAGAGACTGCCTCACCCGGGGAAGAGCGCAATGATAATACCAACATGGGCCAGTGAAGCGACGTCCTCCACAACTGGAGTGAAGAACCAAATAAAAAAACAAAACAAAAAAAAACCCCAGCAACTTGTCTGTTCTCCTTCCCCCAATTCCCCAATAAAATCTTTTAAAAAAAAAAAATTCTAAATAAAAACTTGAAATACATTCTTTGATTAAAAAAAAATCCATACACAAAGGCCACAAATTATTGTATGACTCTACTTATATAAAATAGGCAAATCTATATAGAGAAAAAGAAGATTAGTGGTTGGCAGTGGCTAGAAGGAAGTAATGATCAGTAATTGCTAATGAATATGCAGTTTCTCTTGGGGGGGTAATAAAAATATTCAGGAATTAAAACAGTGGCAATGTCTACATGACTTTGTGACTATACTAAAAAAACCACTAAATTGTGTATTTTTAAAAGATAAATTTTATGGCAGTGAAAAATACCTCAACAAAACTATTATACAAAAAGGTAAATCAAAAAATTAAAAATCTGAGGCCGGCCGAGTGGCTCAGTTGGTTAAGAGCTCGCTCAGTAGTGCGAGCTCTGAGCAACAGCAGTTTGAGTTCTGGCTTGAGCTGAGCTGCCATTGAGCTGCCAACAGGTGGCAGGAAGGCTCAGCTAAAAAAAAAATTTTTTTTTTTAATTTAAAAATATGATAGTAAGGACTATGGAAAAAAATCAAACAGGTAAAAGGAACAAGGAGTGTCAGGGGTGGAGGTGAGGGTTGTAAGGTTTAGATAAGTGACCCAGCAAAAGCCTCACTGAAAAGGTAAAGGAGTTAAGAGAGCTAGCCATAAGAACATCTGGGAAAAGAGTGTTCTCCCAGAAAAAGGTAAATGTGAAGGCCATCAGGTGGACATTTACGTTCACATCTGAGGAATTGCAAGGAAACTATGCAGTTGGAACACACAGAGATGAAGTGTTAAAATAGATGAATGAGGGCAGAGAAGTGGAGGAGTGCCACAGATGATGCAGGACCCTCTAAGTCACTACAAGGACACTAGCTTTTACTCTGATGTATGGGGAACCACTGAAACATTTTGAACAATAGTAACATGATCTGAATAATTTTAACAGGATCATTTCAGCTGCTACTGAAAACACAATGAAGGGTTGTGTAAGTGAAAGTAAGGAGATGAGTTAGGTTATGCTGCTCAAAAGCATGATCCTGACCAATATCAACCTCATTAGGAGTTTGTTCGACATTTAGTAGTATCTCAGGCCCTATTCCAGACTTTCTAAATCAAAAACCTCTGGGAAAAGCCCAAGAATCTGAATTTTAATATGAATCCCAGAGGATTCATATGCATATTAAAGTTTGAGAAGCCAGATCTAACATACTCTCCCCTCAAATATTTACCAGGCTCACTCTCATCTCTTTCCTTCAAGTATTTGCTCAACTGTCACCTTCTCAGTGACAATTTAGATTTGAAAGACCACCACCAGACACTGTAGCATCATTCCCTATGACCTTTCCTATTTTATTTTTCTCATAAGATTTATAACTATCTAACTTATATACTTTTTTATTTACTGTGGTTATTGTCTGTCTCCTCCAAATAGAATATTAACTCCTTAAGAATGTTTTCTGTTTGGTTCACTGCTATATTCCTAGTGACTAGGTCAGTACCTGGCACACAGCAGACACCCCAAAAAATAATTACTGAATAAACAAATGGCAAAAGAAAGAATGGTAAAAGTGCTAGGTGGCAGCTAAAGATGGGCCTGAGATTAGTCCACTAATCTCAAGTGGGCCTCAAATTACTCAAATTTCTATAAAGCCTATTAAGTCCAAATAGACAACGATCCAGATATAAAGATTTTATTTTATTTTATTTAAAAGGAGCAATCTAGTGAGAAATAATTGATTCAAAGATTATTAATTTGGATTTTTTTCATGATAAAAAAGTGCTAAACAATTATATATGAAAATGACTTCTGGAAGATATACATATTAAAGAGAATTCTTTAAAACATGAGAAGCATTTATTTATGAAATATGATTTTTATGCAGTACTATAAATCATTCTTATTAATTTATTAAACCAAGTCTCTCAAAAGGACCTCTACTTGGTCTACCAATACTAACTTCCTTAAGTAGTTCAGCTTGTTCTCCATGTTAACAAATAACGAACGAAACTGCATTTAACTGGAGAAATAATAATAATAAAGGATACTCATTACCACCATATGCCTACTTTATGTCAGGCACTACATAAAACACTCTACTGGACTTAACCTTCACAACGCAGGCAGCATCATCTCTGCTTTTTCAAAAATTAGGAAAAAGAAATGTTTTAAAAGATAAGCAACTTCTGCAAGATTACAAAGTTATTAAGCGGGGAAGATGGGATTCAAAACCTATGCAATTTTACTCCAGAGCCCACATTCTTTGTTATCTCACTCTGTCACCTCATTTATTTTGTTAAAAATATGCTCTTTAAACCAGATTTTTCACTAATTCAAGTGATCAGACCCTTGTAACTGATCTTCTACACAAGTTATTTGCCAACTTCAATCATTCATGTACTATCATGTTTAGATCTGCCATATCTAAACTTTACCAGTACTATTATTTTCTCGATACTGGCTGTAAATTACTTTCTTTGGCCTTGGGCTAAGCCTTATCTATAAAATTATGGAGTTGTTGTTTTTCTTACACACCTAAAGATACCTCTATTAAATTTTTTTAAATGGTCGGTCAATATATCATCATCTGTGTACCAACTTAAATAAAAATAAGCTATTTCTGAACTCTTTACCAGTGTTTCTCAAAGTATGGTAAATAACAATTTAGAAATAGCTTTTTTTTTTTTTTTGGTCTATACATCAAGGAAAGGCTTTATTCTTCTAGCCACAGAAACGTTAGGAAAAAAGACTGCTGAGCAAAAAAATCATTAATTTAAACAAAATCAGAATTAAAGTACTCAAAAGACATGGATATTTATAAATAATTAATTAAAGCTCAGATCAAAATCCCTGAAGAAACACTGCTTCCAGTCTTGTTCCTGTCAAAGAATTTGCTACACTGTAGCCAAAAAGGTAAACATATGCATATTTATGATCATAGCACTAACTTTGCTTAAAACTTGTCAATGGCTTCTTAAAACACTCATAATAAAGTCCAAACTGTCTATAATGTCCTAAAAGGCCTTTTATTCTCCAATTCTTGTGTACTTTTCAGCTGCATCTTTTGCCACTTTCCCCCTCAGTTCCCTGTTCTACTCACACTGAATCTCAATCACACTTGTAGTCTAACATTTATATCATGCATACATTTTCTCAACCCAAAGTCTAAATCCCTCACATCATTTACACTCTCAACTCAAGTTTTAGGCACTGAACTAAATTACCACTTTATTTATCTGTATCATTCCCATTTAACTTGAGGTCTGGAGCTGTGGAATTTTTTTTTTCTGGTTTTCCATTGTAAACACGTTTACAATGTGACTTGTGGAATAATCTAATTTGTACTTACTCAAATCATCCGAAGTGTCTTCAACTCCTGAAGCGCTATCATCAGAATCACCAGTATTATCTGTACATGTTTGTTGCTTCTGAGGTCCTGGAGAGTTTTCCAGAGCAGATTTTTCTCCCTCTGTAACATCAATATTCACTTTATCCACAGAACTAAAGGAACTTGAATTTTTTTTTCCAATGTGATGTAATTCTGTCTGTCTCATGTTTTCTTTCAACCGTAAACTGGGCACCTTCTCTGCTTCTGCTGCTGAACTGGGAACTTTTTCTGACTTCATCTGCGAAATGGGTGCTTTTTCTGATTTCTTCTGTGAACTAAGTACCTTTTCTGCTACCATCGCCGGTGAACTGGGTGCCTTTTCTGTTTTCACTGGTGAATTAGTTGACTTTGGTGATTTTTCTGCTTTTGCCTGTAAACTGGATGCCTTTTCTACTTTTATCTGTGAAACAGGTACTTTTTCTGCTCTCACCGGGGAATTAGGTGACTTTTTTGTTTTGCAGTAACTTTGATCTCGAAGGACTAACCCCAAATCTTTAGGGCCTGGAACATTGGCAGCATTTACTTTACATGATTTAACTTCTGTTTTTTCTATACAAATATCATTTTGCTTATTTTTTTTATTACTATTCCTATTTGGAGAGCTAGTCCCAATTTCTTTTATGGATTTATCATTTCTGGGTTTCAAAGTTTGATTAGTTATAACTTTAACTGTTTTGCTTTCTTCAGAAAGAACACAAGCATTCTTCTTTGGTTCATGATTTTCATTTTTAGAGGTCTTAGACTCTTCCATTATTTGAAAACCTGCTTCTTTTCGATTGTGTTACTGTTAAATGGCAGATCTCCAGTAGTTTGAACTGCTTCAAATCCAGTTTAGGCAAGCAAACTATTGAATTAAAAAAAAAAGAAATTCTGTTATTTAAAATGCAAAAGTCATTTTTTAAATATTGGTGAGACATGAGAAAACTTTCAAAATTTGTTCTCAAAACTAAAGAAATAGTAAAAAAAAAAAAAAAGTTTAAAACTCTGAAACCTTTGAAAAAGAATTAAAACCCACTTAGTAAATAGCCAAATGCTCATAAAGAAGGTTCTAATGTAATTATGGTAAGATGTCATCAAAACAAGGAAACTTTAGAAGTAAAACATTTTATATTACTCAATAAGAATTTCAACTAAAAGGGAAATAATTGTGATGAACCACAATTAACACAAAAGGAAATGGAACAAAGAAAACACAAGAATTCCAATCTATATGCAACATAGGAAAAGAGTTTATAGAGCCTAAGCGGTAAAATCCTATCCACAGGCTTTCCTACTAAACAGTACCTATTTAAACCACTAACCTACTTCAAACTTGACTCTAAACATGGGTACACAATGTCAACAGGCTCTCTACATCTCTGTAGTATAAAGGAGTTTAATAAATTCTTCTGAGGTAAGAAAAATTTAAAATCCGACAGAAATCCAGAGTTAAAAAGTGATAGTTAGGGCCGGCCGAGTGGTGCGATGGTTAAGAACTGGCTTGGGACGCCAGAGGGCACCGGTTAGGATCCCACATATGAGGGCCAGTGACACTGCCCTCTACAGCTAAGATGCTGAACAACAGCTTAACCTGGAGCTGGGCTGCCGTGAGTTGCTGG
>NW_017731996.1:704924-734377 GCF_001890085.2 Hipposideros armiger
GCAATGATGGTGCCAACTTGGGCCAGTGAAGCAATGTCCTCCACAACTAGACCGAAGAACAAAAAACGACAGCAACTTGTCTGTTCCCCTTCCCCCAATTCCCCAGCACTGTTCCCATTCTCCCAAATCCCCAATAAAAATCTTTAAAAAAAACACAAAAAAAAGTGAGTTAAATTTTATAATATTATAATGATGGATACGTGTCATACATTTATCAAAATGCATACAATGTATACTAGTAAGAGTGAAACCTAATGTAAACAATGGACTTTGGGTGATGTCAGTGTAGGTTTGTGACTATAAAAAGGTACCACTCACTCTGGTGCATGGATGTTGACAGTGGGAGAGGCTATTCCTATTTGGGGGAAGAGAGAGTATAGGAGAACTGAGTAATTTCTGCTCAATTTTGCTGTAAAACTAAAACTCCTCTAAAAAAAAAGTTTAAAAAGATACTAAGAACACTAAAATCAGTCAGAACTCATTTTGCTCTAAAATATAATAGTAACAATTTCGCATTTACCAGAGAGCACAAATTATAAACAAATGAAAACACTGCATTTTGTTAAATTATTACAATGTTAGAAATACTCATATTACATGGAAATCAGAAATTTTTGCTGCTTACGTTGCCCTAGATGCCTTACATTCAGACTATGCCTCTAAACAAAGATTAACAATATAAATAAAAATTACTCAGCCAAAACAAACTGCATGTGTAGCACCTTTGATTTTACTTGGTTAATTAAATTACAAATCTGGGCAAACACCTCTACTCATGTAATTACACATAATATTGGGTTGTCAGAAAAGTCATGACATATTTTTTCTGTTTTTCATTGCAAAAATGCATCATGACTTTTCCAACAACCCAATATAAACACAAAAATATTACCTAAAATAAAAAGCTCAAATACCAGTCATTTACTCCCAACTATCTGTGTTTATGCCAAAGCAAACTTTTTTTGGGGGGGGAGGGAGGACTGGAGAAGGGGAACAGTGTTGGGGAATTGGGGAAGGGAAATAGCCAAGTTGTTGTCCTTCTATCTTAGTTGTGGAGGGCGCAGCTAGCTCAGCTCCAAGTGCAATCGCCATCCAGCCACCCAACGGCAGCTTGTGGCCGCTCAGCTCAAGGTGCTATGTTCAATCTTAGAATCCCATGCGGGATTCAAAATGGAAACCCTGTTGCTAAGAGCGCACAATCTAACCACTGAACCATCTGGCCGCCCATCAGCAGCTCAGCTCAAGATGCTGTGTTCAATCTTAGTTGCGGGAGGGCAGAGCCCACCATTCCATAAGGGAGTCAAACCGGCAACCTTGCCAAACCGGCAACCTTGCTGTTAGGAGCACGTGCTCTCACCAACTGAGACATCCTGCCACCTGTTGGCAGCTCACCGGCCCATGTGGAAATCGAACCGGCTATCATGCTGCCCAGAGCTTGCTCTCTTACCCAACTGAGCCACTGGGCCAGCCCAAAGCATATTTTTTTTAAAAATAAAAAAAATAAATTAAACTTACCTAGTGATGTGTCCACTGAAACATCTTTCTCAACTTGGACCTAACTTTTACAATTCCTACCTGTAATACAGTCTTTTACATTCTCTGTCTTGATCTCTGTCCAGGTTAACATTGTCTTTTATTTTTAAAAATAACAATTAGGTACTTTTCCTAAATTAGTATTTTAAGAAATTATGAAAACTAAAATTTAAACCAAAACCAAACTAGTTTTTCACCACTAATTTCTTTTTTTTTTTTTTAGGAATCTCGATATCAGATCATTTTTTTTTAAGACTTTATTGGAGAATTAGGAGAGGGGAACAGTATTGGGGAACAGAGAAGTTGCTGTCCTTTTGTTCTTCAGTCTATTTGTGGAGGATGTTGCTTCACTGGCCCAAGTTGGCACCATCATTGCGCTCTTCCCAGGCGAGGCACATCAGTCGCCGGCTTCTAGATGGCCGCTCACTGCGGCTGCTGGCCGCTCACACTGGCTGTTGGCCGCTCACGCTGGCTGCTGGCTACATGTAGCCCATGGCAACCCACTGCCACAGGGGCTGCAGCCTATGCCATCGCCGGCGACTCACGGCAGCCCAGCTCCAGGTTGAGCTGTTGTTCATCATCTTAGCTGTGGAGGGCAGTGTCACTGGCCCTCATACGTGGGATCTGAACCGGGGCCCTTTGCCGTCCCAAGCCAGTTCTTAACCATCGCGCCACTCGGCCAACCCAGTACATTTAAATTTTTAATAGGAACGGTGTGTTATGAAAAAACAGACTACATTTATTTTCTCATCTACCCCATCTTATAAGAGGAGCAAATATTCTATTATCTCAAAAAAGGTGTGGCAATTTTATAACAAAACAAAAAATATGCTATTTTTAACTTTTAAGTTATCAACAGTATAAAAATTCCCCCCCAAACAGTTGTAATTCCTAAAAATGAAATTCTGAAGAGAGAGGATTTTGAAAATAAGGTTCACTGCTTTCCAGTGCACACTCATAACAAAATTAGCTGAACCAAATAAAAAATGTCAAACCTACCTTCTAGTTCCTGGTTATATTTTTAGAAAATTTTAGAAAATACAAAGAATTTTTCATGAATTTCTTTAAAAGTATTTGAATATAGAAAACAAGAGTATTTAGAAACATATTCCATTTGATTTTTAAGTAAATCATTAAGATATCAGTCCATTTCCTACTTCTAATTCTAAACATGTCTTTTATCTTCCTTGAATTCTTACAATGCCTACCAAATGGGCGGTACTTAGTAGACATTCAAAATCACCAGCAATTGAAAGAATATCTACTCTTGGACTGATGCTTCACACTGGTCTTTTCCTGCTGCAAATTAAAGCATTTGGCAGATATTGCAATTGTTTCAAGAGAAGTTTTTGACACCTTTTTACAATTATTCATCATTCAATTGGCAGACTGGCCTACAAGTTCTGGGGCTTCAGACTTAAAAAACTTGTTTGGTTACACTACTTAAGAAAGTATGCCTTAAAGAACTGTTCCATAACTAACAGAGAAGCTAATCACAGCAATAGTTATCATTTAAGTAACCCTTCCACGGGACAGACAGGGACAACTATTGTAAGGCATAATTACAGAAAGCTATCAGAAGCTTCCACTTAAAAAATAATAATAGGGCCAGCCGAGCAGCATGATGGTTAAGAGCTGGCTTGGGATGCCAGCTCTGAGCAGCAGGGCCCCGGTTCGGATTCCACATATGAGGGCCAGTGATGCTGCGCCCTCTACAGCTAAGATGGTGAACAACAGCTCGACCTGGAGCTGGGCTGCCGTGAGTCGCCGGCGACGGCGTAGGCTGTAGTAAGGCTGCAGTGGGCTGCCGTAAAACTACCGTGACTGGCTGGCAGCTGGCGTGAGCAGCCGGCAGCCAGCCTGAGTGGCCAAGAGCCACTGTGCGCAGCCGTTCAGTGGCCGGAAACCGATCTGCCTCACCCAGGAAGAGCACAATGATAATATCAACATGGGCCAGTGAATTGACGTCCTCCACAACTAGACTGAAGAACAAAAGGACAGCAACTTGTCTGTTCCCCTTCTCCAATTGCCGAATAAAATCTTTAAAAAATATATAATAATAATAATAATAATAAACCAATTTCAGCTAAGGCCTCCAACCACTGAGACCCACCAGCTACTGAGTGACTGAACAAGACGACACTAATCCTGAGACACAGATTACTAAACTATAAAATAAGTGGCTGAAGCAGGCTATCCTTAGAGTCTACTCCAACTAAAATATTACGATTCTATGGAAATCTCAAAAAGGTGATGCTAATATATATGGTTCTGATCATTTTACAAGTTGTAGAAAATTACCGGGACCTCTCAGGCTCTATCTATAAAGACACAGCATTTGTACCGATGTTAGCTAGACTTACTGTGGCGATGACTTCACAATATATACAAATATTGAATCATTGTTATATACTTGAAATATAATATTGTATTGTATACTATTACCTCAATTAAAAAAAAACAGGTAGCATTTGTAAACAATGCTCTCTTACAGGAAAAAAGCTTGCTAGGCAAAAGAAGTCCATATAAACTAGGACTCCAGAGACTGAATTACTATACATGGTATGTGCTTAATAAATTCTAAATATATTATCGAGCATTTAGAAGTCATTAAATGATTAATAAGTATATAACCTGGCATATGCAGTTGGTTTTTTTTAACACTGAAATAACAGCAGTAATAAACAAACCTCAAAATATCAATTATCTTTAAGACAGTTCTCAATTTAGCATTCTTTAGAATCAACTATAGGGTCCCATTCCCCAGAGTTTTAATCAATAGGTCTGGGATGGGGGCCTGAGAATTTGCATTTCTAACAAGTCCCCAGATGATGCAAGGTAGCCAGACTGGGGACTACATTTGAAGAATCATTGCTCAAAGGAGTGGTTCTGAAAGAAGTGAAGGGAAACCATACTCTCCTGCACAACTTTACACACAATGAGGAATTTGATTCATGTCAGTTAACCCCACTAGACCCCACTAGATTGGAAATTCCAAGAGGTAAGAATCCACTGCTGATTTTGCTTACCATTATATCTTCAGTGCCAACTATAGTGCATACTACAACGCAGGCATTAATAACTTTGTTAAATGGATCAAAATTAGCTTAAATTATTAATTGTTCCTCCTTTTAAAAAATATAATAAATCCAAAAGATGTTTATCACATCAAAACTTACAGTCTACACTGTAACTAAAAAATGTCTTTCTTCCAAGAAAGGCATCCCTAATCCATCCACTACCCACCTACCACCTAGGCTGGGCTCAGAAAAATATGTCTTGTTCTATGAATTTTGCTCTTCTCTCATAGCACTTAACACTTAACACTTGTCATGTATTTACTTCCTATTTGGACCTCAGGGATTTTTTTCCAATTTGCTTTTTATAAAAAGAATATAATTACATAGTTCAAAAAGTCAAAAGTACTATAAGGCAAACAGTCTTCTCCTACTGACTACCAATCTCTCCTCAGAAGCAACTACTTTCAACTCTTTCAGCTGTTTCTTCTAATACTATCTCCGTATTTCTAGATTAATTAATTTCTAGATTAATTAATTTCTAGATTAAGCTGATACTTATTTTGTGTTAGCTTTAGATATTATCTACTGATTTCCTACTATGGAAGATAAGGATCTGACTGTCTCAAACCCTCCCCCTAGAGACAGAATTATACGGACATTCCCATCCCACCTCCGTCCCCGCAGGATGATTTTAATATGGTATGCCAATATTATTCATGGCTGAGTCAAATACTAGACTAGAGCACAGTTTTCTAGATATCCATCAAAATTCATTTTCTCCTTTGTCCTGGCCACATGGCTAGACTACATTTTCCAACCTTCACTCAAGTTAGGTATGTCCTTAAGATCAAGTTCTTACCTCTTCCATGCTCTCCCTTTCTCAATGGATAAAATTCTCAAATCATTCATCTTCAGTCATACAGCCAACAATTATGTTCTAATCCAGACTAGTGAGTCTCAAACTTTTGCGCACAGGAATCAACTAGTTCTGAAATGCAGATTCCAATTCAGTAGGTTTGCAGTGAGGACTGACATTCTACATTTCTAAAAAGCCCAGGTAAAGTCCACACAGCTAGCCTTTCGCCTGGACATCATCATCAATGGGACTTAGGCCCCTGAATGACCATACAGAACAAATCACTCATGTTCATCTGGATCTGGTGACCACTCACCTAGCAACTATTACATGAAAGAGAAATAAAACTCTGCTTTTTAAGCCACTGTAGTATTACTGGATCTCTTTGGCACAGTAACCTAGCCTTTTGAATATATAGAAATAGGTATAGGTATAGATATAAATATATAGATAGATATAGGTTTTTTAACCACACCTTTTGTGATACTTTTCAGTTTTATCTGCAATTAATCACTGCCTCATTTTTCTAAAGTTTTTATATATGCCTATCAATAATTCATTGACAGGAGAGTGAATCTTGTCTCAATATGTTAAAATACACCAAGTAATCTATTTGTTTCTGTTGTTGTTCTCTCCTTGAACACCCTTTGTCTGGCACTCTGTGGTCACAACTACACTTCCATCATAGTTGTCACCCTGAGACTTCCTTTCACTATCACCCTACTAACTCCATCCACTCTTTCATGCTGACTCTATTTTCCTCTTCCATGATTTATTCCTTTTTGGTGAAGCACATCTTCCAGTAGCTTCCTAAGAAAGGGAACATGACAGGTATTGAAAATAACTGTGCCCCACTTCTGCCATTTCTTTCTATGTAGAGGAACATCTATTATGATAACATTCCTGACTTCTTTCCACCAATGTCATTCATTCCTTTCCTAAGGAGATGGGGTTTGGAAAAATGATCTGGGCAAAACTTATCTTCCCCTTTCCTTCCTCTTTGCACCCAAGTGCAAAATCCCAGGAAACAAAATTCCATTCTCTCATTCATACTTTAATACTAACAGGTATAAGTTCCACACAGGGCTCGTAGTTATTAGCTCTGCCTCTGCTGAATGGGTAAGTCTGCCTAATTTCTGGCATTGAGTATTATTAGCAAATCGCTTGAAAATACAAGTCCTATTCTCCAAAGTAAACCGTATCCATAATAAAAATGATATTTTGTTCACCATATGCTTCCTTTATCTCTCTCAGAATTCAGGTAGGGAAAGAGAATGCTACTTATTGAGCCCACTTAAGCCTCAATAGGAGGTAAATTTTATAAGACTTTGCATGTCTAAAATGTCTTTATTCTATCTTCACATTTTGTTAAGTTTAAAATTCTAGATTAGAAACCATTCACTCAAAATCTTACAGGTATTGTTTCAAGGATTTCTACTTTCTAGTGTTACTACTGAGAAAATTATACCATTCTTATTCTCCATGATTTTTACTGAACCATGTTTTTCCTTATGGAAACTTTTAGGATATTCTCTTTGCCTCAGTGTTCTGTAATTTCCAAGTGATAAGCCTTGGTGCAGATACCCATTCATTTTGCTGGGCATTCAGGTGGCTCTTTTAATTTCTAACTCAAATCCTTCACTTCTGGAATTTTTTTCTTATGTCTTCTATAATTTCTTCCTTTCCATCTTTTTTTCTGTTATTTTTATATAGTTTTTATTAATTGGACTTTAGGCCTCCTACATTGATCCTCTAATTATCCTACCTTTTTTTTCCATTTTCCATGTCTTCGTTCTTCTCCTTGGGTAACTTCCTCAACTTTATCTTCCATCCCTTCTACATTTGGGGGAGGGGGGAGGCAGGGCAAACCTATCATGTTTTCATTTTTAGAACACTCTCTCTCTGATTATTCTTTTTTATAGCATTCATCTTGTCTCGTCATTATCATCTCTTATTTCTGAGTAAACTAAGTTTTCCTGAAATTTTTTTCTGCTCTCCCTGCATTGTTTCCTGAGTTCCTATTTGTTTTCTTCTCTATCAAGTATACTAACATATGCATAACAGGAATCTCAGAAGGAAGAAAAGGGGACAAAAAAAATATATGAATAATACACAAAAACTTCCCAAATCTGATGAAAGACAAAATTATACAATCCAAGAAGCTCAATGAACTCCCACAATAATAAACTCAAAGAAATCCATAGCAAGATACATTACTGTTCAACTGTTGAAACCCGAAGACAAAAGGGAAAATTTTGAAAGCAGCGAAAGAGAAACAACTCATACAGAAAGGAACTAAAGTAAGATTAACAGGCATGTGGGACTCCAGGACAGAACAAAGGCTCAGCAGAACCCAGTCTGCCTGAGCCTCCAAGGTACCACCTGCATCCTCTACCATCCAGAGAAACAAGCTATGAGCGTCTGGCACTGCAGCCACTCCTTGGGGCCAGGTGTGGGAAACCAAGTGCAAGAACCCCCTAGCTGAGTACAGCCTCTTCACCCATTGACCACCATGACCCACTTCAACAAGGGCCCTTCCTGTGGGCTCTGTGCAGGTCAAGAACAAGATTGCTTCCAAGTATGATCAGGCAGATCTTTGCAATTGGCTAAAAGAAATGACAGGCATGAGCACATGCACCAACTTTCAGCTGGGTTTAAAAGATGGCATAATCCTCTACGACAGCAGTTCTCAACCTTCCTAATGCCGCGACCCCTTAATACAGTTCCTCATGTTGTGGTGATCCCCAACCATAAAATTATTTTCGTTGCTACTCTATAACTGTAATTTTGCTACTGTTATGAATCATAATGTAAACATCTTTTTGTTTTCCGATGGTCTCGCGACCCACAGGTTGAGAACCGCTGCTCTACGAACTCATAAACAACTACAGCCCGGCACAGTGAAGAAGGTAAACAAGTCCTCATTAAACTGGCGTCAGTTGGAGAATATTGACAAATTTATCAAAGCAATTCAGGCTGATGATATGAAACCACATGACATATTTGAAGCAAATTATCTTATGAGAATGGAAACATGACGCAGGTTCAAACTACCCTGGTGGCTCTAGCAGGTCTGCTAAAACAAAAGGCTTCCATATAACTAATGACATCAGAGTTAAGTACGTAGAAAAACAAAATGTTTTGATGAAGGAAAATTAAAAGCTGGCCAAAGTGTAACTAGTTTACAGCTGGGAACCACCAAATGCACCAGCCAGGCAGGTATGAAAGTCTATGGGACCAAGAGGCATCATCATGATCCAAAAATGCTAATTGACAAAACTTTGACCACACCATGATTAGTCTGCAGATGGGCAACAACAAAGGAGCCAGCCAGGTGGGAAATGTTAACGCCAGGTACCAGAAGAGACATCTACAATCAGAAACTAACTTTACAACCAATGGACAATTCCAACAATTTCTCTACACACGGGTATCAACAAGTCGCTTCCCAGAAAGAAAGTGTGTATGGGCTCGGGCAGCAAGTATATGATCCCAAACACTGTGCTGCTCCAACAGAACCTGTCATTCACAATGGAAGCCAAGGGATAGGAACAAATGGGTTGGAAATCAGTGATAGCGATTATCAGGCAGAATACCCAGATGATTATCATGGCAAGTACCAAGATGACTACCCCAGAGATTCGCAATATGGTGACCAAGGCACTGATTATTAGATACACAGAAAGAAGCTCAGTATTTTTTTTAATAGTTTTATTGAAATATAGCTAACAAACAATATTAGTTTCAAGTGTACACCATATTCAACATATACCCAAAGAAGTGATCACCGTAAGACTAGCAACTACCTGACAATGTACTATGCTATCGCAATATTACTGACTATATTTCCTATGCTGTATATTACATCCCCAAGAATTATTTGTTCTATACCTGGACATTTGAACCTCTTATTCCCCTTCATCTTAATTTCAGGTGTACAGCATAATAGTTAGATATTTATATAAATTAAGAAGTGTTCCACCTGACTAGTATAGTGGCCCACCTGACACTATACATAGTTATTACTGTATTATTGACTATATTCCCTATGCTTTACATTACATCCCCATGTTGTAACTACCAATTTGTATTTAATCCCCTCACCTTTTTCACTCTGCCCAACTCCCCTCTCATCTATCACTCTGATAAATCTAGGTACATATATGACACCATACACAGGTATTACAATGTTATTGATTATATTCCTTAAGCTATACCTACATCCCCATGATTACTGTGTAACAACCAACTTGTATTTCTTTAATCCCTTCCCCCTTTTCACCCACCTCTCATCCCCCTCCCATCTGACAATCATCAAAATGCTTAACGGTGTAAGGTTAATGTTTCATTTGTTTATTTTGTTCTTTAGGTTCATTTTAAGTGAAATCATGTGGCATGTGTCTTTCTCTGTCTGACATACTCCACTCTGCACAATACCCTCCACGTCTATACATGCTGCCACAGATAGCAAGAACCCACTCCATTTCATGGCCAAGTAATATTTCATTACATATATGCACCACTTTTTTATTCATTCATCCATCGACAAGACACCCAGGCTGCCTCCACATCTTGGCCATAGTAAACAATGCTGCATGAACATATCTCATTTCCCTGAAAATAAAACCTAGCCAGAAAACAAGCCATAGCATGATTTTAGGTGCCAAATTATGGCACCCTGGCATACTGACTATTTTAAGCTGAAGTCGTCTGTGAAAAAAGGAACCCTTCTCTCTGAAAACTCTCATGCAATGGGTGCGTGCCCTCCATAGCCTGGAGGAATCATGCTACGGCTTATTCTCCAGCTAGGTCTTATTTTTGGGGAAAACACAGAAGCACACATTCCCTCAAAGCAGCTTTAGCATTTTGGGTTTCTTTTGATGACTACCCAGAAGTGGGATTACTGGGTCCTTTGTCTCATTATAGCCTTTGTTTTAAAGTTTATTTTGTCTGGTATAAGTGTTGGTACCCCAGGATTTTTGTTTTGTTTTGTTTCCTTTTTCATGAAATATCTTTTTCCATCACCTTACTTTCAGTTTGTGTGTGTCTTCCAATCTGAGAAGTGAGTCTCTTTAGGTAGCATCTGTATGGTTCTTGCTTGCTTTTTTTTTTTTTAAGATTTTATTGGGGAATCGGGGAAGGGCAACAGACAAGTTGCTGTCCTTTTGTTCTTCAGTCTAGTTGTGAAGGACACTGCTTCACTGGCCCATGTTGGTATTATCATTGCGCTCTCCCCAGGTGAGGCAGATAGGTCACCGGCCTCTGGACAGCTGCTCACAGCGGCTCTTGTCAGCTCACGATGGCTGCCGGCCGTTCACAGTAGCTTACCAGAGCCTACTGTAGCTCCACCACAGCTTACGCAGTCGCCGGCAACTCATGGCTGCCCAGCTCCAGGTCGAGCTGTTGTTCATCTTAGCTGTAGAGGGCGCAGTGTCACTGGCCCTAATATGGGATCTGAACCAGGGCCCTGCTGCTCAGAGCTGGCGTCCCACACCAACTCTTAACCAACGCACCACTCGGCCGGCCCAGGTTCTTGCTTTCTTATCCCTTTAGCAAACCTATGTCTTTTGACTGCAGCATTTAATCCATTTGCATTTAAAGTAATTGTTGACAGAACCATAATTACTGCCATTATATTATTCATATTTCTGATTTTTTTTTTCATCTTAAAGAAGTCCCTCAACATTCCTTGTAATACTGGTTTGGTGGTAACAAACTCCTTTAACTTTTTCTTTTCTGAGAAGCCCTTTCTCTGTCCTAGGATTCTAGATAATAGCTTTGCCAAGTACAGTAATCTTGGTTGTAGGTCCTTGCTTTTCATTCAGTTTGAATATTTCGTGCCAATCCCTTGTGGCCGGCAAAGTTTCTGTTGAGAAATCAACTGACAATCTTATAGGCGCTCCCTTGTAGCTAATTAACTGCTTTTCTCTTGCTGCTGTTAAGATTCTGTCTTCAGGGCCGGCTGAGTGGCACGTTGGTTAAGAGCTGGCTTGGGACGCCAGAGGACCCCGGTTCGGATCCCACATATGAGGGCCAGTGGCACTACCTTCTACAGCTAAGATGCTGAACAACAGCTCACCCTGGAGCTGGGCTGCCATGAGTCACCGGCGACAGCGTAGGCTGCAACCCCTGCTGCAGTGGGTTGCCATGGGCTACTGTGTGTAGTCAGCAGCCAGCGTGAGCGGCCAGCAGCCGCAGTGAGCAGCCGTCCAGAAGCCGGCAACTGATCTGCCTCACCCAGGAAGAGCACAATGATGGTGCCAACTTGGGCCAGTGAAGCAACATCCTCTACAACTAGACTGAAGAACAAAAGGACAGCAACATGTCTGTTCCCCTTCCCCCAATTCCCCAGCACTGTTCTCATCTCCCAATTCCCCAATAAAAATCTTCTTTAAAAAAAAAAAAGATTCTGTCTTTAACCTTTGGCATTTTAATTATGATGTGTCTTGGTGTGGGCCTCTTTGGGTTCATCTTGTTTGGGACAGTCTGTGCTTCCCGGACTTCTATGTCTATTTCCTTCACCAGGTTATGGGAGTTTTCCATCATTATTTCTTCAAATAGGTTATCAATTCCTTGCTCTCTCTCTTCTCCTTCTGGTACCCCTATGATGCAAATGATGGTACACTTGATGTTGACCCAGAGGCCCCTAAACTATCCTCTTTTTTTTTTTTTCCTTTTCTGATAGGGTGTTTTCTGCTACCTTATCTTCTAAATCGCTGATTTGACTCTCTGTTTCATGTAATCTACTGTTGATTTCCTCTAACGTATTCTTCATTTCAGTTATTGTATTCTTCATTCCTGACTGGTTCACTTCTATGTTTCCTAGCTCCATTTTTATGCTTCCCATCTTTTTGTTGAAGTTCTCACCGAGATCATTAAGCATCCTTATAACCAGTGTTTTGAACTCTGCATCTGGTAGATTGCTCGTCTCCATTTTGTTTAGTTCTTTTTCTGGAGCTTTGTTCTGTTCTTTCATTTGGGACGTTTCTCTGTCTCCCCATTTTGGCTGCCTCCCTGTGTACAAACACAGGGTATTAGATAGAGCTACTATATCTTCCAATCTTAGTAGTCTTATATAGTAGGTTACCTGTGGGGCCCAGTGGCACAGTCTCCCTGGTCACCAGAGCCAGGTGCTCTAGGTGTGTCCCTTTTGTGGGTTGTGTGCCTTCCTGTTATAGTTAAGCCCTGGTTGCTGTTTGCACATCAATGGGAGGGATTGACCCTTGGGCTTACTGGTTGTGAGGACTGGCTGTGACTACAGTGGAGTTGTGTGGTACAAGGGCTAACCCTACAAAGTAGGATTAGCTTTAGCAAGGCTCTGGTGTATGCCCAAACTGCCCTTTGGATATGTCATCCTTGGAGGCGGCCGGGTGACGTGCTGGCTCAGTCCAAAGCTGACCACTTGGGTATGCCAGCCCCGAGGCCTCCTGGGAGGGAACCTGATGCAGGCCAAGTTCAGCCACAGCCTATCCCCTGCCCTAGGCCACCTGGCATGAGCCACAAAGCAATCCACAGATATCCGCCACCCACACTGTACTTGAATGCACCTTGAGAGGCCAAGTCGTGAACCAAGGCCAGCTGTCACTGGTGCCAGACTTAGCCAGAGATACAGGACACACTGAAGCCAGATGCTGCTTGTGTGCATTTTGTGAACCTTTGAAAGATTTTAGGAAAGGCTGCAGCATAAGCCAAGGCAGGCCGTTTGTAGGGAAAAGCTGCTGGAAGGGGCTTTGGGTGTGCCTGAAAGGTGGGTGGGGCCAGTTCTCAGAATCATCAGGGCAGGATGAACAAATGGTGTTAACCAGATTGATGAAGACTCAGATATGATGGCCACCTGTGTCTTCACACCGGAGGGAATGTCTCAACAAAGAAACAATGGTTTCCTCCAGCTCCTCAGTCCAAGAGAAAGCTGCCCCTCCAGCCCTTACCTTGAGCCAGACAGCTCAGTTCCTCCCCATATTTCCCTGGTGCCTTTCAAGCTGCTGCCCCAGAGCTGGAGCTCAGAGCCAGTGAGTCCATCAGTAAGTAAGTCCATGTGTGGCCCTTTAAGAGGATCACTTGGGACTGCAGCTGGCCTGTCTCACCCAGCCACAATCTCCGCTGGTTTTGACAACCAGGAGTTAAGGGTACTTCTCTCCCTAGTACTGAAACCCTGAGCTGCGGAGCCTGGTGTGGGGCTGGGATCCCTCGCTCCTCCAGTGGGGGGACCTCCACAGCCAAGCTATCCCTCCCAATTTTTAATGGTCACACGTGGGTGTGAGACCAGCCCGTTCCAATCTCTGCCTCTCCTAACAGTCTCGAGGTGGCTTCTTCTGTACGTCCTCAGTTGTAGGGCTTTGGTTCAACCAAACCTCAGGCAATTCTCAATGATGGTTGCTCTGCAGTTTAGTTGTAATTCAGATGTGTTCATGAGAGGAGGTAAACCAGTATTTACCTGCTCCACTGTCTTGACTGGAAATCACTGAGAGCAGCTCAATATTTAGCCCACTGTTTTTATTCATTGAGAACCAAACTAGCTTTGATTAATTTTTATCTTGTCTTCCTAAAAAACACTATTATTCTTTTTGTACCTAAAAGAAATACTGTCTTACATACATTCCTTTTTCTGCCTCTTCCCTAAATAGTTGCCTTTTAGTGCTATAACAGTTAAATTCTATAGCATAACCAATAACTCATATATGAAGTAAAAAGAAATACTGTGAAAGGGGAGTACTCTTTTAAAGCCAATTCTTTTATTACAGATCTATGCATTTTTACAGTCTTTTACTTAAAATGGTGTTTTCAAACAATAGGAAGCTTTTCTATTGTTTACTGTCTGGTTTCTATGTGGAAGACTAAACTCATACTTATAGCTCAAGTGGTGTTTGCCAACTAAATTTAAGATGCAGCATTTTAGAAATTTACATATCAATGTTTCTACAGTATTGTTTGCTAATTTTTAAATAGAGTCATGATCCGTGTGCATTTGTGATTATATGAAGTATGATCAAACAATACAGTGAATGTTTAAAAAAATGAGTACAGTAAAAGACACATTGCCATTAATCCCTCTCAAAATACTATCCATTACTTTGAACACACTTACCCCATCATTCTTGCCACTTTCTGAAGCAGTTCTGGAAGTCCTCTTTCATGAGTGTCCTTAGTTGCGCTGTTGTGGCTTCCTCGATGTCCTGAATCATATTTACTTTGGGAAAGAGCCACAAGTCACACGGTGCCAGATCCAGTGAATAAGGTGGATGAGAACACACCGTAATGGTTTTTTTAGTTTTTTTTTTAAGATTTTTTTTTTTAATTGGGGAATTGGGGAATGGGAACAGCACTGGGGAATTGGGGGAAGGGGAACAGACAAGTTGCTGTCCTTTTGTTCTTCAGTCTAGTTGTAGAGGATGTTGCTTCACTGGCCCAAGTTGGCACCATCATTGCACTCTTCCCGGGGGAGGCAAGATCAGTCGCCGGCTTCTGGATGGCCGCTCACTGCGGCTGCTGGCCGCTCACACTGGCTGCTGGCTACACACGGTAGCCCATGGCAACCCACTGCAGCAGGGGCTGCAGCCTAGCCGTCGCCAGCGACTCATGGCAGCCCAGCTCCAGGTTGAGCTGTTGTTCAGCATCTTAGCTGTAGAGGGCAGTGTTACTGGCCCTCATATGTGGGATCCAAACCGGGGCCCTCTGGCATCCCAAGCCAGTTCTTAACCATCACACCACTCGGCCGGCCCCATGTTTTTATTTGACAGAAATTGCTGTATACCAGAAGCCATGTGTGACACAGAGCATTGTCATGATGGAGGATGATTTACGGCACACTTTAACACACACTTTTTCTCAACTGTAGCTCACACCAGACTGACTGCATTGACAAGCTGAAATTTGTCACACACTGTTACTAAGGTTCGATATGCAGCTTCCCGTATTAAAGATTCTTGCCTTTTCAATGGATGGCACTAAGCAGCTGCATTCACCATATTTTTTTTAATCACAACAGGAAGGCTCCATGTCACACATCACTTTTGGTACAGCAATTTCTGTCAAATAAAAACATTACGGTGTGTCCTCATCCACCTTATTCACTAGATCTGGCACCGTGTGACTTATGGCTCTTCCCCAAAGTCAAAATGACCATGGAAGGTAAACATTTTAAATCGATTCCAGATATCAAGACATCCACAACAGTGTAATTAAAAACACTCATGAAAGAGGACTTCCAGAACTGCTTCAGAAAGTGGCAAGAACAATGGGATAAGTGTGTTCGAAGCAAGAGGGAGTATTTTGAGGGGGATTAATGGCAATGTGCCTTTTACTGTAATAAATTATTTTTTAATTTAAACATTCACCCTAGTTTTTTATCACACCTCATATGTGTACTCATTCTCTCACCTGAGCTAACAATATCTTTTCAGGTTGGTGTTTCTAAAAGAGCATGTACAAAATCGACCTTCAGACACATAAGTAGGTCTGGGTAGAGCATGTGTTCTTCCTGTTTGTGCCAATGTATCAATGTAGAGTTTCTTCCATTTTCTTCAACTGTATTTATGGCTGTATTTCTCCACATGAAATTATCCCAGCATCAGAATACATTTTCTTCTCAAGTACATATGGAAGTCTATAGACTTGTTATGTTAGGCCACAAAACAAGTCTTAATAAATTTAAAAAGACTAAAGTTGTACAAATTATTTTTTCTCATCACAATAAAATAAAATTAGAAATCAAAACAATAACAGGAAAAAAACTGGAAAATTCACAAATGTGGCAAGTAAACACTGCACTCAACTAACCAACAAATGGGTCAAAGAAATCACAAGGAAAAATAGAAAATGCCTTTAGACAAATGAAAACTGTATATTTTACCCAATTTTTCAAAATGGAAATAAAAAAATGTTTCATGATTTTTAAAAATAAGGATTATAAAAGAATACTATGAACATCTATACACTAAATGGATAACTAGATGGGATAGGCAAATTCCTACAAAACACACAAACTACTAAAACTGAGTCAAAAACAAATAGAAAATATGAATATACTTATAACAAGCAGATTGAATCAGTAATCAAAAACCTCCCAACAACAAAAAAAGCCCAGAACCAGAAAGCTATAATGAAGTCTACTCAATATTTAACAATTAACACCAATCCCTCTCAAATTCTTCCAAAAAACTAAAAAGGAGGGAACACTTCTTAACTCATTCTGTAAAGCCAGAATTACCCTGATACTATGAATATACACACAAAAAATTAACAATAAAATACCAGCAAACCAAATTCAACAGCATATTAAAAGGGTTATACACCATAACAAAGTGAGATTTATCATAAGGGTGGTTCAACATATGAAAATAAATCGATGTGGAATACCACATTAATAGACTGAATAAAAAGAAAAACATAATCATCTCAACTGATGCAGAAAAAGGCATTTGAAAAATCCAGCACCCTTTCATGATAAAAACATTCAATAAACTAGTAATAGAAAGGAACTTCCTTAACATGATAAAGGCCATCTACAAAAAAAGAAAGAAAAAGAAAACCCTAGCTAACATCAGACTCACGACTGAAAGATTAAAAACTTTCCCAAGATCAGAAATAAGAAAAGGATGTCTGCTTTTGCCACTTCTATTTGACATTATACTGGAAGTTCTAGCCAAAACAATTAGGAAAATAAAAGAAATAATAGGCGTGCAAAATTAGAAATGAAGAAGTAAAATTATCCATTTGCAGATGGCTTGATCTTACATGTAAGAAAACTGTAAAGAATGTACAAAAAAAGCAGAGCTACAAATTCAGCAAATTGCAGGACACAGAATCAATACACAAATATCAAGTCTATTTCTTTTTTTTGTTTGTTTGTTTGTTTTTGTTTTTGTTTTTGTTTTTTTTAGCTGAGCCATCCTGCTACCTATTGGCAGCTTAGCGGCTGCTCAGCTCGGGCTGGCCTCGAACCACTGTTGCTCAGAGCTCAAACTCTTGAGCGAGCTCTTAACCAACTGAGCCATTCGGCCGGCCCTCAAGTCTATTTCTAAACAAAAGCAATGAACAATCCATAAAGGAAATTAAGAAAACAATTCCATTTACAATAGCATTTAAAAAAAGAATTAAACACTTAACAATAAACTTAACTAATGAGGCAAAAAATCTGTACACTAAAAACTACATTACTAAAAGAAATTAAAAACAAATAAATGGAAAGACATTCCCTGTTCATGAATTCCTTCCAGTCTACTTTCCCTATTTTTTCCTTGCTGTTCCCCTTTCAAATTCTGATCACTGCCAAAGGGTAACCAGTAACTGAGGATGGAAATCAGGAAGTATTTTAAGCTCATGTAACCTACAGCCCCAAGGGAGTGAAAGGCTGGAAGACATGCCTTTCACAGTGTTTATAATTCACTTAAAAGGATTAATGACTCCACCCCTTGAGTATTGTTATTAAGCTCAGGAATCTCAAGAATTGTTCAGGCTGTTTTGCCAGAGCTGCCAAAAGCTGGAAACTGGGGAGAAATCATGAACTGCAGTGTGTACTCACCCACTTATTTCCTTCACTTAAGTTATTACCAATAACTTACATTGTTCACAATACTGTTGAGATGCCAATAATACCCAAAGTGATCTAAAGATTCAATGCATTCACTATCAAAATCCCACTGGCATTTTTTGCAGAAATAAAAAATTTAAAAAAAAATCCTAAAATTCATATGGAATTTCAAGCAACTCAGAATAGCCAAAATGATCTACAAAAAAAAAGTTGGAGAGGCTGGCCGAGTGGCTCAGTTGGTTAAGAGCTCGCTGAAAATTGCGAGCTCTGAGCAACAGGGCTGCCAGTTTGATTCCCGGCCCGAGCTGAGCTGCAGCTGAGCTGCCAACAGGTGGCAGGATGGCTCGCCTAAAAGAAAAGAAAAAAAAAAAGTTGGAGGACTAACACTTCCTAATTTCAAAACTTACTACAAAGCTAGAGTAATCAAAACAGTATGGTACTGTCATAAGGAAAGACAGATAGATTAACGAAACAGAACTGAGAGCCCAAAAATAAACACTCACATACATGGTCAATTGATGTGACAACAATACTAAGAGCATTCAATGGAAAAAGTACAGTCTTTTCTACAGATAGTGCTGGGAAAACTAGATATCCACCTTCAAAAAAATGAAGCTGGACCTTCACCTTACTTACGTCAATGACAAAAATTAACTCAAAATGGATCAAGTAAGAAAAGGTTTAATTGTAGTGGTTTTTACCAAGCAATTGTAAAAGCAAAAGAATGAAAAAACTCAATGAACACCAACAGGGAATTGGTAGCAAAAACTATCATAAAACAATAAAATATATTACTATGCAGTTATAAAATACTTACAATGAGGAAGTCTCTACTTTGCTATGGAGTGATAGTGAAGATATACTGTTAAGTGAAACAAGTAATATATTGGGTTGTCAGAAAAGTCATGACGTATTTTGTCTGTTTTTCAAAGGTCATTTATTTATATAAAGAACAAAGATCAGGGGCCGGCTGAGTGGCTCAGTTGGTTAAGAGCTCGCTCAAGAGTTTGAGCTCTGAGCAACAGCGGTTCTAGTCAGCCCGAGCTGAGCAGCCATGAGCTGCCAACAGGTGGCGGGATGGCTCAGCTAAAAAAAAAAAAAAAAAAAAGAACAAAGATCAATCATCTATTGCCTGTATTGTTCGATAACCTTTTGCCATCTTTCAGTGAGCTTCATAATTCCTCGTTCATAGGAGGACCTGTCTTTATTTGCAAAAAACTGAACAAGGTGCTGATTTACAGCCTCATCTGAATTGAACATTGTATCATGCAAGGAGTTTTGAAGAGAGCCAAACAAGTGGAAGTCTGACGGCGCAAGGTCAGGCAAGTATGGTGGGTGTGGCAACACATCCCATCCAAGCTCCAATAATTTTTGATGGGTGATCAAACTTGTGTGTGGTCTCGCATTGTCACGATGGAGCACAACTCCTTTACAATTAACAAGCTCTGGACATTTCTGGGTGATGGATTCGTTCAAACTGTCCAATTGTCGACAGTACACATTCAAATTGATTGTTTGGTTCCTTGGTAGGAGCTCGAAAAATACGACACCTTTAAAATCCCACCACACTGAAAGCATAACCTTCCTCTCATGCAGCAGTTCTCAACCTGTGGGTTGCGACCCCTTTGGGGGTCGAACAACCCTTTCACAAGGGTCGCCTAAGACCATCAGAAAACAAAAAGATACTTACATTACGATTCATAACAGTAGCAAAATTACAGTTATAGAGTAGCAATGAAAATAATTTTATGGTTGGGGGTCACCACAACATGAGAACTGTATTAAGGGGTCACGGCATTAGGAAGGTTGAGAACCACTGCTCTGATGAATGTCTGCTTTCAATGTCATTTGAGGCGAATCATCACGTCAGGACCAAGACTGTTTGTGCACCACATTGTTGTAAACAATCCACTTCTCATCACCAGTTATCAGTCACTTCAAAAAAAGATCGTTTTCCTCACGTTCAATGAGCATGTTGCAGATATTTATATGCGCCGTCAGATGAACTTCTTTGAGTTCATGCAGAACCCAAATATCGAGCTTGCTTACGTATCACAACTTCTTCAGGTGGTCGTGAACACTTGAATGATGGATGTTCAATGTTCCTGCAATCTCTCGTGTCGTGTAACATGGGTTTGACTTGATCAATGCCTTTATTTTGTCATCATCAACCTCGATGGGCCTCCATGACAGAGGAGCGTCGTTGAGATCAAAATCACCAGCACGGAATTTTGTGAACCATTGTTGGAACAGACGTTCCTGTAGAGCACTGTCACAGTAAACTTTATGCAACTTTTCACAAGCATGTTCTTCCCTTTATGGAAGTAAAACAGTAAAATAGGCAAAAATGCATTTTGGTCTTCCATCTTCAACTTGTTGTAAAATCTCCAAAACTCAATCAAATCGCTCCATTTATTTTTAGAATGAAGCTAAAATGGTCAGCTGTCAAATGACATAGCAATAACATAGATGCGAATGACTCTAGTACTTCCAAAAATGAACTAGAGCCATCTGTTGCAAAACATGCGCCATGACTTTTTCGACAACCCAATACATAAAAGGTGTATATTATGTTAATTATGTAAAAATACATATATATTTATATTTTCAAAAATAAACGATGGAAGGATAAAAACAAAAATAAAAACAAAAAGATCAAAAACCTAAATTTAAGAACTATAAACAACACACACACACATATACACATATATACATACATACCATATAAAAACTGTAAATCTTTATGACTTTGGGTTTGGCAACAGTTTCTTAAGTATGATATCAAAAGCACAAAAAAAAAAAGAAAAAATGATCAATTGGATTTCATTGACTTCATCAAAATTTAAAATTTCTTCCTTAACATCTGTCTTGGCAATGATTTTTTGGATTTTACATGAAAAGCAAAGGCAACAAAAGCAAAAATAAACAAATGGGACTACATCAAACTAAAAATCTTCTGCACAGCAAAGGAAACCATCAACAAAATGAAAAGGCAACCTACAAAATAAGAGAAAATATTTGCAACTCCTATATCTAAGGGATACATCCAAAATATATAAAGAACTCATATACCTCAATAGAAAAAGAAAAACCAGATTAAAAAATGGGCAGAGAATCTCAATAGACATTTTCCCCAAAGAAGACATACAAGATGGCCAAAAGGTATGTGAAACGATGTTCCACATCACTAATCATCAGGGAAATGCAAATCAAAACCACAATGATACCTGTTAGAATATTATCAAAAAGACAAGAAATAAGGATTGTCAAGGGTGTAAAGAAAGGGGAATCCTTGTGCACTGTTGGTGAAAATGTAAATTGGTACAGACACTATGAAAAACAGCACAAAGGTTCCTCAAAAAATTAAAAATCAAACCACCGGGCTGGCCGAGTGGCTCAGTTAACAGCGTGAGCGCTGAGCAACAGGGTAGCCAGTTTGATTCCCATATGGGCCAGTGAGCTGTGCCCGAGCTGAGTTGCCACTGAGCTGCCAACAGGTGGCAAAATGGCTCAGCTGGTGAGAGCACGTGCTCCTAACAACAAGGTTGCCAGTTGGATTCCCGCATGGGATGGTGGGCTAGATTTAACACAGCACCTTGAGTTGAGTGGCCACGAGCTGCCAACAGGCGGCCTGACGGTGACTGGACTTGGAGCTGAGCTAGATGTGCCCTCCACAACTAAAACTGAAGGACAACAACTTGGCTGTTTCCCTCCCCCAATTCCCCAATAAAATCTTTAAAAAAAACAAACTAGAGGGCTGGACGAGTGGCTCAGTTGGTTAAGAGCTCGCTCAGGAGTTTGAGCTCTGAGCAACAGCGGTTAAGGTCCAGCCCGAGCTGAGCAGCCGCTGAGCTGCCAACAGGTAGCAGGATGGCTCAGCTAAAAAAAAACAAAAAACCCTACCATATGATCCAGCAATTCCACTTCTGGGTATTTATCTGAAGAAAATGAAACACTAAGTCAAAAAGATATCTGCACCCCCATGTTCACTGCAGTATTATTTACAATAGTATAGACATGAAAGCAACCCAAGCGTCCACCGATGGGTGAATGTATGAAGAAAATGTGATACATACACACATACTGGAATATTATTAATCCATAAAAAAAATGAAATCTTGCTGTTTGCAACATGAATAAACCCTGAGGGCATTATTCTCAGTGAAATAACTCAGACAGGGAAAGACAAATACCATATGATCTCCCTATGTGAAATCTAAAACCAACAAATAAAAACCGAACTCACAGATACATAGAACAGATTGGTGGTTGCCAGAGATGGGGAGTGGGAAGGGAAGGGAGCAAAATAGGTGAAAATGGTCAAAAGGTACAAACTTCCAGTTATTAAATAAGTCCTGGGGATGTAAAGTACCGCATGGCGACTGTACTTAATACTGCACTGTCGTATATTTGCAAGTTGCTGAGAGTAAATCTCACTATAAAAAAAAAAAATTCCTAATTATGTGTGGTGATAGACATTGACTTGTGACCATTTTGCAATATATACAAATATCGAGTCATTATGCTATACACCTGAAGCATAATGGTATATGTCAATTTTATCTCAATTTTAAAAAATTAAAACTTCTATTCAGCAAGGACATTCTCAAAAAAGTGTAAAAATGACCAACAGAATGGGAGAAAATATTTGCAAATCATATATCTGATAAGGATCTAATACCCCGAATATATAAAGAACTCCTACAACTCAACAACAAAAAGCTAGACAATCCACTTAACAAATGGACGAAAGACTTAAATAGACATTTCTCCAAAGATAATCAAATGGTCAATAAGTACATGAAGAGATGCTCATCTTTAGTCATTAGGGAAATGCAAATCAAAATTACAATAACACTTCAAACCCACGAGGATTATCAAAAAAGCAGAAAATAACAAGCGTTGGTGGGGATGTAGAGAGATTGAAATCCTCATGCAATTGCTGGTGGAAATAAAATGATGCAGCCAATGCAAAAAACAGTACAGCAGTTCCTCAAAAAGTTAAACATAGAATTACCATATGATCCAGCAATTCTACTCCTAGGCATATATCCAAAAGAAATGAAAGCAGAGACTTGAACAGATATTTGTACACCCACATTCACTGCAGTATTATTCACAAAAGCCAAAAGGTAGAAGCAACCCAAGTGTCTATCAACAACAATTAAAGAAAGTGTGTTATATACATCTTCAGTCATTAAAATGAAATTCTGATACATACTACAATGTGGATAAAATGTGAAGACACTGTGCTAAGTGAAATAAGCAATCACAAAAGGACAAATATTGTATGATCCCAATTATTTAAGATATTTAGAATAAGCAAATTCAGAGACAGAAAGTAGAACAGAATTTATCAGGGGCTATGGGAGAGAGGTGAATGGAGAGTCATTGCTTAATGAGTACAAAGTTTCTGTTTGAGATAAAAAAAGTTCTGTAGACAGACTGTGGTGATGGTTACACAATAGTGTGAATGTACTAATGCCACTGAGTTGTACATTTTAAAAATAGTTAAAAAGGTAAATTTTATGTTATGCATATTTTACCACAATAAAAAATTTAAAGGCAAAAATATTTTAATGAAACTAATGTGCATTAAGCTTATATAGAGTATCATGGATCTCATTTTAAATGTTAACCACTCTTTAAAACAAATAAAGCTTTTCTAAATGTAACTTTTTATATGGGTAAATCAACTGACAGAATTTTTATGATCAAAGGCAAGTGGAACTGTGCCCCCTTCTCTCAAAGTCAGTTTTGTGAATAAATGAGATTTCTAAACTAAATTACCTAGATAATCACCCACAGCCTGATTATCTAGGTTTTCTGGATTTATTCAAGTCTTTTCTTTGTTCACTTGGTAAACCTTTTTGGCCACATGATTATATATTAGAATCTTCATCAGCAATGGTCAAAGGAAGTTTAAGTTATGCTTTTTTCACAAGAAATTTGTTAAAACACCCTGAGATTGACAACTTTTTTGTGTGTTTTTTTCCTAATGAGATATGGAGATTAATCTGGGTTCCCAAATTACCAAAGCCACATTTTCCTCTTCTTTCTTATAAACAAATACAGTCATACCTTGGTTTGCAAGCATAATTTGTTCCAGAAACAAACTACTCATATTGCAAGACATCGTTAATTTACCATGTTAAAATGTACTTGGTTTGCAAGCATAATTCATTCTGGAAACAAAC
The DNA here is from genome assembly GCF_001890085.2 of Hipposideros armiger. Lineage (NCBI taxonomy): Eukaryota > Metazoa > Chordata > Mammalia > Chiroptera > Hipposideridae > Hipposideros > Hipposideros armiger. The sequence continues at coordinate 729,060 of NW_017731996.1, forward strand.
TACTTGTATTGCAAGACATCGCTCGTTTACCAAGTTAAAATGTATAAGAGGGCCGGCCGAGTGGCGCGATGGTTAAGAACTGGCTTGGGACGCCAGAGGGCCCCGGTTCGGATCCCACATATGAGGGCTAGTGACACTGCCCTCCACAGCTAAGATGCTGAACAACAGCTCAACCTGGAGCTGGGTTGCCTGTGAGTCGCCAGCGAAGGCATAGGCTGCAGCCCCTGTGGCAGTGGGTTGCCATGGGCTACCGTGTGTAGCCAGCAGCCAGCGTGAGCGGCCAGCAACCGCAGTGAGCGGCCATCCAGAAGCTGGCGACTGATCTGCCTCGCCTGGGAAGAGCGCAATGATGGTGCCAACTTGGGCCAGTGAAGCAACGTCCTCCACAGCTAGACTGAAGAACGAAAGGACAGCAACTTGTCTGTTCCCCTTCCCCCAATTCCCCAGCACTGTTCCCTTCCCTCCAATACCCCAATAAAAATCTTTAAAAAAAAAAAATGTATAAGAAATGTGTGCTCGTCTTGTGGAACACTGGCAAACCAAGTTACTCACAATCCAAGGTTTTACTGTAATCAAGAACTAGCTCTACATATGAAGATGCAAGGTATACTAGAGAGCTCTTAATTCTTCCATTACCAAGCAGTTCCTGGGTATTGATTTATAATAATTTGAGTGAGTTTACTGGCTTTTTGGGGATACCTACTATGCCCCATAAGTGCAAAAATTGAAATATGTAATTGTGCTGGTCCTACAAGACATGTGCTTCTAACAGCACACTCATTTCTGAATTTCACAAACTATCACTCAGAATGGGCCACATTATGCTGTAAGAACAATCCAGTAACTCAATGTTTATCACAACATAAGTTGATTTATCAACTCATGCAAATTCCTCCATGAACGTGGGTGACTCTCCAAGGTAGCTGTCTTTCATGCATTGGCTCAGCATTCCCAACTGCTTTAATCTTGTACCTCCCACTATTAGGAAAACAGGGGAAGAAAGATTACCACTGGTTACCTTTGATCCCATTTCATTTACCTAAACAAGTCACTAACTTCAAAGCTTAATAAGGAACAACCCTCAGAATGCTTCGAAATAAATAAGTAGTATCAATGCTTATCACATTAGTACAAGGTGAACTATGGCAGTTTCTTTGTCTCAATGCATATTACTATTTCCCCCCAATCCTTTTTGTTCAGGGCACATTTCATGGACATGTGATCTGTGCAGTAACACAGGGCTCCATGCTCAGCAAGACCCTGTGCTTGGTTTAAAGCTCTGCTGTCACCATCTTGAAATTCTTAATAATTTTTTATCTTTGAATTTGTGTTTTGAATGAAGTCTGATAGGACAATGCAACATGCACTTGAGCAGAAGAGATACATGCAAAATGCATATCTGCCATTCTTTTCCACCTTATTCTCATATTGGGTGATGCCCAATGAGCACAGAATTCTAGTGGATCCACGGTGTATGGGAGTTCAACGAGTTTCAAAGTGAGTTCAAGGTAAGCTTGTTGTCTACAACTAAGTAAGCAAGTATATTGACAGTCCAATAAGCCAAATTTTCTCTTTGAATCATAACTTGCTTCAAACATTGAAGACAATGGTATTCTAAGAAACACAAATGACCAAAAAAAAACACCTATCATATCTTTTCTTACTCATGTTACTTCCCTGTATTAACCAATCCATTATGCTAAATGTAATGACACAGAAGAAAAGGAAAAAGAGATCAAGCCACAGTTCCTTTTCCTTTCAGTCCTGACAAAGTCAAAGGCAGACAGTGTTGGTAAGATGTGCAAGTATAAGAGAAATAAAGTTGAGTAACTTTTGTGCAATGTTTCCCGTTCTGCTAAGAATGAAATATATGTGCAAACTATGAAAAACCAGCAATTCCACATACAGTTATATGCTTGTATATTTCCATTTAAAACTGGCATTGAACAATATAAAAATGAACAGTAAAATTCATGCTTAATGATTTTAAATTTTCAATTGTTCTCTAGTTAGAATGACATTAAAAAGAAACAAGTTGAGAAATATAAGGAAGAATTTTTTATGTTTTTAGTAACTTCGTATTTTAGCAACTGTAGCTTTATATTTTAGTAGCTTTAAATTTCAGTAGCTTAATGGCACTTTTTTCCTGCTTTTTGAATAAGGGGCCCTGTGTTTTCATTTTGCACAGGCCCTGCAAATTATGTAGCTGGGCTTGCATTTGTTCAGGTAAACAAAAGAAATCTGGAATTAAATTTAACATTTTTATTGTTATAATTTAACAATAAAATTCAACATTTTTTATTCTAAACTTGACTGTTTATCCTTTTTTGTCTTAAGATTTTTATTAAAATATAGCTAACATACAATATTATATTAGTTTCAGGTGTACATCATAGTTATTCAACAGTAACTACCAGGCACTATACAGTTATTACCACATTACTGATTATATTCTCTGTGTTAAAGAAGTGATACCATGATAAATCCAGCAACCATTTGACACTGTACCATGCTATCACAGTATTACTGACTATATTTCTATGCTGTATATTACATCACCAAGACTTGTTTTATATCTGGAACTCTGAACCTCTTATTCTTCTTTACCTCCCTCCTCCCTTTTTTTTTTTGAAGTAGTAAAAGAGCAGTTTATTAGAAGACACAGTATATTTCAAAGAAATAGAAGCATGCCCGAGCAGTAGAGAATGGCTCAAGGGCCTATTATTAGAAGAGAAATTACACTCCAAAGAGTTTGTAGCGGGCGGAGCAAAAGAAGCTCAAAAGGCCTCCCCCACCCTGCCTATTTTAATTTTTCAATTAGAGTTGATGTCCAATATTATTTTATATTAGTTTCAGGTATACAGCACATTGGTTAGACATTTATATAATTTAGAAAGTGATCCCCTGACTAGTACCCACCTGATACTATCCACAGTTATTATCACATTATTGATTACATTCCCTATACTTTACATCCCGGTGACTATTTTGTAACTACCAATTTGTATTTCTTAATCCCTTCACCTTCTTAACCTGTGCCCAACCCCCTCCCATCTATTACCCTGATAGATCTAGTACCCATCTGACACCATATATAGTTATTACAATATTATTGATTATATTAGGTATGCTATACCCTACATTCCCATGACTACTATTTAACAACCAATTTGTACTTCTTAAGAATCCCTTCCCTTTTCATCTACCCCCAGCCCCCTCCCATCTGGCAACCATCAAAATGCTCTCTGTATGAGTTCGTTTCTGTTTCAATTGTTTTGTTCTTTAGATTCCACTTATAAATGAAATTATATGACATTTGTCTTTCACTGTCTTACTACACTCAGCACAATACCCTATAGGTCCATCCTTGCCACAGATGGCAAGATTTCATTCTTTTTTATGGCTAGTAATATTCTATTGTATACACATGTGTATGTACCACCTCTTCTTTATCCATTCATCCATTCAGTGACACACAGGTTGCCTTCACATCTTGGCTTATGTAAACAATGTTGCCATGAACAGATGGATGAGCACATTCCCTCGAAGTAGCATTTTGGGTTTGTTCAGATAAAGACCCAGAAGTGGGATTACTAGGTTCTACATCTCATTATAGTCTTTTGTTTTAAAGTCTATTTTGTCTGGTAAAAAGTATTGCTACCCCAGCTTTTTTGTTTGTTTCGTTTTCATGAAATCTTTTTTCATCCCTTTACTTTCAGTCTGTGTATGTCTTTCGATCTGAAGTGAGTCTCTTGTATGCTGTATATGTAAGGGTTTTGCTTTCTTATCCATTCAAATCCCCTATCTTTTGATTGGAGCATTAAATCCACTTCGATTGAAAATAATTGATAGGTATGTAGTTATTGACACATATTATTCATATTTTTCATTTTTTTTTAAACTTAAAGAAGTCCTTCTAAGATTCCTTGTAATACAGGTTTAATGGTGATGAATTCCTTTAGGTTTTTCTTGTCAGGGAAGGTCTTTATCTGTCCTTCAATTTTAAATGATAGTCTTGCTGGGTAGATCCTTGCTGGTTGTAGATCCTTGCTTTTCATCACGTTGAATACTTTGTGCCAATCCCTCTGGCCCGCAATGTTTCTGTTAAGAAATCAGCTGATAGCCTCATGGGCGCTCCCTTGTAGGTAACTACTTTTCTCTTGCTGCTTTTAAGATTCTCTTTTCGTCTTTAACCCATGGCATTTTAATTATGATGTGTCTTGGTGTGGGCCTCTTTGGGTTCATCTTGTTTGGGACTCTCTGCACTTCCTGGGCTTGTATATTTTTTCCTTTGCCAGGTTAGGGAAGCTTTCCGTCATTATTTCTTCCAATAGGTTTTGAAGTCCTTGCTCTCTCTCTTCTCCTTCTGCTACCCCTAATGAGGCAAATGTTGGTATGTTTGAGGTTGTCCCAGAGTCCCCTTAAACTCGCCTCACTCTGGGGAGGTTCTTTTTTCTTTTTCCTGTTCTGACTGGGTGACTTCTGCTACCTTATCTTCTAAATTGCTGATTTGAATCTCTGCTTCATCTCCGTTACTGTATTCCTTATTTCTGACTAGTTCATTTTTATGTTTCCTATCTCTTTGTTGAAGTTCTCCCTGAGATCACTGAGCATCCTTATAACCAGTGTTTCGAACGCTGTGTCAGGTTCTGCCTTAGCAGGGCTCTGGTACCTGCCCAATCTGCCCCATAGGTGTGTTATCCTTGGAGGCAGCTGGGTGATGCTCCAGCTTGTTTTGAAGCTGGCCGCTGGATGCTCCAGCCCCAGGGCCACCTGGGAGGGGACCCACTACAGGTCAGGTTCAGTCGCAGCCCATGCTCCACAACTTACAACTTAAAACCCAGCAGGAGCCACAAAGAAATCTACAGATGGCCACCGCCCCTGCCGTGCTTGGAAGTGCCTTGAGAGGCCAAGCCACAAACCAAGGCCAGCTGCCACTAATGCCGGGCTTAGGGCTTCTCAGCCAGAGGTACAGGACATGCTCAAGCCAGATGCTGCTTATCTGCATTCCACAAACCTTTGAGAGACCCTAGGAAAGTCTGCAGAATCAGCCAGGGCAGGCAGTTTGTATGAAAAAGCCACTGGAAACAGCTTGGGTATGTCCAAAAGTTGGGCGGGATGGGGTCTCAAATCACCAGGGCATGGGGAACAAGTAGCGTTAGTGATGGAGACTCATATATTGCGGCAGCCTTTGTCTGTATCCTGGGAAGGAGGAGGGCTCATCAAAGAAACAATGGCCTCCATCAGCTCCTCCATCCAGGAGAAAGCTGCACCTCCAGCCCGTCCTGAAGCCAGACAATTCAGTCCCCCTATCCAAC
>NW_017731996.1:735582-755799 GCF_001890085.2 Hipposideros armiger
AAAAAAAAAAAAAACTACCAGAGTACTGCAACTTACAAACATACATATTTCTTTTTGAAAGTACAGGCTGGTTTATGTAAAGATTAAGGACTTTGCTCATCTTTATTGATGAACACTGAGCTTGCATGAATGTTTATCCTTTCCAGCCCACACTTCCCAATGCTTTATCCTATTGGTTTCTAGTGTTAAACTATTCTAGTTAAACTATTCTAGTAGTCAATTAGCCCAAGCCAAGGAAGGAAAAAACTTCCTAAATAACCATAACAAGGTGATTTCTCCCAGAGGTATTTTTATCTCAAAAGAATCTTCTAAGATGCTACATTCTTAGACAATAAGATCTGGCTCACAGGATTCTAAAAAAACCAGTCTGGAATACAGCAACTAGAGAGAGGCGAGTGGCATGGAAAAGATGGCTTTACTATCTACTAAAAACATGTAAAATCTGTTGGGAAAGAAGCCAAAGAGAAAGAAATACTAAACTAGGAGTCAGAAAACATACTTTTAATCACAGTTTAACCACTATCTCACTTGGCGATCTCATTTAACAAGATAAAAATCCAAATGCCTTAACTTCACATACACAATAACCTTCACAATCTGACTGCTACTTCCAACCATTTCCCTCACTACTTTAATCCATAAATCCTCGATTCCTGCCAGGCTGAATTTCTCACTCTTCCCTATATATCATGCCCTGTAACAATTTATCATCTTTGTATATGTTATTCCTTAGCTCTGGAATGAACTACTATCTGTCCCCTTCTCCACCTAGCAAACTCCTATTCATCCCTCAAAAGTCAACTTTTCCCTCTGAGCTCCTATAATCTAGTGTATTGTAATTTATCAGTATTATATACATAGACTGAGTTCCCTATAAGAATAAATGATCTTCAATAATTTTGTATCTCTAAAACCTTGTAGTGAGTGTCTAGCATAAAGTACAAATGCAAATGTTCAATGAAATAAATGATTAAATGATGAATTAATGAGCAACCTTAAGCAGTTTCTCCTATAAAATTAAGAGAATACTTGATACATGTGAGAAACAACATGGCCTATATAATAGGAAGAGCACACAAAGATTCTTTGTATCTTTTTAACTCTAAGCTCTTCAGCGAATTACTTAACCTCTGAGTCAGAGATCCCTCATCTACAAAACAGGTTTCATAGGGTTGTACATTAAACCAGTTTTGGCAGGGGAGAACCCCACAAAAACATGTATAGCACAATGCCTGGAACAAACCGGTACTCAAATACATATTAATTCCCTTTTTTTTTTTCCCTTTAACTCACAGGATAATTATGAACACCCAGTGAGATAACTGATTTGAAAATCATAACAGCACATAAATTAAATCTCTCAAGTAAGGGAGAAAAAAATCAAAATGGTTCATCCTTGCATTTATACACCTTTCCTTCTTTTTAGATTTGTAAGAAACACTTGGAGACATTGCTGATTTTTAAAAATTTCCCCAAATTACACAATTACCTAGGATTCTAAAACTAAAACTTAAGTTTAGTGTAAACAATTCTAATTCACTTAGTTCAGTGTAAACAATCCTAATACCTCTAAAATTAAGAAAAAGTCTACACACCCAGCTTTAAACTAGTGTCCTTTTCCCTTGCCTGTTTTAGGTCTTTCTAGAATTGTTCTTTCTTAGAATATGGAATGACTTTAATTGAATTTGTAACAATGACTTCAACTGAGTTTTGTACATTATTTCATGGATTCAAGCATTTGTGGTCTAGAAAGTAACACATCTCACTGAATTGTTATATCAAAATGGTCTGAGTTTTTTAAAGGATAAACCAAATTTAATAGCATCAGCATTTCGAGGTAAGTCTTATTTTTCTGAAACCAGAAACTTTCTGCACAAAATAAATTCAAACACCTTTCTCTACCCACAGATCCTGATTTGACATTCTATAAAGAACACAACATAAGTGTTTATCATGCATGTCAAGGTTAACTTGAGGTCAAAAAAATGTTCTCTAATTACTTACTTTACTAAAATAAGTCTGCTCTGAGAATAAAAGTTCTTTTTAAACACCTTTTCATTAATCAGAGATATTTATAATTATAAACTTTGATTTTAAAAAGTCTAAAATTATAAATGTAGACACTGTTCTAGGTAAATTATCTAAAAATAAATGTAATTCTAGGTGTGATTTAGGATTTACAAAATTGAACTAAACTTATGTGCATGGTAACGTCTTAATTTATCTGATATAGTAGCAACTTGACCTAGGACAATAAAAAAAACTTTAATTTCCTTTTTGTATTTAGATATTTGCTAGACTTAAAATATTAAATGTCAATAACTTTCATTTCTGCTACTGTATTATTTCAAGAAAGCTTTTTTTCATTTTCCACACTAGTCAAATAAAAAGTTGCAAACAGCAGAAAAATTATCTAAAAGATCTTTTTTTAAAGCAACTTTCTTTTGTTTATATTAAATATATTTTTAAAGCATAAAATGACAAAGTTCTTATCTTCCCCAAAATGTACTTTTTAGAAGCACTCTTCAAATTTTGTTTATGAAAGCATTATAGCACACAAAACACTAGTGAATTCATTATCTTAAGCACAGCTTTCTAACTGAATCAATATTTCATAATTTTTCAAGTTGTGGCTAATCAGTACTAGGATGCAGTGTAGTGCAGCAATTTCTAAGGAGACAGACAAGGGTTCTGTGCCTAAAGAAAATTTCAGCATATAGTTTACTCACATACAGAACATGCTGACTGATACTAACCAAAAAAAGTCAACTTTTTTTTTTTTGAACCAGCCCATAATTCACCACCTTGGTATGGCATTCTCTCTAAATTATCATTTCCAAATGGGATTATTCGATTTTATTAGCTAATGGTTCTCATTACTTTAAACACAGAAACAGGATATGTTCTGTCTCACCAAGTGTTACACATTTATTTCTTACTACAAGTCTTGGGTGGGGGGTAAGCTTTGGAAACAAAAGGTAATCTGATCCATTCCAGGTAATTACTGGATGCCAACAATACACAATTCGAATTGCATTTCTGGACGCTAAAAAGATTACAAAAGGGAGTAGAACGTCAAATGTGCAAAGAACTACTTTTGTATCAAAAATATATCAAAATGGTATACTGAAACTAAAATCTCGTTCGATGTACCAAATTCATCTGATTAAAGATTTAATAATCTTCTGAAAAGAAAATGTTTAATCAACGTTGTTAAAATAACAGTAATTCATTCCATTCAAGTACGACTAGAAGTACCGATGATATTGTTTTTCAGGTCTAAATATCTCATTCTTTTGCAATCCGGATACTAAAAGGACCTGAAACCTATAGTGGAGGCGTTGCAACAACTCAGCGAATGTTGTCTGTTTACAAATACGAATCTCAGAGTTTCCCACGTCAAAAGCATTCATTACCACCATTCGACTGGAGGGCGGGGTGAAGGCGGGCGAACAAGAAACGAAATCCACAGACACATCTGCCTTCCCCCGACAAGGGCGAGCCCAGAGAAAATATTTATGCTGTATTACATGCATGTGTATACTTACGTTACATATGTACGTTTCTATCTAAGCAGGGATGAAAGAAAGGCACACATGACAGGGAATCCTACTGGACCCAAGAGAATGCTCACGCCAATTCCGTTAACTCAAAATCCTCCTCCCAAGTCTACAGGTTTCGGCCCGGGACCGAGAGCCTCAGCCTCTCAGTGGAGTTCAGCCCCAAAGCGCCCCAATGCCCTCCTCAGGCCGCCCAGGCCGCCGCCCCTACCTCCCTTTATCTCTGCCTTCCCCTGGGACATTGAAGCCCATTCCAGCAAAGAAAGAAGTGTCAGGCCCCAAGGGGGCAGCTGAGACGCGCTCCGGCCCGGCCCTCGACACCTGCGAGGCGCGGCACCTGAGGCGAACAGGGGGCCGCCCGGCCTTTTCCGAGCACACCCCCTAGGCGGCCAGTGCTCCGCCGCCGCCGGAACCTCTATACCTGCGAGGCCTGCTAGCTACAGGCGCGCGCGGCGCCTCCTCATCTCAATGGCTCCGGCTCCCCCTCCGCCTCCCGCTGCCGCCGCCGCCGCCGCCGCCGTCGCCGTCGCCGTCGCCGCCGCTGGAGGCCGGGAGACGACGAGCTCAGGATTCCACCGCCATGTCCGCCGCGCCGCGAACTGCATTGTGGGGGGGAAGGGGAGGGGAGATGGAGGGGAGGGGGAGGGGAGAAGGAGGAGAGAGTGGGAGAGAAACAGGAGGACCCGCTGAAGGGAGGGAGCCGAAGAAGATGGAGAGCTGGGGGAGCAGGGGTGGGGAGAGTCGGGTGAAGTCCTGAATGGAGTCCTGCCCGGAGGTGGGACGCGAGGGAGACCCCAGAGAGGAGACGCAGGGGGAAGGGCTCAGGGGTGCCCCTCCCTTGGTTCTGAAGGCCCCTGGAAACCAGCTAAACCACGGCGGGGGTAGTAAACACCAATGGGGGAGGGGCTGCGTTCGGGGGCTTGTAGTGGCTGCGGGAAACAATGGGGAGGAGAACGAGGCAATAGGGCTGCGCCTTCACACTCAGTGAGGGAAGGGGCGGGAGCGGGAGGACACTAGTTAGCCCGCGAGGAGGGGGCGGGACACTCTAACGTTGGGGGAGGGTCGAAGTCACCAGTGGCTCTTGAGGAGGGGCGGGGCCACTGAGCGCGGGTCTGGAGGTCCGGCTCTGCTCCGGGGCCCCACTGGGGAGCGGCGCGAGGACTCCCGCATGCCTGAGGAGTTCGGGCGTTACCGCGTGGCTCAGGTCTGGTTCCTGGACTGCGGGCCGCCCTGCCGAGGCCACCCAAGCAGGACGAGGGGCCCCGAAAGCCACCTCGCTCTAAAAGCGGTCCCCGGGAGAAGAAAGCCCGGCCTTGGACGTGCACCTTCTGGCCTGGCTCACCGACTGAGCCAGACCCCAGCTTCTGCGGACCCTCGGCGGCTAGCACGGACTTCTGAGCACCAGCAGGGAGCGAGAGGAAGACCCCGGGGTCGACCCTCGCCTGTTTATCTTTGCAACAAGCCCTCCAAAACTAAAATGCATTTCTTTTTAAAAAGCAGCCAATTCAGGAGTTAAGGAGCTCGGCAGAGAAATTTCAAGAGCATCCCCCCCCCCAAAAAAAAATTTAGAAATCATTTTCTTCAGTTTCACGTGGGTTGGAATCAACTACCGTCCTTAGGCCCTCTCCTCCCCCCGTGCTTTTAATGTGTCAAGTCCCTCCACACAGTCATTTAAAGTCAGGGAACTTAGATTTGGTTAGGTTTTTTTTTTAAGACACCCCCTCTCCCAGTCTTGGAGATTATTCAACCAATGTCTGACCTCAAAGCTGGACAGACAATTCACACAACTACAATCCTTGCATTTGACACATACTAGGCAGGAAAAGGATATGACAAATAGTGCTGAGGGCATGCTAAATCTTAAGTGTTTACAGTATACTGCCTTATAAATTTTCTTATAATATGACTCAGAGACTAGAACCTGCAAGAGGTTACAGTAGGACATTACTCTGCATAGTCCATGTACTTCCCACTACACCCCAGAACTGCATACCTCATTTATCTGTTTATGTCCCTATGAATCGGAAGCTCGGTGAGAAGAGACCAAGCATTACCCACTAAGTGCTAGGCATTTTAGTAGGAACTTCACATATTTCACCATTTACTCCTCATCACAACCTCATGAAGTCGAGACTATTGTGCCCATTTACAAATGAGAAAACTAAAGTTCGGAGCATACATAAGTGCATTTTACCCATACTTATCTGATGCCACAACGCCCAAGTATAGTACATTTCCAGTCAAAAGAGCCTTACCTGGCTTCAGCACTTATCAGCTGGGTGACTTTGGGCAAATACACCCTCTAAATGTCCTCATCTGTAAGATTTTAAAGTAAAAAAACCTACTTCACAAGGATAATGTAAGGAAAACAGCAGGACACAAAAGTTGAAGCCGATAGAGACATTAAGATGATACCAACATGTGCTTCACTTTAGTGAGTGCTATCAGTGTCCTTGGAGGAAATTCAATTGAATCAAATTCCCTGACTACTTAATAAGAGCAAAGCATTAAATTAGGTACCTAGGAATATACAAAGACAAATGAGGTTCCTATCACCAAAAAGTTCCATTGAGCAAGAAAGGTGGTTCTATTAAGCTACAACAAAAAGCAATAGGTCATAAGAGCAAAGGCTGGGCTAATACATAGCAGAGCATGATGAAGTCCACTTGGGTGAGACTTTAATGGAAGAGGTAGAAACTGGACCTTGGAGGCTCACCTGCTATGTGCCAGCCACATGTATGTGATTCAGAGAACATAATTTAGTCTGTAGTGTACAGGAGATAATGTGCCTGGAAATAAAAGCCGGGGCCAGATTGAGAATCCCAGTGCCTCTCTTTGCTTGTATCTTCCAGAAAACTCTCTTCTACCACCTTTCTTATTCCTCAAGACCCAGCTCAACTCCCACCTCCTTTATTAAATCTACCTGATCACCCTCCTCCACTGAATGTGATACCTCCATTCTCTGAATCCCTACATGTTACTTTTATAAGTCTGGCCCCAATACATTATAAATTAAACATAAATACTTATATTTGTATTTCTTATAATGCCTACATACTTGTTGAGTTAAAAATTTTAGCAACTATAATCTTGTTTAATTTCACAAAAAAGTGGGTATAGAGCAAGTATTATTTCTATGTAAAGAATGAGGAAACTTGGGTCTCAAGAGGCTTAATTAGTGGCCAGGATCATACAGTAAGTCACAGGTAGGACTAGAATACCAGTCCTGTGTGATTCAATTCTTTTCATTGAATCACAAACAGCTTACTGAGAAATAAAATGGTGAATGTCTCACTGCTTTGTAAAAATACACTGAGAACTTAATGTCTGATGCTTGCAAGAAAGACCTCATGATTGTAGTTAAGTCTCCAAATTTAACCTTTCAGCCCAGAAGTTTTGAGAACTCAATTTCCTCCAAACTCAGGTAAAAATTGAAACAAAAATCTTTTTTATTTGTTTCAAAAAATTTTATCATATATAATGAGAAATATAATTTCCCATTGGATCAATAATAATATGCTATTCTCTTCACAGGTGATAGAAAAACCTAGCCCAAAAATAATCATATTGGATAAAAAGGTGATTTGGTGAGTAAATTAAATCAGAACAAGAAAAGTACCTCAGAGATAAGTCTGCTCAAACCAAGTAGTTCTGGTAGATCATAAGGGGAACAAATCATAAAAGTATACCATTGAAAAAAAACACAGGTTTTTATCCTGTAGTTAATGTGGAGTTGCTGAACATTTGTAAGCAAGAGAGAGAGAGATGATCAGATCTGCTAAAGGTTTTCTTCGAGCCTCCTTTTTTCCCCAATATATCTGATTTCTTCAAGGAGAAATGATTGGCAAACTTTTATAGACCCTGGCTGATGATGAGCTCCAGTTAAAAAGAGTGCATCCACCCCCATGATGTGGTCCTAACCATGTCTTCTTCACCTTTGTATTCCCAGTACCCAGCACAATCCTGACACATAGGAAGTACCTAAAATTGCTTGTTGACACTCTATATTGTCTATAAAGCAGAAACTATGTTCAAAGCTTAAAATTTTTTTGATTCTTACAAATTATATACCATACCAAGGCTCCTAAGGTATGTGCTCATCTCAAAGGTAATGTAAAGGATCTATTTCTCTTTGTCTTTTTGCATTTTTAAAATTAAATAAGCTAAAATATGGTAAATGCCTCTTACATAGTAAATATTCAACAAAAATTAATTCCCTTTATCCTTAAAATTGAGTTTCTTCTCGTCTGCTCCAGTTTGGATTTCATGTGCCCTTAGACTCACATTAGCAGCACATGTGTGTACTTGTTACCCATTAATTCTATTTAATTTGTTCTGAGGATTCTATGTGTGGAATTTTAAACTACAGCCACACCCTTTAGCTTCTTTCCTTGAAACATTAGAAACAGTCTGTTTTTTAAGATGGGTTTTTTGTTCATCTGTTTTTAGTGTGAATAAAATCTGAGAGTTAGAAAAGAGATTAGAGTTCACACAGTTGGATATATCAAGAATATACATGGCAGGAAATGATGTTTTAAAGGTAGCATAGCACCACATCATAAGGGCCACATATGCCATTTTAAAGAGCTGGCTTTTATCCTGAAGTTAAGGGGCAGTTACAGAACAATTGCAAGTAAGGCAGAGCAGTGATCAGACCTGCCTTCTACAGCAAAACTTACAGATGGTCATCCAACTTCTATTTGAATATTTTTACTTATAAAGAGCTGATTCCTTTCCAGATCTATCTATTCTAGGTGTTAGAAGTCCTTCCTTCTCTGAGCTGAAATCTTCCATCTATATGTCTTTCTGACCTCAAGAGTAGCACCAAGACTCTTTTTCTTCATATTTTCTTCATAAAAAATAAGGATGTGAAGTAGATGAACCATGGCAGGAAACAGGTGTAAAGGTCTATCATTCTGACATGAACTCATTTTAAGTCAGCTATTTTACCTCCCTCTAAACCAAATTTTCTCTCCCTTTTTTCTCTAAAACAAAAATGAGATCCAACTCCATTCTAACAGTTTCCCTATGACCAATTCCAGTGTTAGGACAGTCTGTACTCTGATTCATCTTTGTGTCCTATAAAATGTCATGTACTCTGTCCAAAAATAAATCCTTGCATATATGGTTAAATGATTTTCAACAAAAGTGCTAAGGCCATTCAATGGGAAAAACACAGTCTTTTCAACAAATGGTACTGGGAAAACTGGATACCAACATGCAAAAGAATGAAGTTGGACCCTTACCTTACAACAGACACAAAAATTAACTCAAAATGGATTTGTGACCTAACTGTAAGACCTAAAATAATAAAATTCTTAGAAGAAAATGTTTCACAACATTGTATTTTGAATGATTTCTTGGATATGATACCAAAGGCACAGGCAACAAAAGATATAGACAAATTGGATTTCATGAAAATTAAATTTTTGTGCATTAAAAAACAGTATTGTCATAGTGATAAGGCAGGCAACCCACAAAATGGAAGAAAATATTTGCAATTCATATATCTAAAAAGGGATTAATATTCAGAATATAGAGAGAACTAAAACACAATAACAACAACAAACAAAAACCAACCAGATTAAAAAATGGGCAAAGAACTTGAATACACATTTCTCCAAAGAAGATATACAAATGGCCAATAAGCATATCAAAAGATGCTCAACATTACCAATCATCAGGGAAATGCAAGTCAAAACCACAATGAGATACCACCTCGCACTCACACCCATTAGAATGGCAATTATCCCCCCAAAATTTTTTTATCTGGAAAATAACAAGTGTTGCTGAGGATTAGAGAAATTGGAATACCTGTGCACTATTGGTGGGAATGCAAAATGATATAGCCACTGTGGAAAAGAGTATAGTGATTCCTCAAAAAATTAAACAGGATTACCATATAATTCAGAAATTACACTTCTGGACTTGTACTCAAAAGAAGTGAAAGCAGGGTCTCAAAGACATATTTGTACACCCAGGTTCATAGCAGCATTATTCACAATAGCTAAAAAATGAAAGCAATCCAAGTGTCCATTGACAGATGAATGGACAAGTAAAATGTGGTATATACATACAATGCAATGTTATTTGTCCTTAAAAGGGAAGAAAATTGTGACATATGCTACAACATGGATAAACCTTGAAGACATTGTGTTAAATGAAATAAGCCAGACACAAAAAGACATACTGTGTGATTCCAGTTATATGAGGTACTTAAAGAGTAGTCAAATTCATAGACAGAAAGTAGAATGGTGGTTGTCAGGTATTGTGGGGAGGGAAAAATGAGGAGTTACTGTTTAATAAGCATAGAGTTTCAGTTTTGCAAGGTGAAAAGAGTTCTGGAGATGGATGGTAGTGATGGTTCCGCAACAAAATAAATGTACTTAATGCTACTAAACTGTACACTTAAAATGGTAAATGTTGGGCCGGCCGAGTGACACGTTGGTTGGGAGTTGGCTTGGGATGCGAGCTCTGAACAACAGGGCCCTGGTTCGAATCCCACATGAGGGCCAGTGACGTTGCACCCTCTACAGCTAAGATGGTGAACAACAGCTCAACCTGGAACTGGGCTGCCGTGAGTCACCAGTGATGGCGTAGGCTGCAGTGGGGCTAGCCAGCAGCTGGCGTGCGCTTTCGTGAGCTGCCGTGAGCTGCTGCGAGCTGCCGTCCAATGGCCAGTGAGGGACTGCTTCACCCAAGAAGAATACAATAATAATACCTGAATGGGCCAGTGAAGCGATGTCCTCCACAACTAGGCTGAAGAACAAAAGGACAGCAACTCGTCTGTTCCCCTTCCCCAATTCCCCAACGCTGTTCCCCTCCCCCAATTCCCTAACAAAAAAATTTAAAAAAAAAATAGTAACAAAAATGTCGTACACTCTGATGAGTTCTGGAGCTACAACTCTCTCTTCCCTCAAGAAGTTCTCAGAAATGTACGAGTAAACAGATGATAATACAACATGATAACTGCCATAATAAGGATATGCATAAAGTATGATGAGGACACCAATAAGGGTTAATTAATTTTTTTCTGGGAGAGAATAATCATTTGTTAGGGAAAGAATGATAAAAGTTTGGATAATAAATATCCTTGAAATATTTTTAAAAGGTCAGTGAGTCTTAGCCATCTAGAGGAGAGGAGGAGCATTTATGATGATGTAGAGGGAAAAAAGGGCAGGGTATGTTTCAGGAACTTTCAAGTACTTGGCATACTGGAGGGCAGGGTATAGAAGATGATACTGGAGAGATGGGCAGGGCAAGATCATGAGGCCTGCAATATAGCACTAAGCACTTGGACTTAACCTGAAAGGTAGTCCTTAAAGGATTTTAAACAGGAGAATGATGTAGTCATATTTAGATATTTAAAAAGATTAATTAACAATGTGTAGAAAAGAATAGAGCCAAAACTAAAGGCAGGGAAAACAGTAAGGGATTGTTGTAGAAAATCAGGTGAAGAGATTATGAAAGCTTGAAATAAGCCGACACAGTAGGAATGAAAAGAGGGGACAGCCTGGAGAGATGTTACAGTCATAGAATCTACAAGACATGTACAATGTCAGACTTGGTGGGTTTATCACTTTGTGAGGGGTGTAAATGTCCAATCATTATGTTGTTTTGTACACCTAAAACTAATAATAAATAAATAAATAAATAAATAAATCTACAAGACTTAAATGATTTATTAAATGTATTGTGCTGGATATAGATGAAGCCTGTCATGTAGAAGAGGTCATTCTTGTCCAGGGAGTTTTCACTAGTGCCAACTCTGGACAAAAAGTGATGGCTAGTGTGCAGTTTAGAAACAAAGAGCCTAAAGCTCAATCTCAGCACAATAGAAAGAATGATGAATTAGTAATGTGTGCCATGGATGCAGAATGGAAGAGCATTAGCACATGACATATTTAACATTCTTATTCTCAGGCAGAGAAAACATAAAAATGTACTGTGTGAGGCTGGCCAAGTGGTGCGATGGTTAAGAGCTGTTTTGGGATGCCAGAGGGCCCCGGTTCAGATCCCACATATGAGGGCCAGTGACACTGCCCTCTACAGCTAAGATGCTGTTGCTCAACCTGGAGCTGGGCTGCCATGAGTCTCTGGCGACAGCTAGGCTGAAGCCCCTGCTGCAGTGGGTTGCCATGGGCTACTGTGTGTAGCCAACAGCCAGCATGAGCAGCCAGCAGCCACAGTGAGCGACTGTCCAGAAGCCGGCGACTGATCTGCCTCGCCTGGGAAGAGTGCAATGATGGTGCCAACTTGAGCCAGTGAAGCAACATCCTCCACAATTAGACTGAAGAACAAAAGGACAGCAACTTGTCTGTTCCCCTTTCCCCAATTCCCCAGCCCTGTTTCCATCCCCCAATTCCCCGATTTTTTTTTTAATGTACTGTGTGTTTTAAAGAATACATACAGTATGTTTCTATTTTTAAAACTTCAAGAACAAGCAAGGCTAATCTTTTTTTCCCCCTCAGAATTGTACACTTGAAACCTATGTAATATTACTAACCATTGTCACCCCAATAAATTTTAAATAAAAGCAAGGCTAATCTTTGTTAATAGAAGTCAGAATAGTGGTTCTCTCTGGGTGAGGATGTAGATATGGACTGGGAAGAGGTGCAGGTTGCTTTCTAGAGTGCTAGAAATGTTCTAGATCTTGACCTGGGTATATATACATGAACAACCATTGAGCTGTACACTTAAGTTTTGTACTCCTTACTATGTGAATGTTATACATCAATAAAAAAGTGGAAAAAGTTAATAAATGTTTGAGAAATGGCAAGTAGTCAGATGTAACACAGAGTGAGGAAGAAAAAGTTTATCAAATTATTGGGAGAAAAAGTTGGAGAGGTAGATGAGCAATAGATTATGAAGGGTCTTGGGAACCATATTAAAGAGCTTGGACTTGATTCTGCAGGTGTTGGGGAGCAGCTAAAGTTTTGAAGTAAAAGTATATGCTAATATCTCTATTATACTACTAGCAAAAAGTATATGCTAATATTTTGGTTATGCAGAATCTGCTTTGGAGAGAGAAAGATGAAGACCCATTTTCTCAGACCCAGATAGGAAATCAGACCCAGCATCTTCTTGGCTAAAGGCATATTAATTTTATATCCGTCCTTGGAAATCATGAAAGGGCAGAGAAACCAATAGTTACCTATAAAAGCACTTGGCAAGTGACTTTAATTCAAACTTTAAATATTTTTTGTTATAAACCAAACATAACCACATTGCAAAATATCAAGCCTGAAAAAAGTGACATAATCTATTTATAATCCCACCACAGGACAGTTAGCATTTTGGTATACTGGATTTCTTACCAGTCTTTTTCTTTTTCTTTCTTTTTATTTTTGAAATAGTTAGCTCTTCAAGCTAAGTCAGCTGACCTACGCTGATAGGAGAGTACCAGCGGTCAGATATGGAGAGGCATAACCCAAAGTAGTCTCTGAGTATATTTTGGCAGGAACAATGCAGAGTCTAAAAGAAAACCAAGTCAGAAATACATATCTAAAATGAGAAAGCAAAGGGCAAGAGTGCAAACGGTGGAGAGGTTCATAGAGCTAGCCATTACAGGAGGACAGTATGTATAGGGAAGTTCGTTTTACTGGGTACCTACTGTATATTGTGAGGCTGAGTGTAGTTGCTTAAAGTGCTGGACTGCATAGTTTTAATTATTTTGGCCTCTTTTCATTTAACCTTAAATCATAAGGATTTCTCATGTTGTTATACAGTCTTCATAACCACCTGTGTTTTCAGAGATTAAGTTTTATTTTTAATACAATAAAAATTAAAAAATAAATATTTTTAAAAATAAAACTTTTATTCCTTTTAAAAATTTTGTTTAATTTCCTTTAGCATTTTTTTACAACTATTAAATCTTTGATAAAATTATTTTTGGCTAAATGATTTTTATGTCAGTAAACATTTAGTTCCCTGATTTTTTGGACATTTAAAACTAAACTTTTTTTCTGATTATAATATTATATGCACTTTGCAGAAAATCTAGGACATATAGGAAAACATAAAGAGGAAAATAACAGCAACAATAGACTACAACCTCGCTATCTTAAGATCACCAATATAAACAACTTTTTGGCATATTTCCATCCAGTCTTTTTTTTGTAATTCATTTCAACATCCTTGAGATCACACTTTGTGTATTATTTTTTACATAATGTTTTATCATAAATATCTCTCCACATCATTAAGAATTATTTATAAATGTAGTTTTAGCAGCTGCAAAATATTATATAAGAGAAGGTACCAGAGTTTGCTTAACTGGCTCCCTATTTTTAGGCATTTAAGTTACTTTTAATTTTTTGCAATTATAAATAATGTTTTTTGCATAAATGTATAAAATATTATAAGGTTATCTCCTCAGAGAAAATTCTCATATATGATATTTCTACATTAAGTAGCGTGAAAATTTAAAAGGTTCCCAATATGTACTGCTAAATTGATTTTTAAAAGGTTTGTCCCAAATTCCACATGACTATTATGTGGGACAGAAAACCAACTAAACATTTTCAAGCTTAAAAAATGAAAGACTTCTCAGAATCTCTGAACAAAGACTATAGTATCTACAAATGTATTTTCCTTCAAAAAATAAATACTGGCTGGTAGAACAGAAGTCCCAGATTTGGGAACTTACTTTGATGTCCTCTAAGAACCTGAGAAACACACCTTTTAAACAGCTAAGTATCCCCACCTTGCAAACCAACTATATTTTAGAGAGATATTTCCTTAAGGTTAGGCAACATCAACAAAATATCTTGTCGAGTCTCCAAAGTTTCCCAGAGAATATGACCCAGGATCACTTACAGCTTTGAAGGGGAGGCTCTCAAAGGGATCCCTTGGAGGGATGGCCAGTTCTAGCAGGTATATGCAGCTCTGAATTTTTCTTGTTTGGATGGCCCTTGGTCTAGTTCCAGAATCCTTTTCTTAGCCTTAGCTGTCTCCCAACACTTCTCCGGGGTTCTCCAGACTTACGCAACCTTGAGAGAAACTTCAGGCTTCCTCTCTGTCTCTCTCTGGCCCCATGTACACTTGCTTGCTCTAGCTTTCCCCACACGTTCTCACTCTCACTCCCTTTTCTGCCTTGTTCTCCCCAACTCTGTGTCTCTTGCCCTTCTGAGTCTGTCTTTTAAGTTTTTCTCTAACCTTCTTTTAATGATATTCTATCTCTCCCCCCCCCCCCCCCCCCGCCTCTCTTAGTCCTTTTCTCCTCTTCAAAGGGGACACAGCAGACCTTCATTAGAAGCAGCCTCTATTTTGTCCCCTAACTTTTCTCCCCTGATGGCACATACAACTCTCTCCAAATGGCACACACAACTTCCTCAATTTTGCAAAAGTTTCTCCCAGCCTCTTTCACACCAAAAATAGCTTTTACCAAGGAATACTCTTAGTAGAGCACTGTTATCCCTCTAAACCCAAGCATGGTATTTATCTTTATCATGAAGTCTAAGAAAGGATCGCTTACATTATGCCCTTATTTTCCTCTCTATCCAAATTAGGATACATGAAAGCACAAGTTTATAAGCATACTCACAGTTATGACAAGATAGGATATTTGAAATCTGGGCTGTCCTCTCAAATCTGGGGCATAATGTTGCTATAAATTCCACCTATCCAGACTTCAGCTCTCAAGCACTTTCACAAGCAAGAACTCTAAACATCGTCAGAGTTGTCAGGAAGTTTGTGTTCTATATATTAGACTCAGACTAAAACAGAGGCTGTCTCTTCTTTTTGCCCACTCTGGGAATCAGAACTTTGACTGCACATCAGGTAGGGTCTAGCCATCCAAATTGCTATCTATAGATCGTACATAGTGGGGGTATTTAACTGGAGACTTGATGCAAGTCACATAAGGGTTTTTACTGAGAAAGATTGAAATGAGAATATACAGCTTACTACCCATTGACTTAAGCATAATCTGCATAAAGGTCTTAAAAGGTGGTTTAGTAGGTTCTGATTTAAACTTTCAGTTTCTTCTCCCTAAAACAAAAATTAGGGAAAGCTCTTAATCAATGTGAATTCCTCAGGTCCAATTTCAATTTTCCTTATTGCACTATCCAAAGTTTTGCTGACTCTCTTTTGTCTGGGCCCCTTAATTTAAATCTCCGTGGTTGTATTTGCTCAAGGTTCACTTCAAGTACAATCTTAATTATATTTCTAAGGAAGTTTGCTTCCTCCAATAAGCCTGCAAAACTCTCTCTTCTTATTCCTTACTGTCCCCTGACATGATGTTTCTCTGGTAATTAATATGGCTCTGCCTGGCTCTAGATCAGCAGTTCTCAACCTGTGGGTCGCGACCCTTTTGGGGGTCGAACGACCCTTTCACAGGGGTCGCCTAAGACCATCAGAAAACAAAAAGATATTTATATTAAGATTCATAACAGTAGGGCCGGCCGAGTGGCGCGATGGTTAAGAACTGGCTTGGGACGCCAGAGGGCCCCGGTTCGGATCCCACATATGAGGGCCAGTGACACTGCCCTCCACAGCTAAGATGCTGAACAACAGCTCAACCTGGAGCTGGGTTGCCATGAGTCGCCGGCGACGGCGTAGGCTGCAGCCCCTGTGGCAGTGGGTTGCCATGGGCTACTGTGTGTAGCCAGCAGCCAGCGTGAGCGGCCAGCAGCCGCAGTGAGCGGCCGTCCAGAAGCCGGCGACTGATCTGCCTCGCCCAGGAAGAGCGCAATGATGGTGCCAACTTGGGCCAGTGAAGCAACATCCTCCACAACTAGACTGAAGAACAAAACGACAGCAACTTGTCTGTTCCCCCTCCCCAATTCCCCAGCTCTGTTCCCATCCTCCCAATTCCCCAATAAAAATCTTTAAAAAAAAAAAAAGATTCATAACAGTAGCAAAATTACAGTTATAGAGTAGCAACAGAAATAATTTTATGGTTGAGGGTCACCACAACATGAGGAACTGTATTAAGGGGTCGCGGCATTAGGAAGGTTGAGAAACGCTGCTCTAGATAATCCAAAGTCTTTTTGTCATGTGTCTTGTCTGTGTTGCATTTTCCACCCACTTTTGTCCTTCCCTACAGGAAAGGGAATAATTTAATCTTTTTGTTTGTTTGTTTCCAGAGTGAACAACTTGCTGGTTGGAGGATCCAAATTTAAAATGGACCCCAAGAGAAACATGAGTGCCCTGAGACATCCTGTGTAATCCAATAAATATCCACCTACACCCGCCAACACCTTTGCTGGCTACATCAACTGCTAGAATCAGAGAGGAGAAGGAATTATTTTCAAGCATTTTATCTTTGGTCTTGTGCAGACTGCACATGCTATACAGTTCATGCACTTTTTTCCCAGGAGTGACTCTCAACTCTTACTTTACATGCAGTTCCAATAAGCTTGGGTATCTAGTTTCCGAGTCAACAGCAGATGAAAACAACAAATGGGTGTTAGGGTTAGGGTTAGGGTGAGGGTTAGGGGTAGGGATAGGGTTAGGGTTAGAAAAGAAAAAAAAAACAACAACAAGTGGATGAGAGTTGGGGGGCACAGAATAAGATGATGGTTAAAGAGCAGAGATTCTGGAATCAAAATGCAAGCTTGAATTTTGGCTCTGCCACTTCCTTGCTGTATGACTTTAAATGAAGCACCTCACCTTTTTGCCTAATTTTCCTCATCTGTAAAATGGGAATAATAATAGTGCCCATTTTACATAGTTGCCATAGGATTAAATGAGTTACCATATTTCCCCAAGTATAAGACGCTCCCATGTATAAGACGTACCTTAATTTTGGGGACCGAAATTTGAAAAAAAATGTATTACATAAAGTTATTGAACTCAAGTTTTATTCATCATAAAACTCATACAACTCCTCATCATTGTCAAAACTCCCAACCATTAGCTTGTCCTCATCTGTGTCTGATGACTAATCACTGTCTTCATATACTGCTTTGTCATCAGTTCCATCTATGGCATTTGAAATCTATAACCACTGTATAAGACGCACCCAGTTTTTAGACCCCAAATTTTTTGAAAAAGGGTGCGTCTTATACATGGGGACGTATGGTAATATATAAAAAGTGCCTAAAACAGTAAGTACTAAATGAATGTTAGATGGAGTGGGCACATTGGTATCAGTTCTTATAGAAATAAAATAAATAACTTATGAAAGTGCCTAGCACAGACCTTAAAATGTAAAAATGCTCTTGTACCCTGTGCCATTTGCTAAACATGACTTAGGCTTGCATCCTACTAAGCCTTTGCAACATGGTGCTTCCTTGGCCTGATAAATCTTTTTGCCTTTCTTGGCATCCTTTCCTTTGTAGCCTCCCTTGGCTTCTTTGGAGAGAATGAGTTACTCCTTCGATTCTGCAGTACTTACCGCTATCACCTCACTTGATCCTATTGTGTTGTAATTATTTAAGAATCTTCTCCCTTATCAGATTTTATGGTCCTCCTCCATGGCTGGAGCCATGTCTTATTTTCACAGCATCTAGCACAATACTTGGTCCTCAATAAATGTTTTGACGAATGGAGAAATAATAAGAACAGACACACAGTGCTTACTTATAATAGTTCTAGGCTCTTTTCCATAGCTTTACAAATATTAACGCTTTTAATCTTAACAGCAATCCTATGAAGTATTGTTATCATCTCTAACTTACAGATAAGGTAAATCTCAGAGAGAGAGAGAGAGAGAGAGAGAGAGAGAGAGAGAGAGAGATGTAATTTGTCTTAGCTACTAATTATCAAAGCCAGGATTCAAATATAAGCAGCTGGTGTCAGAAACTAGGCTTATAACCAACACACTACAATGCCTCCCAGAGAACAAGGGAACAATCACAAACACACTTGGCTTTCCCAAAGGTCTCACTTCTTCAAGTTTTGGAATGGCTCACTCATTCATCCAACAAATATTTACACAGTGCTTTTCATATGTACATCATATTAAACACCTACCTCCAATTGCTCCTCCTCCCTACCTTCCCAATCTCTACCACTGCCCCAAAGCTCCATTTCTCTATGAACGTCTTTCAAATTCTTGAATCTGTTGTGCTATCTCAGCTCTGAACCTACGACTGCCACTTTGCCTGGCTAACTCGTGCTTATCCTTCAGTTCTCAGCTTAAATTACTTCCTTCTGAAAGCCTTCCATTATCCCCCTAAAGTAAGTTAGGTTCCCTTCCTCTTGGCTCCCCATGGCACTTTACTCTTTTCTTATCATAGCACTGGACTTACTGTTCTTGCCCGTTTAGTCATCTGCCTTCTGCACTGGACTATAAGCTCTGTGAGAGCAAGGAATGAGTCTTATCTGAGTTATCATTAAGTCTGTAGCACCTAGCCTAATGACCAGTATGTAATAGGTGTTTGATAAATATTTATTGAGTGATTGACTGAAGGATGAGCAAGACAATATCTTTACGCTTAAGAAGTCAAGTTGGGGGACGTGTAATGGATACACAGGAAAATAAACAGTTATAGTATAGTGTGGTAAATGTACTAGGTCATATGCCAAAATCTTCCAAGGGTGCAGAGGGGAAGATTTCTAACTCCACCTGGAGTAAAGTGGGAAGGGGACAGTCCAGCAGACTCTTAAAGGATGAGTGAGAGTTTATGAAAAGGAAAGGAAGATGTAGAGTAGAGGTCATAAGCAAGAACTATACTAGAAATTGCTTGGTTGCCTAAGTGGCTAAATCATTTTTATGTGTGTCTAAAAATAACATTAATCTAAACTTGGTCCTACAATTAACTGATCTAATATAAGTTTGAAAGCAATATGAAATAACTTAAAAGGCAATATGATGAAATAATATTATTCCTTAAGTACCTCTCCTGTGAACTTCCATGCAAATCTCTTCTTACCTCTATCATCATATTTATCATGCTGCACTGACATTTTCAAAGTGTCTCTGCCCCACCTGATGAGCTATTTAAGACCTGGCATTAAAGTAGTTTAAAACCCGATTCAGTTTTATATCTCCCTAGTACCTAGAACAAAGCCAGTCCCAGGGAAAGGATCTGTGAATACTCCAACATAACCATAAAATCTTAAATGAGCTGACCTCTGGCAGGATCTTAGCTTTGTCTCATGTCCCACACTCTGTGTTCCAGCCATTAAATACCTTCAGTTCCCTGAACAAAATGTGGCTCCTTAAAGCTCCTGGACCTTCCCACATGCCAATGTCACTCCCACTGTCTTTTCCCACTCATTTCTCCTGCTCTTCATGTAGTTAACTCCTGCTCAACCTTCAGATTCCAGCTTAAACTTTACTTCTGAAGGAAACCTTTCCCCAACCCAAAGACAAGTTTAGACCTTCCTATTATATGGTCCTATAATACTCTGTATTTCTCTTTTGTGTCACTTATCACACTTGTAATACTTGATGATTGTCTCTTCAATAGATCATAAGTTTCATAATTCAATACTTGGAATAGACCATGCAAGATAAAAAAGGTGCTCAATAAAAATTATTTTGGGGCCAGCCAAGTGGCGCGATGGTTAAGAACTCATTTGGGACACCAGAGAGCCCCAGTTCGGATCCCACATATGAGGGCCAGTGACGCTGCCCCCCACAGCTAAGATGCTGAACAACAGCTCAACCTGGAGCTGGGCTGCCATGAGTCGCCGGCGACAGCGTGGGCTGCAGCCCCTGTGGCAGTGGGTTGCCATGGGCTACCGTATATGGCCAGCAGCCAGC
>NW_017731996.1:758501-763624 GCF_001890085.2 Hipposideros armiger
GTGATATTAACCTTGATCACTTGATTAGGAAGAGGCTGCCAGCTTTACATTTATGTAAACTTACTATTTTTCCTTTAGAAAAAATAATATTTAGGGAGATATAATTTGAAGCTATGCAAATATCTTGTTTTAATTTAA
This sequence comes from Hipposideros armiger, assembly GCF_001890085.2. Lineage (NCBI taxonomy): Eukaryota > Metazoa > Chordata > Mammalia > Chiroptera > Hipposideridae > Hipposideros > Hipposideros armiger. The sequence goes on from NW_017731996.1 coordinate 758,640, forward strand.
ACTTTCATTCAATAATTTTAGCATTCATTAGCGAATCATGCCTGCTGCAATTAATACTATGATGCTCTAATAGTGATGTTTTAAATTCCCTAATTCCTTCTATTTTTATTAATTGAAATTCTTTTGTAAGGAAGACTTGTTCCTCCTCTCTCATTTGTTTGTTTATTCAATCATTTATTTATATCATTAAGAACTTAGTGATAAGTATTTCATTCTTTGGATTATAATCCAATACTATGATGATTTTGTAGCTCAAATTGTTCCAGTTTTGGCCATTGGGAGCTCTTTGGTTGGCTTATGTGTCTTTTTGGCATGTCTCCATCCTGGTACCACAAGATGCTCCAGGCTCATCTTGTATTTTCCTTGCCCCAGCACTGGAATCGATCGCTTCTCCTAGGAAAACTGACTCTTTTTATTGAAGACTGGTATTGCAAATCCAAGATCTGGGTACTAGATGTGATCATTGCTATTGAAGTATCATTGCTTCTAGGCCCTCTAGGCAGACAGAGCTAGGAAATATTTGTATGTATACTAACCCACATATATATGCATATCTATACTTATTTCTTTATCTATTTGTGTGTGTGTATATATATTTTTTTTCTTTAAAGAAAAACCAGAGTTGTTACTGATACCTTGCATGTTTTTTAACTTTATAGAAATGGTTTCATATCGTAAATGTAATTCTGCAACTTGAGTTTTTGTTTGACATTTATTTTTGAGATTTACCTATGTTGATACATATAATTTTGGTTTGTTAATTTTAACAATTGCCTTAATAGTAGCTTTTTGTGTGATAAATCCTCTGTATTTTTTCAAAGAGCCATAGAGCTGCCAACTGTAAAGATTATTACTAGTCATTCATAGTTATTTATAGGTGATAGGCAGTTTCCTAAGGAAAAAGCAAAGTTGGTTGCCCAATTCACACTTCAGAGACATAACTGTCCCATTCATATGGTGACTCTCTTTTGGAGAACACAATAGTAGAGTTTTATTGAATGGCCAGCCACTCTATTCCTCTATTAACAGTTCTTTGTGAATGATACTTGCATATTGTGTAGCTGCATCAGTGTGGTGAGTTGTCTTCTTTTAGGCTCTTTCTTCGTTCCAGTTTTATATTTCATTTCTAATCTGCTTCAGAATAGTTGTCCTTTGTAGTTAGTTACTTACTTTGGAGATCATTTTGTAATCCCTGAATATTGCTACAGTTTTATTTGCCATTTGCTATTCTTCAAATTCACTCTGAATTTTCTAAATTAAACCTTATTCAGGAAATCATTTACGGAAAACAGTCTAGTATACTGCAGAAATTTAAGTGCTATAATTTAGTAATTTGTCTATTAATAACATAACCATTTTATAGTTTATCACTTTATTGTTTATCCAAAAACTTACCATTTGATTCTAACTAAAATCCATTACTATCAGAGCTGATGAGTATAGCTATGAGAAGCTTCAAAATGGAAAACTTCGCCAGGTTTCTTTGAAGGTCCTGGAGGTCCGTTTACCACACTGCATCATAATTGCCTTTATGGCAGCCCTGGTAGCTCCATGGAAGTGTAGACATGACTGAGTCATCGATGAGTCCCAGCTAACAGCTTTGCACAGAGAAGATGTTCAGTGAGCAGTTGTTAAATAAAATGGATGACTGGTTGGATGGATGGCTAGATGGATGGAGAAGAGGGCAAACTCTGGCATTTGAATGCTCTATAGAGAACGTGGAAATTAGATTGTCATTTTAAGAATGAGTAAGATTTGAAAGGGACTGATGAAAGAAGAGGGCATTTGTTCACTTTCATTCTTTCTCCCCACACCCACTTGAAGTGCCCAGAGGCTCCCGCTAAAAAGATAGATGATCCACTGTGTCACTTGACCGTGAAAAGGCAGTGTCAAGCTAATGGGCTAGCCTTGGGTCTAGCTCTGTTCTAAGTCTCATTATCATCCTACACTGAAGAGGAAAGAGTATAGATTTGAAATTAGAAAATCTGAATTCTAGCCCTTGCTATGCCACTGACTCACTGTGTGACCTTGTACACGTCATACCCCCTCTCTGAGCATCCAGTTGCCAATGTGCACAATAATAGCATTGGGTTAAAAGGGCTTAAAGATACAATCCTATTCTAAACTTCTATAAAACATCAGACTGTAGCTAACTGGGCCCCCAGAAACATATCAAGGCATCATTATTCTAGATTTACTTCTGGGATGGGAAAGAACCTTGAACATGGTTGCTGTATTGCACCTTCCCTGAAGAATTTGAAGTCCTGCTATCACCTCCACAAGCAATTCTTCAAAATCAGTTTTTATACATCTTTTTGCTTAACAGCCCATATAAAATGAAAACTACTTGCTTGTTCATTCATGAATCTAGTCAGGGGAGCATAGACTGACAAAGCTGAAAGGACTCATTATCTCCCTCATTATACATTTGAGAAAAACGAGGCCCAGGGAGTGACAGGGCCTTAACCCAAGGTCATTCAGTAAATTACAAGCAAATAATAAATTGTCCAGCAATACTATCAAAAGAGAGATCAATCCTGGTCAAATTACTGAATTTCAAAGATAAAGAATACTTTCTTCAGACAGAAAAAGCACGTTATCTATAAGAAGGAATAAAATCAGATGTACTTCAGACTTTTCCACAGCAAAAGTTTATGACATTCTGAGGGAAGGTGTGAACCATGAATATCTTACCCAGCTATGTTGTCATCTAAATAAAAAAGTAACAGGCTGACATTATTAAAATTGAAAGAATTCAAGGAATCCAGCGTCCTTTTTGAAAAAACTTCTTGATGCAAAAATTCAGCTGATCAAGACATGAATGTAAATAAGGAATAAAAGCTATCATAAAGCATTGGTGATGAAGATTGAATCTATTTAAATCTAGAACTAAGCCTAAACAACTGGGGAAATTATAGTTGCAAAATAAAATGTAAATATTATGAATACTGTTGGCAAAGTAAAAATAATGAGTAACAAAAATTAGAAGGTGGTAGAGAGGAGGAGGGTGAAGTATAATGGCATTAATCAACCGCCATGATAGACAATAGTCAGTTAATATTGTCTAACATTTAAATGTGTAGTTAAAAATAATGACTTCACTCATTTTCATAATTGTTTTTAAAATATTATCATTCATCAAGCTTGTTAGTTATTTTTATTTGCTAAATCAACTTCAATAAGACTTTTTAATTAAATATTTTATTTGAAGTATCTTAGTCTGTGTGAGTCCTTTAAAATTATTTCTATGAGTTGATTCTACTGTATAAATACAGAAGTATCCAGAATGATTTTTACCATATGTCAAAGATATTATTTTGAGTACTAGAATTAAGGGTGATCTGTTACTTTCTTTGTGTTTTTTCTGTACTACTTGAACTATCTATAAGCATATATAATTATTTTTAAAGCACGATAAATTTACTCCTCTAAAAAACTAAAGAGAGAAGGAGTTTGGCTCTGAAGAAACATTCCGAAACATTCGAGAGACAAAGTCTCTCAGTAATACCAATATTAAAAGTTAGGGCCGGCCGAGTGGCGCGATGGTTAAGAACTCGCTTGGGATGCCAGAGGNCCCCCTCTGCTCTTGAACTATTCCTAGTCATCCACTCCTTGCTATCAAAAATCTCCTCCTGAGCTTACATTTCCTATATCAGCGTTCAACTCATCTCTTATTCCAGGTCCTCTATCTGGTTCTTCAAAGGCTTGCCCTATGCAGCCAGCCTCAGGATTTACCTTTTTTTCAACAGCCTTGCCCAGAGCATTGGAGTATTATTATTGCTCCTGGCCCCAGACCATCTTACTCAGCACCTATCCAGGTCTTACCAACCTACCTCTCTAGTAAGGAGGAGCCAAAGAAAAGACAGTTTCTGCCCTCAACCAGCTCCCAGTTTATTGAGGAAAAACACAAAAAGCAAAATAACCATAGCATACTGTATATGCTTACATGCCTAATCCTTTAAATGTACAGAGAGCATGTCTAAGGAAGTTGAGAGGAGTTATCATCCTGGAGTCTTCCTTCTTATATACCACACATCTAATCACTCTCCAAGTCTTCTCTTTTTATTTTTATTTTATTATTATTTTTTTTAATGAAAGTTTATTGGGGGTCTCCAAGTCTTCTTGCTTCTATTTCCTTCTTAGCTCTTCTATCTTTCCATTTTTCGCTATCCACATGACCACTGCCTTGGTTTGGTCCTCACATACTCACCTCTGGACTATTGCAACAGCCTCCTAGTTTATCTCTTTGCTTCTATTCTCAACCCCCATTCAATTCCTTCTCTACTGTAACCAGAGTCATAGCCTTAAAAACAGGAATCTGACCACATCCCTCCCCTGCTGAAAACCTTTTAACAGATTCTCATTACTCTCAGGATATAGTGCAAGTATTCAAGGTCCTTTACAATCGGCCCCCAACTCACCTTCCTGGCATTAAGTCACAGGCAAGGGCAAGGGGAGGGTGGCTCCAGCGTAGGCTATTGTTCAGTGGTAAATCTGTACAAGGGAATAAGGCAAGGTTTTATCACAAATGTTCATTTTGGCATTGAACTATATATTCCATTTTTAGTGAAATATTTCAGATATATAAAAATTATAGAAAATAATAGAATGAATACTTGTACTCCCATGACCCACTTAAGAAATAAAACATTTCCAATAAAATTGAAGCCCCTTTATACTCCTCCACAGTTATCTTAGCCTTTCTTCCCCTCTCCCAGTATCCAGACATATTTATTATCATGAATTTGGTGTTTTTCATTCCTGTGTATGCTTCTACACTTTCAGTGCATGTTTGTTCCCCTGAACAATATGTAGTATCATTTTTCACTTTTTAACTCTTTAATTTGAAATAATTTAAAATTTTTTATTTATTTTTTTTAAAGATTTTTATTGGGGAATTGGGGGGATGGGAACAGTGCTGGGATTTGGGGGAAGGGGAACAGACAATTTGCTGTCATTTTGTTCTTCAGTCTAGTTGTGGAGGA
>NW_017731996.1:768795-815296 GCF_001890085.2 Hipposideros armiger
AAAATCTTTTAAAAAAAAGTTATATTCATTGAGTGCCTACACTATGCCAAGGGGTTTTCATACAGTATCTTTATTACTCACCACAACTCTGAAAGCTAAGCATGATGATCCCCAGTTTACAGATAAAGCTGAGGGTGATAAAGCCTTTTGCCCAAAGTCACATACCCCAAAAAGGTCAAAATCAAGATATGTACTCAGACCTCTCTGATTCTTTCCATTGAACCATTGCTATGCTCATTCAGTCTGAGTTAACCCATTGTAACTAAACTGTCTCTTTGAATTTCCACAACCTTGGATTAGTCTGGATGCTTGATGATAAACAGTGGGACAGCCTCAAAAAGACTAGAATTAAGTTTGTCTCAGAAATAAAATCCACCCTCCATAAGTGAAATTAACCATCTGTAGGAAACTAAGAGCCCACGTGTAAAACTGTGTCTGAGAAGTATGGGAACACTCAAAACTGTAACCAAGATGACCTGAGAGTATTTCTGAAGCTACAGGCCTGGAAACTGACTGCAGTTTAATAAGTGGAAACCATATCAATTAAAATATATCCTATTTAGGGAACATCTATGTGAATAGAAAGGGCAGGATGGTCAACCATGGAACTTTGAACAGGGAATGAATATTCCCAGTCTCTTTTGGAACTTTCTAGAACTGCTCAGCCCTGTGCTAGGCAGAGGTAGGAGATGAAAAAAGAGAAGCCATGGTCTGTGCTCTTAAAGAGTTTACAATCTGGCTGGGGGAGTGGGGTGGGGGGAGACCTGGGCAAGGTCCATTGGCCACTCGGACCCATTCCCACAGACTGGCATTACAATGGTCCAGCGTTCTGACAGGCTCAGAATGCTGATTTTGTGGCACATGAAGAGTGGATGATGCATCTCTCAGATTAGAGACATACCCTCAGATTCACATTAAGAAAGTTCACCATGACTAATGCATAAACCAGAAATCCATTTATTAATTTGCAAAAAGAAAGTATTATTTGTAAAGTGAATTTAATTTGCAAAGCAGACCAGAGCACTCCCACAGATGATCAGTGCATTTTCTCGTTCTTTCAGAGCATATCACATGGGAAGTCAAGTATCAGAGGGTAGCCTGGTAGGCTTGGAATCAGAACAAGGGTTATGAGTCAATCTCAAAAGAGACATCTCTGTTAGTCAGCTTAGACATTCTACTCACTTCAGCTGTGTTTCTCAACCCTGACTGCACATTAGAATCACCTGGGGGAGATTTCTTATGTGCTTATGCTTGGTCCCACTCTCTGAGATTCTGATTCTGTTGGTCTGTGGTAAAGCCCAAATAGGGATCTTATTTTAAAAGGGACTGAGGCAAGTCTAACATGGAACAAAGGGCTATTTTCTAGGTCTTGTCAAGGAAGCCATGATGTTTATATTGCTTAGGTGACTTCTTACCCCAGATTGGGAAGATTAATGAAGGAATGAATGTACTCAGTGCATATGGGGATATGTCTCTGTATTGTGGAAAGTTGTGTTTAGTTTCTGTCCTCAGATTAGAAGGCTGGAGTACCTGGCCAGTGGTGTCTACAATTCTGGATTGGATGCTAGGTGCCAAGCAAAGTGCCTCATGTCCGAGGCTTTGAAAACAGGAGCCAGGGACAGTGGGAGGTAGGATATAATTCTTAGCTAGATAACGCTCCTTTGTCCTTTAGATCAGATGGCGTCTTTCCCAGAATATCTTTCCTGATTTCTCCTGACAATAGTCAGTTCCTCTTCTCTGTAATCCCATAGACCCCTGTGCTTTCTCTATCATGGCCATTATCACAGTGTATTCAAATTGCCCATTGACTAATCTGTCACCCACCATACCAGACTTGGAACTCTTTAAGGCAGATGCTGGTCACCTTTGTATTCCCAAAACATGATATTAAAAGTTCAATAAATATTTGTTGAGTGTAGTAGACACATGTAATTCTGAGTGCCCCACATCTGAACCTCCTCCGTATGTTAGGAGACTCCTTGAGTCTTGGAAGAAGGCAGAACCTAACATGGAAGCAGAAAACACACGATGCTTTCCCTTGCAGCCTCCCCTGTAGGGAGGCAAGGGCATGTGTACTCCAATCAGATACATCTAACTCAAACTTTGAATCAGGAACTTGTTAGGAAAATTCACGTGGCCAAGAGGCTGAAGAAAGAGACGGACAATTCCAGCTTACATCAAGAGGTTTATTAAGGGAACTTATATACAAGGTGCATCTTGGGTGGCAGCAAGACAATATGGATATCCACATGGCAGGTGCTAAATAATTATATAGAACAGGGCAGGCTGTGTAGAGGTACTGGGGCATAACCTGCCCCAGGTAAGGGGAAAATGCCTTACATACTTGCCTGGAGCAGGCAAGGGCTATTCCAGAAACCAGCACACCTGGGGCATCAGGGAGGGGTCCATCAGACATTCTCTAAGGGGATTTAGGAGAAGCAACCTGTTCTGGCCTAGAACCAGACGGATCTAGCTCTATGGTCTGGCAGCAGTCTCATCGTGGAACAGTCTCTCCTCCACAGAGCTGGTGACTCAGGTGAGTAGGGGCCATAGAGAATCCATTCTAGTGGCAGAGTAGAAGCAGTAGCCACGTTTACAGGGGGCAGTGACTGCACACAGGACCCAGAGAAGGTAGTGTCACAGGTCATGGCAGCAATGTCCTCACCAGACTGGTTTGATGGTGTAATTTGAGTTGTGGGCTAGTTACTCACTGCCTCACCTCTCCCTTTTGTCTACCTGTTTTCCAAGTCTTCCATGTGCTTTTGTGAAATCTTCAGTGCCCTTCTAATAATTTTTTTCTGCTGAAATCATTAAGAGTCAGTTTCTGTTGCTTACTACTTAGAACCCTGCTATGAGCTGAATTGTGTCTCCCCCCAGCCACCCCCCATCCAAATTCATATGTTGAAGCCCTAACCCCACAGTACCTAGAATGTGACTGTATTTGGAGACAGCACCTTTAAAGAAAAGTAAGTTACATTGAGGCTGTTAAGATGGGTAATCCAATCTGACTGGCGTCTGTATAACAGGAAATTTCTACACACAAAGAGACACCAGGGGCACCTGTGCATAGAGGAATGACCATGTGAGGACACAGTGAGAAGTGGCAAGGAGACAGGCTTCAGGAGAAACCAAACCTGCAGACACCTTGCTCTTGGACTTCTAGCCTCCTGTGAGAAAATAAATTTCTGTTGGCTAAACCATCTAGTCTGTGGTATTTTATTATGGCAGCCCTAGCTCACTAATACAAACCATGGCTGCATTTAGTGATTGATTTAATATTAACTGGTCAGTCACAAAGTAGGCACTGGAACAAGATTAATATATGCAAATAGAGCAAAACAAGAAGGAAGAGTCAAGATGGGAAGCCAGCAGGACCCTAGGATAAATAGACTAGAAGGTGCAAAGCAGCAGGTAGGAAGAGAAACCTAGAGGAATCCCTAACTCCAGTGAAAGTGTTTATATGGGCCCCCAGACTGAGAATCTCAGAAGGAACACCAAGTTTCTAATGGAGAGAACCTGGACTTTGGTGGCAGAGATTTAGGTCCAAAATCTCATCCATTACTTGCTTGATATGTGATTCTGAGCCAATTACTTAATCTTTCTGAACCTCACTCATCTTTAGAATGAAAATAAAAAATAATACCTATCTCATATAGTTGCTAAGACTAAATTAAGTAAGTACGCATACACAAAGCTGCCTAGCATCAAATAAATGTTAATTTCTTTCTTCTCTCTCTCTTTTTCCCTGTCTTACGCTAGAGGAATAGAAGAAGTAGAGATCTAGTGGGGAGAAGGCTGAAGATCTTCCTGGGCCAAGATACAAAGTTCAGAGTGTGCGAGCTCAAATATGTTCTAGACAGGTGGTATGGGTGGCAAAAAGCTCCAATTTAGCAGATGGCCATGGCAGCCAGAGTCTAGGCAGCAAGTGACACTGATAAGAGTCTGATGGTAGGAACATTGTGGTCTTGGGCTATCATTCTCTTCATAGCTATATACCAGTCAGTGGCTAAAATAAGGAGCAGGATCCATCCCCACTCCCTACTTAGATAAGGATTAGTAGGATTTACACATGCTGACAACCATGGGACAGGTATATTGAGAGAATTGCAGCTGAAAATCAGCTGTACAAACTGAATCAAAGTTCACGCTGGGCCTATCCAAAACCAGATCTAATTCTCATCCCACCTGCTACTACAAGTGAGGCAGCCGCCCCTACGTTGGTCAGTGTTAGCTCAGAAACTGGGCAGAACTGAGCCTTCGGCTCTAGGGTGTAAGACTAACAATAGTTACAAATTATTAGTAATTACTAAGTGCTTGGATTTTCACATACCTTTTCTCTCTACCTCTAACAGCCCTTGGAGGTGGGAACTGTTATTTCAAAAACAATAATTTTTTTTTTCAGAAAAGAAAACTGAGTTTCAGAGATGGTAGGCAACTTGTCCAAAACCGTTCAGTTAATAAATGGTAGAGCTAGGAGTTTGACAAATTTCAGCATTTGGCTGCTGAAGAAAAGAAGAGCTTTTAATTGTTGGCAATGCAAAGAAATTTCTAAGAAGGAATTTTCTAATATTATAACAGATCCCTGAAGCACAATATACTTCCTAGTATCTTGATATGGGGCCCAGCTTTAAACCTTTGAAACTTCTACCAGAAACCCATATAACAAGAGGGCAGCCCTGTGGAATATTTTCCACAGGAAACATCTGCCCAAGTATTTCAAAGACTGCAAAGTGTCCCATGAGGGAGGGGGAGAAAGCGGAGGCCAATCAAAAGCATGGTGATAAGTCCAGGTACCAGGTGGACTGAAGCAGAGAGAAAACGCAGGCTTCCTGCTTTCCGCTCCCTCTGGAAGCATGCTCTGGTAAAATAAACTCTTTCCAAGACTCAGGTTCCCAGGTTAGTGATCTGGTTTTCTTCTAATAGGAAGTGAGCTGTCTCTCAATCAGGGAGTGGGGGAGAGGGAAATTGTTGCCAATTACACTAAATATGGAGGAGGGAAGGTTCAGACATTTCATTCTTTACAATTAAGAGACCTCCACTTTATTCTTAAGAGTCAATCACAGCCCAGCCACAGGACAGACATTCTTTCTTTGAGTGTTTACAAGACAATCAATTAAAAAAGATTTTTTAAAAATCCTTTTCTGTTTAAAGAAACTGACACAATAGAAAGGATTGAGTCCCTGCCAAGAAAAGGCTTTCTGAACCTTCTTTGGCTCAAATCAACAGCACTTTAAGGCCTTTCAATAAATCAAGTCACTGGCCCCAGATAGAAAATTGCTACCAGGAAAGAAGATTTTTTTTTAATGGGATGTCTTTGAGTTAAATTAGAGTCTGTAATCACTCTGAATGTATTATTGAGACTCATTGTTCTTTATATTTCTACTTTACATGTGATTAATGAGAACCAATCCCCATGTGCCCAGACATTGTGCTAGGCACTCAGAAGAAGACAAGGGTATTAATGCATCCTGATCCTTGCTCTCCAAGAACATACATTCTAGGGAGGAGATGGACTGGAACTCACAAATGGTATAAGGGAGTGAGCAAAAGGATGGGGTAAGTGGGAAGGTCTAAGGGAGACTGAGCATACAGCACTGAGTTAGTGGGTTCTAAATTGGAATTTGCAGTCTGAGTGAAGAAACACCTCTTGAGTCTTTTCCCAATGATTAGGGAGAAAAAAAAATCCTCTTTCATCTGGGCATAGAAGGGTATTGTCTTTTCCTTGATTTTCTTTGCCTGTATCTTCTCTTCAGCCACTGCTATACCATTCATTGAACCAGCATTTCTGTGTGCCAAGTATTATGCTAGGCACTTTATACACATTTTTCCATTCACCCCTCACAGAAATCCTGTGAGGATGGAATTATTGCTCCACTTGACCATTGGGAAACTGAAGGCAAGGAGGTTAAGGTCACATAGCTAGTACATGGTTCAACTGACATTTGCCCTTCATCTGTCTGTCTCTGAAAGCCTGTGCACTCTCCACTATAGTCAAAAGCCAATAGAATTCTTAGAGATGAATTATATAGGATCCCTACTCTTGAGCAACTCACAGTTCAGTGGAAAAGAAAGACATGCAAATAGTTTAATTCATTCAGTTTTTTAACAATTATTAAAGTCCACTATTTATTAATTGCTGTTTCAAAGCAAAATCAGACATCGCTCCCTGCCTTCAAGGAACTTATGATCTTTAGGAGAATAAATACACACAAAATATTATGATCCAGATAAACAACAACCCAATGTAATGACTTCCCTAAGAAAAGACATTGTAAGGCTTTAAGAACAGGAGAGGATGAAAGTCTCCCTGGGATACTGTTGAACAGCTCCATAAGGAGAGGGGACAGGTTTGAATGGAACCTTGAAGAATGTGTAGGAATTTGCCATGAGAACCTTCTTCCAGTTGTCTAAATGAGCTATGCTGTCTTGTCTCTGTGCCTTTATGCATGTAATTCCTCTACCTAGACCAGTTCCGTTCCCTATTCCACCTTCCTGTCCTGGCTAACACCACACATCCTTCCTCCTAGAAGCCTTACTTCACATTCCTTTTCTCCATCGCAGATTTAGACTAAGACTTCTTGCAGTGGTTTCCCATAGAGCTGTGTACGTATATGAAGGTTGGAGGGAGGTAGAGCTTTTGTTTATTGTATAAGGAGCAGTGAGAAGTTCGGTGTGGTTGAAGCCCAGGGTGCATGGCTCAACCAAGAAATATTTGTGGAATGAATGAATGCTTTAAAGAACTGTAATTTCACCTAGGAAAGTAGGCTTCAACCAGATTATTAAATCTCTCCTAAATGTACACATCCAGAAATTTGAACTACCTCCATCACATTCCTCTTGTCTCTACCTGGTCTACTCATTGTTCAAAATGTTCCTTTGGGGCTGGCCAAGTGGCGCGATGGTTAAGAACTGCTTGGGATGCCAGGGGGCCCCGGTTCGGATCCCATATATGAGGGCCAGTGACACTGCCCTCCAAAGCTAAGATGCTGAACAACAGCTCAACCTGGAGCTGGGCTACCATGAGTCGCTGGCGACGGCTAGGCTGCAGCCCCTGCTGCAGTGGGTTGCCATGGGCTACTGTGTGTAGCCAGCAGCCAGTGTGAGCGGCCAGCAGCCGCAGTGAGCGGCCGTCCAGAAGCCGGTGACGGATCTGCCTCGCCCGGGAAAAGTGCAATGATGGTGCCAACTTGGGCCAGTGAAGCAACGTCCTCCACAACTAAAGAACAAAAGGACAGCAACTTGTCTGTTCCCCTTCCCCCAATTCTCCAGGTCTGTTCCCATCTCCCCAACTCTCCAATAAAAAAATTTTTTTTAAAAATCTTAAAAAAAAAATTGTTCCTTTGTCCTAGAATCTCTTCCTGACAGCCCTACTTTGTTCTTTTAGTCTGGGTCAGGTACTCACCACTCTGCTGTGCCTTTCTGGGATCCATGATGTCAGGCAGCAAGGCTGCTCCCTGGATCAAAGCTCACCAGTTGGAACCCACATATCAAATTGGAGGGAACCTTCAGTCATCCCTTCTCCCCTGGGGAATTGGTCTTCCAGCCTTCTGGTTCTTGTTTGTTGCAGAAGCACCTACTCTATGGAAGGCTTTGATGGAGAGGGCAGCAATGTGACCCATGGACACCTAGACCTCGCCACCTGTTGACCCATAGTCATCCCAAATTCAACTTGCCCAAAATCAAATACTGGAAAGGGCTTGGGTTTTGGAATCAGACAAACCTGGGTTTAGCTCTGCACTTTATTTGTTATATGGACATTGGGCAAGTTATTCCAAATCTCTAAACCTTTGTTTCTTCAACTGAGAGTCCAAAGGTTTTGGAATAGCAGAATGCTGTGGTCTGATGCCTGTTTTAGAAATATCCCTCCTGCAGCTGTGTGGGGGATGGGCTGGAGGGGAGAAACCAGAGGCAGCTCAGAGGCTGCTGAATAGAAGTGTTTCCAATTACCTCCTCCTCAGCCTCTGCAGCACACTCTCCGCTGTGACCCCAGAGCCAACCTCATGCTGTTGCCTAGCAACTCACCTGCATCACCCAGGGATCTGAAGCTGGGGCCCCACCAAGGATGGTGAAATGACCAGTTTAATTACAAAATCTCAGAAGAATCATGCATCAGGTCATTCCTCAAATACTCACCAGGCTTCCACCAAGTGCCAGGCCCTGTGCTAGGTACTGGGAACTTAGTGATGAATTAAATCCTATCTCTTTCCTCAAGAAACTCATGATATAGAAAAGTGGACAGATTTCTTCAATCATTCAAAAAATATTTAGTGAGTGCCCATCAATAGTAGAATAGATAGATGAGTTATAACATATATACATGACGTGAGAATGAACAATCTACAACTATATACAAAAATATGGAATATTGATGGGTAAAACATATGATAAGTGAAAAAAGCCAGATAGAAAAGAGTACATTCTACATGATTCTTTTTAGATAAAGCACAAATATAGGCAAAAGTATGCTGTCAGAAGTCAGGATTGGGGGCTTGGGAGGTAGTGACTAGAAGGGGGCATGAAGAGGGCTTGTGGAGTCCTGGAAATGTTCAGTTTATAGATAGATCTGGGTGCAGGTTACATAGTGTGTTCAGTTTGCAAAAATTTATCAAGGCTGTATGCTTATGATACATTAATTTTGATGAATATTATTCATCAATAAAAAGTTTAAAAAGAAATTTTATTGAATACCTATCATAGACAAGGCACTGTGTGTCAGTCAAATGGAGAAATTAAAAAGAGATTTATAATATAGTGGACTGAGGAGCACAGAGAAAGGACTCTCCAGCAACTGTACCCCATCCGTGGCAAGGGGGCTGAAGCATGGCTTCCTGGAGGAAGGGATTTCAAATCAACTAGGAGTCTACCAGGCAGGAGGCAGGGCCTTTCACACATCAGAAACAAGAAGGAAAAGCCAGGAAATGAGGCTGAGGGATTGATTACATGGGACCCAAATCCTCAAGGGACTGGGAATAACAATAGCTAAATGTTTGTGGTGTGGCAGGCATTGTTTGAAATACTCCACATTTTAAATTCATTTAATCTGCCAACCATACAGATGAAGAAACAGAGGCACAGTGGGATTAATTAACTTGTTTAAAATCCCACAAAAAATGGCAGAACTGGGCTACACACCCATGCAGCCAACTCTGATGTGTTTGACCACTGCTCCACGCTGCTGAGGTCATTTGGTCACAAAGTCACTGAAGGGTATTTAAACAAAGGAGAACCATGATCAGATTTTCGTGTGACAAAGATTATTCTGGTTGCTCTGTAGGAAAATTGCATTGGATTGGATGGGGCAAGAGTGGAGGCAGGGAGACCAAGAAGAAAATTGCTCCAGGAGTCCAGGTAAGAGAAGCTGAGGCCTACATGAGGATAGAGACGAAGGAGAGGAGAGGGGAGGGTTTTAGAAATCAATGACAGAACCTATCTGCTTTGCATTTTACACATACTGGTAAAAATAAAATCCACAAGAAAGCAAAGATTATAGTATTTTATTTTATTTTTCCATTTCATGTGCAGAGAGTTGAGTTAAACATTACCCGGTTGTCTTCTTTGGCCTTGAAGGCCTCTTTCCTATTTTATTTACTTATTTATTCCCTTTTACCCTCTTTCCTCTCCCCACCCCTACATGCAACTCTTCAATGTGTAATTTATTGTGTAACCGTTCATATTGTTCTTGCAAAGTGTGTGTTTTCATATTGTGTGCACATATTATACATTCATGTAAATGGTACTGCATTATGTATCTTATTCTGTATCTTACTTTTGCACACCACACTGTATTTTTCAAGATCTATCCCTCCTGCTCTGTGTATCTTTAGTTTGTGGTCTCTAACTCCTCCCCTAGGGTTACAGAATTGGATTGACAATACAATGCCATAGAAAGTTTTTTACCATGAAGTGGAGAGACTTCAGCTGTAACCTCTGCCCCTCTACTAACTTGTGGTGTGAACTCGGGCAAGTTCCTTTCGCCTAGTTGAGTCTTAGCTTCCCCATTTGTAAAATCAGAGGTGCCTTCTACCTCTAATCTTCCATGCAATCTCTCTTATTTTGTACACAGGAAACTCCAGTCCAGAAAGTGGAAGTGACTTGATCAAGGTCACACAACAGTTATCAATAGCTCAATTCAACTTGGCCCACATCTATTGAGTGCCAGGCGTGGTGCTAAGTGCTTTGGAACTTAAATAAGTAAGCCCAGCTGAGTCCCTCCTCCCAGGGCCTTTAAACAGAGCTGTGTTAATTTTCCAGGAGCAGGTGCAGATATAGCCTGTAGGCACAGGTCAGATGCAGTAGAGATATTAATAGGACGTAGCCTCAGATAGAATCTAAGGCAGCACCTCCACCACTCCAAGCAGGCCCCACAGCATTCCTGGCCTCAAGATAAGGAAAGAGGTAGGGTACAGAGCTTCCTATTTGTAAAAGGTTATTTACTGCTATAGCATTTACCCATGATAACTGTTCAGATACGGTAAGACAAAAAGCCCTTATCTATCTGTATGCTTAATATTATCCAGCAGTAATCACAGGATAAAATTTTTTTTAATTTAAAATTTCTTGTTTTAAAAAATGGGTTTTTTTGAACAATAAAACAGCTACTGTTGATTATTTACTGTGTTAGACACCAAGCACTTTATATGTGTTATTTCATTTAATCTTCATTATAATCCCATGAGGTAGGAGGTACTATTATAGTGTCCCCACTTTAAAGATAATGAAATAGAAGCACAGAGAGTTTATTGTCCTAGGTCAGTGGATTTCAAACATTTTGAATGCAACCCATAGTAGAAACATAGTTTACGTTGCAAACTGAATCACACATACCTGTTTCACAATACTACACTAACCTTTACTATATGGGACTTACTCTGATATTTTCTATTCAATTCTTTTTTTTTTTTTCAATCTGGTCTGGGCCATTAACTTGATTCTATTACTTACAATGGGTTGTAACTCATAATTTGAGAAACAATGAAGTAGGTGGCAAATGTACCATAATCCTAACAAAATTACACAGACGGTGAAGTCATCACACTCTTCAATGTGAACTTTCATGTCCTGAGCACCTGCTCTACATCAGGTCCCACGCTACATGTTAAAGACATAGGTTTAAATCAGACATGGTCCTAGCCTCAAAGTACTCATAGACTCCTTAAAGAAACACACAGGTAGATAGGCAATGACAACACAGCTGTGGTTTTCAATTCTGGCTGCACCTTAGAATCATCACCTGGTGGATTTTTTAAAAACATTAATGTTGGGGGGGGGGCCTTATTCCCAGACTTTTCTGATTCAGTTGGTCTGGGAAGAGGCCTGGACATCAGTACTTTTTAAAAGTCCCCCAGCTGATTCTAAAGTGCAGCCAGAATTGAGGATCACTGCAATAAAGCATAAGTGCTACATTAAGGCTGTTGACCCTGAGGAAGAAGATACCTACTCAGAAGGGCTCCTGGTGGCTAACTGGGCTCAAATTTACAAAGAGGCGAACAGCCATTGCTGAATAGGGCCTCTCATGCAAATCTCACTTCAGGGAGAAGCCTGCACCAAACTACCTGCCAGCATTGTGTTCCCATTGCCTGAGCCAACCCTTACAAAGGAGTTCCTGGAATTGTATTCAACCAATAGGACTGAGACTTTCTGCATCCAATCAGAGCCATGCAGCTATATCCTCATTAGCACGTTCACCGACCAATCAGGATGGATCCATTCTGACCAATCTGGACAGTGCTTTTTGAACCAATCAAACTGTGAGGATTTGGAGTCATCCTTTGCATGAAGACAGACAGTCAGGGACCAGGGGTGGAAACTTCTCTCTACCTAAATTAGCTCCTGGGGCTCAGGGAGTGTATTTTCCCTTTCCATTGAAGATTGAAGATGTTTTGCTAGACTAGAGTGGAGCTGCCTAGCTGGGAAGGGATTCCTTGGAGCCATGCTGTTTCATCATTGAGCTGTAACACTGTTAGGCTGTATTCCAATTGAGCTGTTACACTAAATAAAGTTTCCTCCTTCACCACTCCCAAAATTGGGGGTTCCTGTTAGCATTGAATTAGAGCCAGTGAACACCGGTTGATAAGAGAAAGCAGAGAACAGGGGAACTTAACTACCTAAACGTGTTGAGAAAATCCTCAGAAAAGTTGGTTTTTAGTTGGGCTTCTGTGCTGGACACCTATTTTACCCTTTAGATCCACTGTCCATCCACCCACTGTCTGCCCAGTACATTGAACCTGTACAGACTAAGTCAATAGGCTATTTTGCTCCCTGCCTTCCACTTAGGTATGGGCCAACACCCTTGCAGATCAGTGAATGGTGAGAAGGAGGGCTGGGTAATTAATTCCCTGGCTACTTTCCTGCAAGTTTGCTTTGGGTTGACTATGATGCTCCTTTGAAGGTAACTGCCCTTTTCAAGATGACTTGATGAATAAGACTCTTTTTCCCAGTTTCTATAATCTCTCCTCCCTCTCCCCAACCTATTCAAGTCAAGGGGTGTTAACAGCTCAGAACTATCCCTTGTATTCCACTATACCCCACGGATGGTTGAAATTAGTCCCTTTGTAAACACATCTTTGTCTAATTATCCTAATCTGAGTGTGTCATCTGTTTCCTATTGAGACTACTGACTCATAAAGCCTAGGAGCTAGGAGCAGCATAGGAGCTATAAGGATAAGGGAAAAAAAAAAGAGAGAGAGAAGCCCAGGCAGAGGGAGCAGCATGAGTAATAGCAGAGGCATGAAAATATTGTAGTTTTGTTTGTTTAATTCCCTTTATTGGTGAAGAACAAATTGCTAAATCTAATGTTCAGTTCTCAGGCATAATCTTACTAGATGTATCAGCAGCATTTGACCAGTTAAATCACTCTCCTTTTTGGGACAAATCTGTCACTTGGCTTCCATGACACCGTAATTTTTTTTTTTTTTTAGCTGAGCCATCCTGCCACCTGTTGGCAGCTCAGCGGCTGCTCAGCTCAGGCCAGGACTCGAACCGCTGTTGCTCAGAGCTCAAACTNGTCTCTAGTCCCCTAGACAGTGCTTTCTTTTCATCTTTCAGAGTCTTCCTATTCTTTCCCTTTTTTTAAATTATTATTATTATTTTTTATTTAAGCTGAGCCACCCTGCTACCTGTTGGCAGCTTAGCGGCTGCTCAGCTCAGGCCAGGACTCGAACCGCTGTTGCTCAGAGCTCAAACTCTTGAGCGAGCTCTTAACCAACTGAGCCACTCGGCCGGCCCCAGCACCGTACACTTTTGATTCTTGTTCTTCTGGCTACTCTTTTTCAGTCTCCTCTTCTGGTTCTCTCTCATTTCCCTGATGTCCTCATTTTCCTGATGCTGAATACTAGTGTGCCAAGGGCTGTCCTTGGTTCTCCTGTCTATCTACATCAATTGTCCATCATGGCTTTAAATACTCTGTATGCTGTCCACTCCCAAATATATAACTCTCACCTAGCCCTCTCCTCCAAGTCCAGACTCATATATCCAACATAACTAGAAATAGGAGTGGTGTCTAGAGCCAGCTCCTAGAGCCAACTGTTACATTTTCAGGAATTTTTCCAACCTCTTGTTAAAAGCAGCTGTTACTAAAAATTAAATTATGTAAACTTAAAATTCAATAAATTGTATTAAAAACAAAGGTAATATTCAAAAATCACTAATTATTTTACTATATTTTATTATTTCCTATGTTCTTGGGGTTGTTTACATCTATTCTAGCTGTACTGTGTAAACACTATATAATGATGTGCTAATCTTACATCTCTTTCCAACTCCATGTTCAGTGACATCATGTTGGTAGCTCTGAAACCAACCATAGTGAAAATATTACACCACAGAAATTGGCAAATGCTACCGATCAGAGATTGATTGATTGTTTTGTTGGTTGCCTATACTTAATAAAGTGACGGGGGAAAATGAGAATAATGCAGATTAAATTTGCAATGTATTGTCTGTAGCTATTACATTGTGAATAACATAAAAAACTTGGGAAAATATTCCTCCAGCATTGGAGAAAGCTACTATCATCCAATTTAGCAAAGAAGTCACTTTAGTCATTGACTAGTATAGTTCCAACATACGTCTTTATTGTTGCACTTTAATGTTACTATTAATGTAAATGAAAATATCAACCAACCTTCATCATGGAAACATACGTGTTCAGCAACTGCAACCGTTAGTTGGCTAGAGACACAAGTGTGGCAAAAATCAATTAAAGCATTTTGTGAGAATAAATTGGCCATGTGGAATTTACAATGAGTGTTGTATATTTTATTATCATTTGTGAATTGTGTGCTATGCATCATTTATTATCAGTAAACTTTATAATAACTTATATGAGTACACACACACACACACACACACACACACACACACACTTTTTTCCTGGAGAGCCAGTTGTTAAATATTTACCAGTATACCACTGCTAATAGGCAACTCAAACTTAACACGTCCAAAACTGAGTTCTTGATTTCCCATCCCAAACCAGGTGGCACTGTAGGCATCTTTATCTCAATTACGGCAACGTCATTCTTTCAGTTGCTCTGGCCAAAAACCTTAAAGTCATCTGTGACGCTTCTCTTTCTCTCAAACTCTACATCCAACCTACCAGAAAATCCTTTTGGCTCTACTTTCAAAATATATTCAGAATCTGACTACTTCCCACCACCTCGACTGCCATAGCTTTGGTCTAAGCCTATTTGTTTCCTCACGTGAATTACTATAATAGCCTCCTAATTTGTCTCATTTCAATACTGCGGTTAATATGTAAATTAGAAATGTCATTCCCCTGCTTAAAACTTTTCAGTGGATTCCCATCTCACTCAGAGTCCAAGCAAATGTCTTCTCAATAGTTTATAAGACTCTCCTGAAGTATCTGCCTGCACATCCTAGTACACTTCCGATTTCATCCCTTGCTACTTTTCCCCTCACTCACTCCACTCCATCCACACTAGCTTCTTGGCTGTTCTCCAAACACATCATGCATGCTCCTGCCTCAGGGCCTTTGTACTTGCTGTTTCCTCTACCTGGAATGTTGCTCTTCTTCCAGTTTTCTCCACTGTTTGCTCTCTTTCTTCCTGTCTTAACTCAAATCACACTTTCTCAGCAAGGCTTCCTGATCCTTTGCATTAAAGTGCAATCCCTCCCCACCCCACCACCATATTCTCTATCCCTCTCCCCTGCTTATCACCATCTAATGTACTATATGTTTCATACAATAAATTTTTTAATATCCTTCCCCCCTCCCACTAGGATGTAGGTTGAAGAATTTTTTGTTTGTCTTTTTTGTCTGCTTTATTAGCTACATATCCCTAGACCTTAAAATAGTGTCTTATACAAAGTAGATGCTCGACAATTTGTTGAATGAATAACACATTAATGAGTATTCTAAATACCCATAAAAAGCTTCAAGCTTATTACAGAAAAGAGAAGTGCAGAAGATCCAGAAGTGAGGCCTCTCCCCTTCCAGCTGCTCAGCTAACTGTGTGTGCATTTATCTATGCCTGCAGGTCTCCTGCTTGTGTAGATGAACCAAATGGGAATAGCTGTGCTCTTTCAGAAACACCAAAAATGCACAGAGGACTGAAAATAAAATGACAAAATACACACTGTTGACTAAAATTAATAGCATCTCATATCAGACTCTAGTATAGACAAGTAATAAAAGTTACTAGAAGGTTTAAGAAAAATGAATATTTACTGAGTCGCTAGTGGGTACAAGGGGCACACAAAGATGATTCACAGACAGTCCTGCCTGCCCCCAAGGAGCTCACAGTCTGGTGGCCATGGAAACAGACAACTGCACCATATTCTTACCAGCCCACTAACAGGTAAATGTACTAGGTACAAAGGCAACAGAGAGGAGGGAGTGACTAAATGGATATCTGAGCTGTGTTCTGAAGCATGAATAGGGGAGGAGCTGAAGGGCCCAGGAGAGAAATTTACAAGTGAGAAACATTTCACCAGTAACTTTTTTTTTTTCCTGCTTAGTATATAGAAATTCCTACCTATCTGGATTTTAACAGGAAATAACTCTGGCAAGCTTGCAAAACTCCAAGTTGTGTGGAACAGAACTTGAAAACCCCTGGTTATTGAAACATTGCAAGGAAAGGCTGAATGAAAGAGAGAGAGATGGCAGGAAGGGAGACCAATAGCTTCACAGGGACAAAGCAGAGAAGAGGGGACCATTTAATATTACAGGACCCAGGGCCGGCCGAGTGGCGTGCTGGTTAAGAGTTGGCTTGGGACGCCAGCTCTGAGCAGCAGGGCCCCGGTTTGGATCCCACATAAAGGGCCAGTGACACTGCGCCCTCTACAGCTAAGATGGTGAACAATAGCTCTACCTGGACCTGGGCTGCCATGAGTTGCTGGTGACGGCGTAGGCTGCAGTGGGCTGCTGTAAGTGGCCGGCAGCCAGCGTGAGCGGCCGGCAGCCGGGATGAGCTGCCAAGAGCCGCTGTGAGTGGCCGTCCAGTGGCCGGCGACCGATCTGCCTCACGGATAGCGCAAGGATAATACAAACATGGGCCAGTGCAGCGAGGTCCTCCCCAACAAGACTGAAGAACAAAAGGACAGCAACTTGTCTGTTTCCCTTCCCCCATTCCCCAACACTGTTCCCCTCCCCCAATTCCCCAATAAAATCTTTAAAAAATAATTAATAATAATAATAATAATAATATTACAGGACCCATCAGAAGCTCAAGGATCTTGATATGTAACAGCAAACTATTACATTGTTTTGTACACCTGAAACTAATTTTAAATAAATAATAACAACAACAACAACAACAAAAAGACTGGTGTTACCACCTCCAGGAGGCTTTTCCTGACCACTAGGTTAGCAACTGCCTCTGGGCCTCAGAACCCCAGCCCTTCCTCTACTCCAGCATCTGGAGTACATCTGCTCTTGCTCCTTCCATCTACAGAACAGCCAGAGGGATTTTTCTACAACATAGGACTTACTGCTACTCTCCAGCTTTAAAAAAAGAACAAAACTTCTTTTCTTAGCTTAAAGACCATCTTTACTGTGGCCTACCAGATTCTGTGTGATCTCACCCCTGCCTGCCTCTACACCTTCTCCTCACACCCTTTGTTCTCTCTGCTCCAGCTGAACTCCAAGCCTTCTTTGTTCCTCAATGCACCATGTTTCTCTCTCCCTCAGGACCTTTGCACTTGCTTCCTTGCTTCATCCTGGCTAATTTCTACTGCTCAGCTCAAACCTTCCTTCTTCTAGGAAGCCCTCCTTGTACCCTGCCCCTCAGCCCCAAGGCTAGTTTAGGTGGTACTTACCACAATAGTAATTTTAGAGCTATTTATGAAATGTTTAACACCTGTCTCCCCCTGGGTAGGGACCACACTGTCTTGCTCATCACTGCATAAGAGGCACCTAGAGCATAACCTGGCATACGTCGTACAGATGCTCAAGAAGTATTTGTTGAATGACTGTAGGAGTGCTTAGCCCTTACGACATTTCACAGAATCCCCAGTTTACCTGGCTTCTCACATAGCAGGCTGTGAGCTCCTGGAGAACGAGTACTGTATCAGCACCCAATATCATGCTTGGCTCAGTAGGGGTTTTCTGAGTGTAGGAGACATTACGATGTGCTGCCCAGATCCCCCATCAGTGAAGACTTTGGATACCACTGCTGTCAGTGGAAAGCTTTTAACTGTCAGCCTCTTCAGGGCTAATTTGGCTCCTGTCACACCTCTTCCCAGATGGCTCCAATGACTAATGAAGGCAGGTTTATAAAGCCCAGGCCAATTTAGCTTATCTGGGGACAACTCTGATGGGCCGGCCAGTCTAGCTCCAGAGTCCCTGTGAGGTCAGCCAACATTGTCCTTAGGCCTACCTGGAGTTCTGGACTTCTGCCCACTCCTGTTCCCTCCTCTCCCTTTCACAGGTATTGACCCCCAGAGTGCTCCCTCATAAACATCATGCCCTGCAATCTCCATCTCAGACTCTGTTTCCCAGGAACCCGATCTGCCACAGGTCCTCCTTTCCTCTTCCCCTTCTTGATGCCATCCCTTTCAGGAACCGTTCATTCGTTTACCGAAAGTCTGTAGGCACTATTCAACTAACAAAGTGTTTTCACATCCACTTTTTTATTACTTCCATTCAATACTGCCTGCCTAGGTGTGGCAGGAAGGGAGGCGAGCCCTACTGAACAGATGAAGAAAGTGAGGACCAAGGAGGTGTCGTGACCAGCCTAAGGCCACTGTGCTAATTAGGAAACTGAGCCCTCAGATCTAGATTTTCCCCTTCTTTCCCTACCAAGTCGCTGCATCCTGGAACGAAAGGGTGTCTCACTAAACTGAGTTCGGGTCTGAGTGGTCAGAATCCTGGAACCATAGGTATGGGATCCGGGAAGGGACGCTGGGTCCAACACTCCTGCAGTAAAGATGGGGAAACTGAGGTCCAGAGCCTGGCGCTCCACCGCCAGCGGAGGAGAAAGAGAAGGGGGCGCGTCCTGTTTTAGCGGGCCGGGTGGCGCCGGAGCCGCCTCCTCCCGCCCCCCCTCGCCGGGTCCCCCCCGCCTCGTCTTTGCCCTCGAAACGCGGCCACTTCGGAGCGAGTCATGGGGGCTGCACTGGTAGCGGCGTGGCTGCTCCTGTCGGCCGCGGCCTGCGCGCAGCGAGAGCAAGACTTCTACGACTTCAAGGCGGTCAACATCCGGGGCAAGTTGGTGTCACTGGACAAGTACCGGGGTTCGGTGAGTGTTCGCCCGCGGGGCCTCGGCGCCACTCCTGCTGGGCCTGATGGGGGCGCGCCGCGGCCCCAGACCCTGCCGGGTGTGGCTCCGAGGGTGCTCCTGCAGCCCAGCGACACTGCCCTGTCTCCCCGCCCCCGCCCGGGCATTCTCCCGGGGGCGCGGCACCGCCACATCCTGCTCCGGGTCTGTCCCGCGACAACGTGGCACGGTTCTGGCGCGCCGTGAAACCCGAAACCCTCGCAGCCGGCGCCGATTTCCCTCCCGACGACTTTGGGCAGCGGGTCCAGACCGCTCTCAGAGTCTGGATACCCTGGGCCCAGACTTTGTCATGCACGGGTGGAAAAAGTAACCCTAGCCTTCTGCGGCCTTTGTCTTTCCCACCCCTAGTTTCCGCATCTGGAAGAGGGGGGAGTTGCTGATACTGAGTCCAATGAGAACACTGTGGAAATGAATGTGCAGTGCAGAGGGTGCACGGGAACCTTACACAACCCATCCTCTAGGTAGAACGCTAAGGCCCAGAGAAGGAAGGTATTTGTACAGGGTCACACACAGAGCACGGAGCCTGGAGAACCACCCACCCTTCCCTGGTCTGCTCTAGGCAAACTCCTATGATAGCAGCTAAAGCTGAGACATGAGTCATCCAGGCTAACTGCTACCTCTTTACCGAGAGGGCATCTCAGCTCAGAGAGTTCTTCAGAGAAGAAGTGTGCAGGATGAGTCTTTGAAATAAGAGTTTGTTTTAGCAAGACCAAGAAGATCATTCCAGGCAGAGAACTGTACATGCCAAGGCTCAGAAGCAAACAGCAAGAAGCATGGTGGAGGGGTGGGCATGGGGGTGGGGACTTCAAGCAGTGTGCTTTAAAGAGCATAAAACATGATGCTGAGAGTGGTGAAAGATGAGGCTGAAGAAGGTAGGGAGGCACCAAGAGGAGCCTGGCACACCACATCCAGAAGCTTAGATGTTGCACTGTGTGTAATGGAGAGCCTTCCAAGTCCACTTCTCAAATGAGACTGTGGTAGGAAGGGTGAGGAGTTGGTCTCTAAGGGACAGGTGGGCCCAGAGTCCAGATTTGATGAACCACACAGAAATGGCTGTCAGCATTCTTCCCCCAGGTGCAAGGTCATCTTTAGTGAAGGAAGTATTCTCTAAGCCTTTAAATTCTCAATTATGCTGGGAGTCCTGGGGGCAGTAATCCTTGTCCTGATTGTCCCCCAACCGTGAGTTTCACTTGTGAGTTTCAAATGAGATGACAGTTTGGAAACATTTGGTAGCGTGCTCTGTACCTGTGTTTTGTGGGCCCCAGCGGTAGTGGCATCCAGAACACAGAGCAAAGACCCAGTAAAAGTAGAGCCTATTCCCATTCAGGCCTCCCCTTTCCCCTAGTGCAGCTGGCCACAGAGCCCCAGGTATAGCACTTGACCAACTCTGCTACTCATTAATTCATTATTTATTATTGAGCACCTACTGTATACTAAGTACTAAGCCAGCCCTGGGGATGCAGTGGTAAACAAAACAGACAAGTTTCTACTTTAATAGAGCTTACGTGAGGTGGAGAGGAGAGAGACAATAAACAAGGAACAGAAAAATGAACAAGGTAATTCCTAGTAGTAGTAAGTGCCATGACAAGGATAGAATAAAGTCCATTTGCTTTCAGAAATAATAAGACATCCAGGATGTGAGGAACAGAAATCCTGGAGAAAGATGACCCAGAGAAGTAATCCCAGAATTCTGAGTGTTTTAATACTCTAGGACTAGGTCATTGGTCAATGCACGGGAGCAAGAGGCCAAGAAATCAATCGGAAAGAAATTTTTTTAAAAAAAATTAAGAAAACAATGTCACACAGCTACTAAGTGGTAGAATTAGAATTTGAACGCAGGCAGCCCAGCTCTAGAGCCCAAGCCCTTAATCACCAGGTTTAGAGGGAAACCAGGAACAGTCAGTCCAGGGAAACTGTAAATGATGCTGTGAGTTAACCCAAGCTAGGTCTGCGACTTGAGCAATATGGTCATTCATTCCCTCACACATAGTTACTGGTTCATTATGTATATTTCATAATAATTTTTTAGTTGAAAAAAATTTTACTGGCTTCTCCTACATGCTTGGCATTGGTTCCATTCCTAGAGATATAGTTATGAGCAAGACTGTATGATTTATGCTCTCAGGCTAACTGGGAAGATAGTCATTTAGATCAGTTTTGAGTATGAGTGAATGAGTGACCACTTGGGAATGTGGTGTTTCCCTGAAATGTATAGGCCTAAGTGTAGTGTGTGTGTGTGTGAATGGTTTGTTTGTCTGCTTGCTTCTATATACACATGAGCCTGTATCTCTGTGTGTGTGTGTGTGTGTGTACATATATATGTATATGTGTGTGTGTGTGTGTGTGTGTGTGTGTGTGTGTGTGTGTGTGTGTGTATATATATATATATAAATTAATTAACTGTGTGTACTTGGATGTGTCTGTTTTGGTCACCTTAAGGATAAGCTTTTTGGTTTCAGGCATGGAGCAAAAGAAGGATTTCCTTCCTTCCAATAGAGTAAGCAGACTCACAAGATGCAGGTTAAAAATAAGCAATTTTTAATGCTCTTCTTGCCCAGGGATCCAGCAGAGAAGAAAGAGGAAGATCCCTGAGTAGGGTAGGGAGTTAAAGCATCCCAGCTTCTCACTGCCACAGGCAGAACATGGTACATGCTGGTGAGAATGGGGGAGGTTGTTCTCACAGCCTGGGGCCCCAGGGAATGGGTCCTTCCTAATCTGGTTGGAGGCAGGGGGACGGAGTTCCAGCTCAGTGGTTCTTGTCATGCAGCTCAGTGGTTCTCAAATGGGGGTAATTTTGCTCTCCCGGGGACATTTAGCAATGTGTGGAGACATTTTTTATTGTCAAGACTAGGAATCTAATGGGTAAAGGCCAGGGATGCTGCTATAAACATCCTACAGTGAACAGACTAGCCCCCTCACAACAAAGAATTATCCAGCCCCAAATGTCAATTGTTCTGAGATTTAGAAACCTTATCTAGCCTGAGCAGTTTGTGCGTGTGCATGTCCAGTGCCCCAGGCTGCCCCTGGGAGGTGGCCCTCTGTATGGAACCAGCTGGTGTAATCCTGGTTCTTCTAAAAAAACATAGCCAGAGAGATAGGGCAGGCTGCCCAGACACAGGATGAGATTTAAAATCCTTTAATAATATATTAACTAGAAGCTAAAAACATAGCATTGGTGCCAAATTCTAATTGCAGTATTATAATCAAGTTCCATCAGCCAACTTTATATTTATCACCTAAAGGCAATAAATAAACTTATAAATAAATTTATTATAAGGAGATAAATTTAAGGGTGAACCTAGTGATAGAAGAAAGTAGTATTTGTTTGCTGGAGAGACAGGGACAAAAAAGGGATTGTCCTGGGGTCCTTGGGGTCCTTTCATCAAGAAAACCACTGTCTGTCTATGTACCCATGCAGGTGATTGGGTATGTGTGCACACTTACTTATTCCTTCAGGAGGCACTTTCTGAGACTTTTCCATATGTCAGGTCCTGGGATGAAGTGGACATAGCTCCTGCCCTCAGTAGGTTTACATCCTAGAAGGGAGACCGACATGTATACAGGCAACTACAGTGTAGAGTGCTAGATGACTGAGCCAGAAATTGAGTCCAGGTGTTTTTCCATTCCCGCACATCTGATGTGAGGTCCCTGGTGTGTATGCCTCTCTGTAAATGTGTTGTGTGTGTTCATGGGCATGTGTGATGTGTGCTAATGCATCTTTGTATCATGGAGCATATGCTCACCTGTCTGTGATTATTGTATGCTTAGTCTCATGAATGTTATGTGTATGCACGCATATCTGTATGCCCCTACATGTTTGATTTCATTTGTGCCTATGTGCATGTTTGTGTACATATGAGAGCTTTGTACTCACATTTACGTATGTGTACATTGTGTTCTTATATGCATGAGAGAGCATTAATTGTTGGGGGCTGGGGTCACATGTGGGCTTGTCAGGGAATGTACAAGTGCATGCCTCTTCACTGGGTTGTGTATGTTTTGTTTTTGCCACCCAGGTGTCCCTGGTGGTGAATGTAGCCAGTGAGTGTGGCTTCACAGACCAGCACTACCGGGCCCTGCAGCAGCTACAGCGGGACTTGGGGCCCCACCACTTCAACGTGCTTGCTTTCCCCTGTAATCAGTTTGGCCAACAGGAGCCCGACAGTGACAAGGAGATTGAGAGCTTTGCCCGCCGCACCTATAGTGTCTCTTTCCCCATGTTTAGCAAGATCGCAGTCACCGGCACTGGTGCCCACCCTGCCTTCAAGTACCTGACCCGTGAGTCCTGATCCTTTTCCTCACCTTCCTTCAGCGGGCTGAGGTCATAATTCCTTGGGCAGCAGAAAGCACTGGCTGGCTGGGTGACCTGGGGCCCTTTCCAGACCCCGGCAGGGGGACCGATGGTCTGTTCCAGCACTAATCTTTAAGGATGAGCTGAGGGTATTCCTGCCTCAGAATAACTCCACCTGTTGCCTTTCATTTCTCCCTCAGAGTCACGCTTGCAGACATCTCTGGGATCCTGATTTCATATGCAGGGGCTCCTACAAGGAGACTGGGTCCTCAGATTTTAGTCAATGTGAATTAGTCGCGCTTATGAACTTAGGACAGAGAAACCAAGGTGCAGACAGGGAATGCCACATGCTTGGAGAAGGCTGACAGGCATCTCCTGTCCTAAGTCAGAGGCAAAGTCTGTAGGCCACGGTAGGGAAACCTGAGCACAAATACCACATCTCAATATTTCAGAAAGAGATCCCTCTTCCAGCCCCAGAAGCCTCAGAACCACAAAATAGAGTCATGAACCACACTTCTTAGGGCCTTCTTTCCTCCCTGTCTCAACTCTGGGGCTCTGTTTTTGCGTTCTCCCACTCCATGCTTCTGGTTGTTTTCATATCCCTCACCCCGCCTCCCCACACCTCCACCCACCACTACCACCACCACCAACAACCCATTCACCTGGAGGAGGAGATAAGAAACAACAGTGTAGCAAACAAAAGGTACCTTACTGAAGCAGACTGAAATTTTGCTTTGTGGGTCAATTCTAATATTTGCTTTTTTCTCCCCGTGTTTTTATGAGTTCCTTCCCAGTTCCCATAGTTACAGATCAAACCTGGCCCTGCTTGAGAAGCTCATGGGGAGCTCTTAAAAATGCTTTAACCTAAGACCTCCTGAAGCAAGGCCCAAAAATCTGTTTATTTTAAGCATCCCTCACCACCAGCACCATGATTCAGATGCATCCAGGCCATAGACTAACATCTGGAAACCATTAAGATTTCATTAGAGAATAAGGTGTAGACTATTCTGTAGTTTGAGGTCATTAATAAAGGAAGGTCTCATACTGCTTTGTCAAGCACTTAAGAGAATCCTAGAGCAGTAGTTTTCAACTTTGGCGCCATACTGGAATCTAGAGAGCTTTTAAAAAATACAGATGCCTGAGTCTTACCCCCAGAGATTCTGATATAAGTGGTTTGGGGTGTGGACTGGGTATCAGGATGTAAAAAACTCTCCAGTTAATTCTAACTTATAGAACCACTGCTTCAAGGGATGAATGGACACTGATAGTGGAATTCTAGGAGAGGGTAAACAGGGAAGCACACTTTGCTCTCTTTCTTCCTTTTTCTAGAAACTTCTGGGAAGGAGCCCACCTGGAACTTCTGGAAGTACCTAGTGGCCCCAGATGGAAAGGTGGTAGGGGCTTGGGACCCAACCATGTCAGTGGAGGAGATCAGGCCCCAGATCACAGCACTTGTGAGGAAGCTCATCCTGAAGAAGCGAGAAGACTTATAACCACTTTCCCTCCTCTCCCATTGTCCCCTTGCTCCCCATCTTCCATGGGTAACCAATGCAAATTCAAATGGTGCTTCAAAAGGAGAAACCATTGATTCTCCTTCCTCCGCTCTTATCCCACTTACCCCATCACTCCTATGGGGGGAAAATTTTAGTATTTTGATTATTTGAATCTTAGAACAACCTATACTCCTGGCCAACAAGAGCACTTGACCAATGAATCACCAGCCAATAAGAACGTCTAGCCCATGAAAACATGTGGCAAATAGGAATATGTCAAGCAATAATCTATCTATTAGGAACTCTGTAAAACAGGGCTAATTCCTACCTCACAGGGCTGTTGTGAGGATTAGGATGAAAGACCTATAAATGTGCTTAGGGCAGTGCCAGCTCAATAAGAGGAATTCAATAAATGTTTTTTTGCATATAAACCAAAAAATAACTTGTGATCAATGAAAACTTGCACCCAACATGAATTTCTAGCCAATGAGAATCCAGGCAGAACATGTATTTGTTGTTGATTTCCTCCATATTATTTTTTAAATTACAAAATAATGCAAAAGCATTGTAAGATAATACAGGATGACATAATAAAATGAAAGTATCCCCCTCATTTTCTATACTTTCACTCCATGGAGGTAAACATTGTTATTAATTTGGTACAAAGGCTTCCAAGCCTTTTAAAATCAACCCAATAAGAATTCACTGACCAAAAGACTGTTGGTGGGACAATAAACTGGCACAAGTTTTTGGAGCATGATTTGATAAAAGCTTTTAAAATAAAATGTTCATACCTTTGATTCATCATTTCTCTTTCTAGAAGACTCCCCAACTATGCAAATATATATGTGTAATAATATGTATGTACACTATCCCTAAGAGTGAAAATTGTGTCCATCAATATGGTCTGGTAATAAATTATGGTACAAATCCAAATGATACACTAATATAGTTATTAAAATGAATGAATTATATTTTTATATGCTACCATAGAAAGTTGTCCAAAAGTGAACAAAAGACAACTTGTAAAACAGAATGAACACATACACCCACAGAAAAAAAAATCCAGTATATATTCAATAGTATAATATTTTTATTAAAAATTTACAATGTTAAATGAGAGGGAAAGAGAGGGGAAGGACTATAGACCAAACTGTTAATGGTGGTTGTCTGTGTGAGGGCTGGGGGTGATGGGGGGTGTAGAGTGAGATAACAGGAGTTATTTACTTTCTTTGTTAAGTATTTCTGTAATTTTGAATTTTGTATGTAAAATATGTATTTCATTTTTATATAAATATAAAAAAGAGGCAGCTAAAAACTGAAGTAATGGGAAAAGTCACTGATAATACATTGGCCAATAAGAATTTCATGTCTGCTTCTCCCAAGGTCACCCTTGTAGAAGGAGACTCAGATTCAGGTCCTGGCTGTGTTTCTGACTCACAGGCTGAGCAAATTGTTCCCTGTCTTCTGTCCTCAGTTTTCCCACTTGACAACAAAAGGGTTGAACTGTGCTTACAGTTCTCACAATCTCCCTTAATGGTCTTTCTCAAAAGCTGCCCAGAGTAAATGAAAGTTCTCTGTGAGCTGACCATAAGCCCCTCTGTGGTGGCCTCCAGCCTGCCCTTACACATCCTGCTCCAAACTCCAGCTCTGCATATGCTCATGCGTACATACACATGCATACAATGAAACCCAGCTATCACAGAAACTTTTGTGATGGACATTTCAGAACCACATTCTCAATGGATACCTCTCTGACTTTATCCTGCTTGACTTCTCAGCCACGTCTCACATTGCTGATGACACTCTTCTCCTTAACACATTCTCTTCCCTTAGCTTTCATGCCGCTGTCTTCTCTTGGTTTTCTTCCTCTCCCAGTGCTCCTTCCTTCTCAGTATCTGTTGATGTCTCTTTCTCCTCTGTCCACTCCTCCATGTTGTTCTTTCTTGGGGTTCCACGCTGATCCCTTTTCTCACTCCATACACTCTTCTTCAGCTTTATCATTTTTTTTCTCATGGTTTTCACCATCATCTGTACCTTGGACTCAAATCTCTACCTTGGACTCATATCAACCTGCCTACTGGGCATGTCTCCGGACCCCTCAGTTCGACACATACAGAACTAAACTTGTCGTTTCTCCCTGATACACCTGCTCTCGCTTCCACCCAGCCTTCACAAACCCCCTAAACCTTTCCGGTCACACACTACTCACTCGCTGACTCACCACACTCTATTCTCATTGTTTAAGCAACTGCCCTCCCTTCTCTCCTCAGTACGGTGACCGGTCCTTAGCAGATTAAATGTAATTAGAGGGTAAGCATTTTGAGCACCAGGTTCATGCTGTCCCTGACTAAACCCTATCTGGAAACTAAAGACAAGCAAACAGTTTCCCCCAGAAGTTTAGAGTCCAGCTGAGGACTTTACAGTCTCAGACCTTCATTCCTACAGGTTTTATAAGTTTTCTGCTGTTTCCAAGTCCTCTCTAATGTGCAAGAGCCCCCTTGAAAAAAATCTCACTTCAAATCCTTATCAGCTGTTACCTTAGTCATTGGTTAACCAGTATGTGCTAACAACTTAGTTTTAAATTAATCCCTTGTTATCAGCTAACACTTGAGTAGTTAATATTTGATTTTTCTACTAACACCTAATTATCTTCTAACACTTTAACTGTAAGCCAAATACTTTATTTATTAGGTTATATATTAGCATTTAGTACTGTGGACAAAAAAGGGCAGGTCATGGTGGCTAGCCATACCCCAGGCCTATAACTTCTTTTGTGAAATGTTTTTAAGCCAGCCCTGTCCATTGTTCTTGTGCATGTAGGTTAACACACCTTTGAAATACCAGAAGTCATACCCCTCAAAGTCATAACCACTCTTAAGAAAGCACATAATCTTGTAATACAATCCCTGCCTTGTTTTCTTCCACCTTCATGTAATCTTCCCTACTTTCCCTCCTTAATTCCAAATGCATTAAAAAAACCCTGCAAACTGTTATCCTCTACAGCATTTCAGATCTTGCTCCCCAGCAAATATCATTAGTTTTGTTCAAATAAACTTTTATAAAAATTCTCTACAGGTTTAGACGTTTTTTACATTGACAGTAGTTTAGTTATTTGCCAAGCCTTAATTCATCAATATTTTAGTTGTCTCCTTAAATCTTATTACTGATCTCTTAGCTATCTGCTATTAGTTTAGGGTATAGTTTAGGGCAAGCCAGAGACCACCAGTTAGGAGTTTGCAGAGGGGGTTTCTGAATGTGGATATAATGAAGGCCTTTGTCTTTTGCTGAGCTCTCTCTCCTTTCATCCCCAGATGATTCATTCTTTTTCAACATCACTGGTCCCAGGTTCTCAGAGAAAGGGAGGTAGAATCCTGATTGCTTATTTACTTCTCTGAGTTGGGCTGGAGGGTGGAGGGAGGAGAGCGTGACTATGAGGGGACTTCCTGGAAAATTATGGTTGGAAGAGACATTCATTTATCAACAAGTACTTTTTTTTTTTTTAAGATTTTTATTGGGGAATTGGGGGATAGGAACAGCAGCTGGGGAATTGGGGGAAGGGGAACAGACAAGTTGCTGTCCTTTTGTTCTTCAGTCTAGTTGTGGAGGACGTTGCTTCACTGGCCCAAGTTGGCACCATCATTGCGCTCTTCCCAGGCGAGGCACATCAGTCACCGGATTCTAGGACGGTCGCTCACTGCGGCTGCTGGCTGCTCACGCTGACTGCTGGCTACACACGGTAGCCCATGGCAACCCACTGCCACAGGGGCTGCAGCCTAGCCGTCGCCAGGGACTCATGGCAGCCCAGCTCTAGGTTGAGCTGTTGTTCGGCATCTTAGCTTTGGAGGGCAGTGTCACTGGCCCTCATATGTGGGATCCGAACCGGGGCCCTCTGGCGTCCCAAGCCAGTTCTTAACCATCGCACCACTCGGCCGGCCTAACAAGTACTTCTTAAGCACTGCTTCTGTGTCAGGCTCTGTACTAGGTACTAGGGAAATAGTGAACAAAACACTCATGCTCCCAGCTGTCATCACATTCATAGAATAGCAGGAAAGACAAACATAAACCAATAATTACATTAATTATTATATTTACAATTATGATAAGCACCGGGAAGAAGTACAAAGAGCCACGAGCGTGTGTAAAAGTGGCACTGGGCCTATTCTGGAGTTCAAAGAAGGCTTCCCTGAGAAATGATATTTAAGCTGAGACCTGAAATTTCAATAAATCAGGCAGGGGAAAGAAGTGGGGAGGTTCTGTAACTGCACATGAACTTCATTTCTTTAGCGTGCATTGTGCTTTAATCCAAGCTGGCTTTGTTTAGCCTGATAGAACTATGACTCACTTGCATTCTTTCCCCAGATCCTCCTACCTATATATATTCTGTATGTCCACTCCTTTTAATCATTAAGCCTTTAGGACATTAGGTTCTGGTCAGTGTCAGACTCACTTAAGAATAAAGCTTCAGGTCTATCAACCATGACCATGATACAATAACCAAACCTCAAACTAAAATAAGGTTTTAGTTAAACAAAGATAACGCCGTAGCCTCAGTTATGTTTCAGCTCCAGACTCGTGAAAGTAGAACGGCCCACGGACTGCATCCCCTGAAAACCGGATGGAACAATACCATGACTGACACGAGGACCTGGAGCCATAATCAACTGCTCCCTGCTTTAGCCCCAAACAATCAGTAGAGTCCATGACCCCAACTCCCATAGTAACTATCATTAATAATTTTCCCCTTATGTAATCTAGCTGCTAGAGACCATCATAGAGCTAGATTTTTGAGAGCACTAGGTCATCCGTGTCTCTGGGCTTGGCACCAACTCCCTAAATAAACCTTTACTTTCTTTGCTGCAAACTCCTGCTCGTTTCTTTTTCGGCTTGGATGCACACAGGCAAGTGGACCCTTTGAGTCTTCCATAACAGTCCTAAGCAGATGGAGTGGCTCAGGCAAAGGACCTAAGGAAGGAAGATACTCGATAGGATGGAGCCAGTGCTGCCTAGAGCCAAGTGATAAGAAGGGAGCAAGAGGTAAGCAGGGGGCTGATCATTCAGGACCCTGTGGCATGCAGGTAAGAAATGATAGTTACCTGACTTAGCATGACAGAGCCTGTCTTCAGTCCCAAATCTAAAGGCCAAGAAATAAACCCTGGGACAAAGGCAGACCCTGAACTACTGATGGAAGTAGGTTGCTCTGGGGGCTGCCTGGAGGACCTGTCACCATGGAGACACCTGTAGAAAACAGGCAGACCTGAGATCTCCCGGCTCCAGCAGAGCCAGCCTACTGGTTGTTGGAGGGGATCGCAGAGACCTGGGTCCCTACAAATCACTGAGCCGCTTGCATAGATTTTGGGGGCCTACCCAGAATGATTATATTGCAGGTGATCGAAAGGTCACATTTTAAGAAAGAAATGCTGCCTTGGGTATAACAAAACCTCTGCTGCTTCCTCTCATCCTCACATTTCCTTTAATCCCTGTATCTTAGCCCTCACATGACTTTTACCACTTTGTATCAGGATAGAGGTTTAGCAGCTATAACAGGAACCCAAAGTAAACACAGTCTCAAACAAAGTAGGAAGTTTCTTTCTATCCCTTGTAAAAGTTGACCTTTACTCTGTTCTTTGAATTAGTCAGGGGCCAGGCTTATGGTTCTGTTGCCCATATCTGCATGATCCAAGATAGCTGACCACCTCAACCTTATTTCTTTAAGGGCACGACATCACATTCTACAGGTCAGAAGAACTTAGTCACATAACCACATCCAGACACAAGGAGCACTGGGAAATAAGTTTTTATTCTGTATGGCCACATGCCCAGATGAAAACCAGGGGTTTCATTAACATAGAAGGGGAAAACAGAAGTTGGGGGAGCAGGGACAAATAGTTATCTCTGCCCCACATCTTAACATCTTTCAAAGCTGTCCCCTCTTCCTTCTTCCCACTACCATTTTCCTAACTCAGGATTTATCATTTTTCTAGCTCAGGGGTCCGCAAACTGCAGCTTGCAAGGCACATATGGCTCTTAGGATACGTTCCATCTCAAAAGTTTGCCGACCCCTGGAAGAGCCAATCCTGTCCCTCACAACAATTTAAAAATTATTTGAGAGCCATAAATATATTTTTACATAATCACCATTATGTGAGTAATATCCTTTAAAATGTTATAAATTAAACTATGATAGTTTTATTTTCATTTTAAATTTTATTTCAGAGTGAATGTATGTACCCAAAGAGCCGCATGTGGCTCGCGAGCCGCAGTTCGCTGACCCCTGGTAGCTCTTCTGTCTCAAAAGTTTGCTGACCCCTGTTCTAGCTCATCTCCTCAGCCCCAGTTCTCTTCTCTAGTCCATCCTTCACATTACAAGCTGAAAGATGCTAAAAAAGATGCTAAAAAAGCAAATCTATCAAAACTCTGCTCCAGTGTGGCCCCAACTCTTATCCTTGGAATAATGGCTCAGTTACTCAATCTATCATTTGAAGTCCTTGTCCTTTATCCTCCTCCATTTTTTACCTTTGATATTGCTATAGCAAAACCAAACTGCATGCCGTATTCTCTTTCAACTCTTCCTTTCATTGCAGAGGTAGAAATTCTCTTCCTTTCCTTGATATTGCTGTGTACTGTATCTCTGTTGTATTCTTTGAGCATTAAAAATGCAATGGCCCATGATGCCGGTGGAGTGGCTCAGCTGGTTAAGAGCTCACTTGGGAGCGCCAGCTCTGAGTAGCAGGGCCCTGGTTTGGATCCCACATTGAGGGCCAGTGATGATCGCCCTCTACAGCTTAGATGATGAACAACAGCTTGACCTGGAGCTGGGCTGCTGTGAGTCCCCGGCAGCGACCGCATAGGCTGCAGCGGGCTGCCGTGAGCTACGTGAGTGGCTGGCAGCCAGCGTGAGCTGCCAGGAGCCTCTGTGAGCGGCCAACCAATGACTGGCGACCGATTGCCTCACCTGGGAAGAGCACAATGATCATACCAACATGGGGCAGTGAAGCAACGTCCTCCACAACTAGACTGAAGAACAAAACGACAGCAACTAGACTGTTCCCCTTCCCGTCCCCCAATTCCCCAATAAAAAATCTTAAAAAAAAAAAAATGCCTGGCCCATTGTAGGTGTTCAAAAGGCATTTACTGACAAACCTCATTGTCATCACCTATGTCTGTTTCTGAAAATCCCAGGNCTGGGAAGAGCACAATGATCATACCAACATGGGGCAGTGAAGCAACGTCCTCCACAACTAGACTGAAGAACAAAAACAGCAATTTGTCTACCTGTCTGTTCCCTTTCCCCGATTCCCCAACGCTGTTCCCCTCCCCCCAATTCCCCAATAAAAATCTTAACAAAAAAAAAAATGCCTGGCCCATTGTAGGTGTTCAAAAGGCATTTACTGACAAACCTCATTGTCATCACCTATGTCTGTTTCTGAAAATCCCAGGGACTGTTTGAGCCCTTGTATCAGCCAAGGTCCCCCTGAAAGGCTCAAATCCTCCCACAGAAGGGGTGACCAATCTCAGTGGGATGGGATAGCCCAGCCAGAAGGCCCCTTCTTCTAATCCTTTGGAATATGAGTGCTCCCTCTGATCACATGATCAATTGATTGTTTTCCAAAGGTAGTCCCAGGGCTATAATTGTCCCTGGTATTTGTGACAACTGCATGGGACATACTTATATTAAAAAACTATTCATTGCTGGGCCAGCTGAGTGGTGCGTTGGTTAGGAGTTGTCTTGGTACTCCAGTTCTGAGCAGCAGGGCCCTGGTTCAGATCCCACATGAGGGCCAGTGATGCTGCACCCCCTACAGCTAAGATGGTGAACAACAGCTCAACATGGAGCTGGGCTGCCGTGAGTCGCCGGTGAGGGCATAGGCTGCAGTGCGGCTGGCTGCCGTGAGCTGCCGCGAGCCACCATGAGTGGCCATCCAATGGCCAGCAAGCGACTGCCTCACCCAGAAAGGGCGCAATGATAATACCAACATGAGCCAGTGAAGCGACGTCCTCCAGAGCTAGACTGAAGAACAAAGCGACAGCAACTAGACTGTTCCCCTT
This sequence comes from Hipposideros armiger, assembly GCF_001890085.2. NCBI lineage: Eukaryota > Metazoa > Chordata > Mammalia > Chiroptera > Hipposideridae > Hipposideros > Hipposideros armiger. Next base: position 801,363 of record NW_017731996.1, read on the forward strand.
CCCGTCCCCCAATTCCCCAATAAAAAATCTTAAAAAAAATTATTCATTGCTTATCTGACATTCAAATTTAACTATTTTGTCTGCCAACACTAATACTCTGCAGTAGGAAGTTAAACTATAACATTGGGTTGTCAGAAAAGTCATGATGCAATTTTGCAACGAAAACCATAGAAAAAAATACATCATGACTTTTCCGACAACCCAATAGATGGCCTCTAGCATCTTCTGAGCTCTAGGAAACAAAGATTCTAACCCTTCCAATTTGCCTTATTCCTCTCAATGAAAGCAGAACTCTTCTAAGGGTTAAAGTAGAAGAGCTAAGAGTAATAGTTAACGGGCTAATCAACATAACAAATTACAAGACCACTTTACTAACTAACAAAGTAAACTTGGGACAGTCACTGAACTTCTGTTGCTTCATCTAGCCAATAAAAGGAAACCGAGATTTTGCCAATAAAAGGAAACCGAGATTTTACTTAATAAGTGCTGAGCACTTATATACACCTCCTTATATATGATCTCTCACCTGAAATATTCAAACTAATGAGCAGGCATTTTGTTGTGCAAATGGGCTGCAACAAATATTAAGTAGTATTAGCATTAGTGTAATATCTGTCTGCAGTTGATTTCCGGACACTTGGGGGAAATAAGCTTCCCCTAGCTTGTTCATGTTGTAGAGGAAAGACATTGTCTAGGAATCTAGAGTGTAAAGCAGTGGTTCTTAAATAAGGGTGATTACTCATCGGGGACATTTAGAAATGTCTGAAGACATTTTTGGCTGTCACAAGTGGTGGATGGGTACTATTGTCATCTAACTGGTAGAGGCCAGGGAGGCTGGTAAACATTCTGCAGTGTATAGGACTGTCCCCTACAACAAAGAATTATCTGGCTCAAAATGTCAATAGATTGAGAAATTCTGGTCTGGAGTTTTGCAAAGCAGGATTCACATCCTAGCACAGCCGCTTAGCAGCTGGATGACTCCTGGATACAGTACTTTACATCTCTGGATCTCAGTGTCCTCCTCTGGGATTTGGGAATATTAGTAGCACTTACCTTATAGTGCTATTGTGATGATTAAATGACAGTATACTCATAAAGCACTGCAGTGCTTGGTACATAATAAATATTCAGTAAATGATAGTAGTTATGGTTATTTAGGTGTAGTAATATTTATAACCTGTCCATATTTATTTTTTTTAAGTGGTGAAAGAGCAGTTTATTAGAAGGAAAAGTACACTCCAAACAGATAGGAGCAGGCCTGAGCAAAAGTGTGGCTCAAAAGGCCAACCTGTCCCCATTTAAGACAGGAAAGTGAAGCTCAGAGGAGAACAGACTTGCCTAAAGTCAAGAGAAAAAGCAGTTCTAGTCATGGGGTTGACAAAGTTCACTAAGAGTCTTCTGTACTCAAAGGCTGCTGTTTTCTCATGTGTAGACCTAACATGAAACACAATCCTTGCTCTCAGCAAAATGGAAGGAAGAGGAGACCTAACCTTTACTGAGTGCTCACATACCTATGTCTCATGTCTATGAGAGAGGTATTATGACTCCTATTTTGCAGTTGATGCTATGTGAGAGGTCCAAAGAATCTCAACAAGTCAACTGCCAAGTAGCAATTAGAATCCAGACTGATCTGGTACCAAAGTCCTAGCCTTTCCTTCTATTCCCTGCTTCCTGGTAACACCCCAGAAGGAACAGGGTGAGTTTAGGGATGGAGACACCAATCCTGGGAGAGGGCTAGACATTCACTCCAGGGTGCAGAAGTCTTGGAATAAATTCTAGAAGTGGTTGATCTCAGGCTGAAAAATGCTTAATAACATGTAAAGAGTCGGACTCATGTTGAGACCAGAGAAGAAGATAGACAAAGGTAGTGTTTCCTTGAGCTTTGGGGACTGGCAGACCCAGGACAAATCCCAGTGTCTGCCATTCCTGGATGGATCCTTGGTGAATAGTTTAACCTCTCTGAGTCTCAATATCTTTATATATTAAAATACCCATATTTCAGAATTGTTTATTTATGAATTCCTTCCCTGAGGCAGGGTTGACCCATGCAAATATTGAAGGTGTCCAGCAGAAGGAACAAGTGAGAGTTGAAATCTAGCTTGAACTCTAATTATCAAGCCCTGTTTTTGGCATAGAGCTACATCAGGCCAAAGGAAAGGGCATTTTTTTTCCTGATTTGCACAAAGGCACACAAAGAAACAAAGGCAGCACAAAGCAGCAGCCCTGTCTTTGAGAACCAGGTCCTAAGCTGAGTGCTGTGAAACTATGGCTAAAACGGGTACAACCTCTGTCTTGAAGGAGCCTATAGTTTGAAGCTGTGATTCCGGTGAGATGATGGCACATGGACAGTGATCAATGAACGGTACATGTACAATCAAGACAGCAGGTGCTTCAAAAAAGAATGTTGCCCTGAGAATTGGTCATAGAAAGTCTTCTTGCAGTAGTTGAGGTTTCTTCGAGCTGGACCTTGAAGTGCAGAGAAGATTTAGATATGCAGAAGCAGGGAACTACATGGGCAAAAACTTAAGAAAGGAAGGACCTTTCCCAGGTCAGACTGGATGAATCAGGGGCTTCTTGTTGGAAAGAAAAGGCAGGTATAGTTGGAGAGGTAGGAAGAGATTTTAGAGGTCAGATTGGAATTAGTGGGCTACTTCATCAGGTCAAGCCTTTAGAGGATCTCTGTTGATAAGTGTGTGGTGGGAAAGGATCCAGTGCAGAGAAAAACGAATTGCACAATTCTGTGCCAAAACTCAAAAGAATTTTCTTCAACATTATACTAGAGATCCCAAACAATGTAATAAGAAAAAGAAATAAAATTCATCAGCTAGAGAGGAAAAGTAAAATTGCATAATACGTGGTCTGTGAATAAATTGTTTTTATGTTAACATAAAAAAAATCCTAAGTGGTCTACCAAAAAGCTACTATTATAGAACTAATAAGTGAATTTAGCAAGCCTCAGAATACAAAGTGAATATACAAAACTAAATTATATTTCTATATACTAGCAACATATAACTGGAAAATCCCATTAAAATATCATTTACAATAACATCAAAAATAAGAAAAATTGATGTTTTATAAAATATGTACAAGATGTACACAGAATACTATAAAACACTGCTGAGAGAAATTAAATAAAAACTAAATAAATGAAGAAATATGCCATGTTCATAGATTGTGAAACTCAATATTAAGATGTTAGTTCTCTCCAAATTGATCTAATGGTTCAATGCAATCCTAAGCAAAATCCTAGTAGGTTTTGGGAGGCAGAAATTGACAAGTTGATTCTAATATTTACATGAAAATGCAAAGGACCTAAAATTACTAAAATAATTTTGAAAAATAAGGACAAAGAGGATTATATTATCTTATTTTAAGACTTATTTATAAAGCCATAGTAATTAAGACAGGAGGATTATATTATCTTATTTCAAGCTTTATCTATAAAGCCATAGTAATTAAGACAGAGTGGTATTGGCTTAAGGATAGATCCAAATCAATGAAATAGACCACAGAATTCAGAAATAAATGCACACACATATGGTTGATTGAGTTTTGACAAAGGTGTCAAGTTAATTCAATGAGAAAAAGGAGAGTCCTTTCAAAAGATGGTTTTGAGGGCCAGCCGAGTGGCACGATGGTTAAGAACTGGCTTGGGACTCCAGAGGGCCCAGGTTCGGATCCCACATATGAGGGCCAGTGACACCGCCCTCCACAGCTAAGATGCTGAACAACAGCTCAACCTGGAGCTGGGCTGCTATGAGTCGCCAGTGACGGTGTAGGCTGCAGCCCCTGTGGGAGTGGGTTGCCATGGGCTACCATATGTAGCCAGCAGCCAGCGTGAGCAGCCAGCAGCCGCAGTGAGCGGCCGTCTAGAAGCCGGCGACTGATGTGCCTCGCCTGGGAAGAGCGCGATGATGGTGCTAACTTGGGCCAGTGAAGCAATGTCCTCCACAACCAGACTGAAGAACAAAACGACAGCAACTTGTCTGTTCCTCTTCCCCCAATTCCCCAGCACTGTTCCCATCCCCCAAATTCCCCAATAAAAAAATCTTAAAAAAAAAAAAAAAGATGGTTTTGGAACAACTGGGTTTCCATATATAAAAAGTGAACTTCAACCTTTGCTTTACAACAGACACAAAAATTAACTCAAAATGGTTTAGAGGCATAAACATAAAAGCTAAAGCTATAAAACTTCTAGAAGAAAACATAAAAGAAAATTTTTGCAATCCTGTAGGCAGATTCTTTTTTTAGATAGAACACAGAATGCACTAATCTTAATAGAAAAAAGTGACAAATTGGACTATCAAATTTTTAAATTTCTGCTCCTTGAAAAACACCTTTAAGAAAATAAGGAGGCAAGCCACAGAGTGGGAAAAAACATTTACAACAATATATTTGATAAAAGATTTGCATCTAGAATATATAAGAACAATTACAATTCAATAGGAAGATAACCCAATTCAAAAATAAACGAAACAGACATTTTGCCAAAGAAGACATATGAATGGCTCATGAGTATATGAAAAGGTGTTCATCATCAGCCATTCAGAAAAAAATAAAAATTAAAGCCCCAATGAATACCACTGCAACATCTATAAGAACAGCCAAAATAAAAAATACTGAGAATACTAAGTGCTGGTGAGGATATAAAGCCTTGCCTTCTATACATGGCTGCGGGGGATGCTACAGTCATTCTGGAGAAAAGTTTGGCAACTTCTTACAAAGTTAAACATACATCTATCTACACTATTACTCAGAAATTCCACTCCTAGGTATTCACCCAAGAGAAATGAAAATATATGCACACCCACAAAAAGAAAGCATATGTGCAAAAATGTTTAGAGAAACTTTATTCATAATAGTCCCAAACCGGAAATAACCCAAATACCTATTAACAATTGAATGGATTAAAAAATTGTATTTTTATATGGATATACTTCCAATAAAAAGGAAGGAAATACTTGTACATGCAATGATTTCTGTATATCTCAAAGGCATTGTGGTGAGGAAAATAAATCAGACACAAAAGTGGACATACTATCTGATTCATTAAGATAAAAATTCAAGAATTTAGGCAGAACTAATCTATAAAGATGAAGAACAGAGCAGTGGTGTCTTAGGCAAGGCTGGGGTGGAGAGGAGGGCTGATTGCCAAGGGGCACAAGGGACAGAGATGGGTGATGGAAATGTGCTGCATCTTGACTGTTGTGGTGGTTACATGAGTGTATACATCCATGTACATATTCACTGAGCTGTACATTTAAGATGGGTATTTTTTTATTGTTTGTAAAATGTACTTCAAAAAATTGGTTTTAAAAGAAAAAAATCTCAAGAGAAGCATTACTGTATAGCAATAAAGAATTGTAAGGAACCTAGACGTCAAAGAAAGTGGAAAATAGGTCATCATATACTAACTTTCTGTGTTCTATCTAAAACCTATATAGCAGCACAAATAAATGAACTAGATTGAGCATACACATCAGTATAGACAAAGCTCACGAACGTAAGATTGAGTGAAAAAAGCAGGTTCCAGGAAAATGTATGCATTATGATGCTATTTATTTAAAATTTAATCACATGCGAAGCAACTCCATACATTGCTCAAAGATCTATACATATGTGGTAAACGCATCCATAAGAGCATGGAAATGATAAACACCAAATTCAGGAGAGCCGTTAAGGGGCCGGGCAGGGAGGAGTCTACATGGGGCTTCAAAAAGGATGGACCAATATTTTTACTTCTTAAACCGAGTGGAGGGTACATGGGTGGTCTTTGTATTATCCTTTAAGTCGTTTTATGAGTCTTAAAGATTTCGCAGTAAAACCAGCAGCAAACTAACAAAAAACTAAACCGAAAGGGTGGCCACCTACAGTGGGGGAAGGGAAGAGCCTGGCTGGTTATCAGGAGATTTGAGTCTCCGCTCCGATTTGTCCCTGCATTTGATGTTCCACCTTGGCAAAGTCACTTCTCTCAGGATGAGACGCAAGAGCCTCATTCTGGAAGAGAAGGGAAAAAATCCGAGGGAGTCCTCGGGGCAGGAGACACAGGAGGGCACAGCCGGGGCAGCAGGGCAGGGGGAGAGTTCCAGGACTCCCCTGCGGAGGACACGGCCGAGCCCAGCGGGCCGAACCCAGTTCTAAGCCTCGGTTGGCTGTGGTCACCGAGCTGCCTGACCCGCCACAGCGAGGGGGTGTTTCTTTCCGGACCCTCTTTGGGAGGACAGGCTCCTGCAGCAAGGATGTGGAGGTCTAGAGACCACTGTTTTGAGAGCGGCGCAGAACTGGCTTCCAGTTACGACTTTCAGACTACCAGGCTTTGCACTCTTCCATCTCGAGTAATTTTAACTACTGCCCAAATGCAAAGAGAGAAAGTGACTGGCCTAAGGTCACAGTGCAGATGACTGGAACTTATAACTTGTATATCCTTGGGCCAGTTACTTAACTTCTCTGAGTCGGGTTTTCCTTTCTGAAAAGTGGGTGCAAAATTGTGTGTTTATGTGTGCATCTGGAAGACTCCATACCAAAGTATTAATAGATATTTCTGGGTGGAGAGATTATGGGTGATTTTGATTTTTTTCTTTTGGTTTATCTGTATTTTCTAATTTGTTGTTTTATAGTGAATATGTATTTTTAGTTATTTAAAATTTTTTAATGGAGTTATACACACAGGATTCTTGTGAGGATTAAAGGAAATAATGAAATGCACAGCACAATTTCTACTTCACAGTGTATTCTCCATAAATATGAGTTCTCCCTGCTCACCCTTGTCCTATACTTTCCTTTCTTTCTGGTGTTAGAACCTGTGCCCCAGACCTCAGTTGGAAAGGAAGAAGGAGGTGGTACAGGACTCTGACCAGCTGTGTCGCTTTGGGTAAATCACTTAACTCCCCCCACCCCCAAGCTTGGTACCTTATCAGCAAAATGGGAAGACTAACACCTACCTCAAAGGAAGTTTTCAAGGATTGTATAACATAGAAGATGGGAAGCTGCCTGGCACATAGTAGGTCTGCAATAGGTGTCTGCAAGAAGAAACATGATGCACGTGATGAAGGAACAAGCATTGGAGTAGGAGCTAAACCAGAAGAGGTAGAAGATTTTAGCACAGATTCCACAGAGCCCAAGGAGTCCATGGATAGAGTTCGGGATTGGGGTCAGGGGAGGTCCATGAACCTGGATGGAAAAAATTACATCCTTGATTTCACTAACCTTTAACTAAAATTTAGCATTTCCTTCTATCATGCATGTAAGCAACACATCACAGTAGCATTAGCAGTACCTGTAACTTTTTCACCAATAGAAATCATAGATATTTTCGTATTGCATTACAACAGCAATACTGTTTACATGCATTCCCCACCTTGAAATTACAACAGGTGTAATTTCAATAGGTGACAGACCAATTTCTAGATCTTGTTATTTAATATATTTAAAATGAACTAAATCACAAAATAAATATTTTGATAATGACTCTGTATAACAGGTATCCTCTGTAGTCTTAAGTAATTTACTTTCTGTAGTTAAAAGTATTCTTCTGAATAGGGGTTCATTGTCTTCATCAGATTGCCAAAGGGGACCATTGGCTAGACAGACGTGGGTACCAGTCCTGCCTGGGCCATTGACTACTTACTGTGTGACATTGGGCTTGTTATTTCTCTTGGGGCATAATCATCCTTGCTTGGATCACCCCACAAGGTTGTTGGAACAAATTAATTCTTGGCTGAAAAAGGACTTTGGAAACTGTTGGCAGCTTTCCAATTTTGCCAAAAGCCAGAAAAGAATGCTTTCTACCTCCCAGCTGAACTCCACTTCTCCAGGAGCCCTCTCTCCTTTCCATAGAGTTTCATCCCTCCCCTTTATTCTCCATCTGATAAATAAAGAGACCAAAGTGCACCTCCATTAGAGTATGCCATCCAGCTCCCAGGGTGCAGAGATCTCCACCTCAGGGGAGAGATTTTCTGGGGGATAATAACAATTTCCTCCAGTTTTCACATTTGACTTTATTATAGTAACCCTTTGAAGACACTAACCCCTCAAAACTCTTCCCTGCTCCTTCAGATGGTGACCACAGTCACTGCATTTCCCCTTTCATTGCCCTTGTGATGTCTGCCTGACTCACTCACCAAATTGTGTTTTTCAAGGGCAGACCCAGACCTGACCCATCTCAGGGGCTACAGTACCCAGGCCAAAGGCATGGCACACATTAGCATCTTAGGAGCTGACCTAGATAAAGAAAAGGAACCTGAAGCACAGAAAGAAAAAGCAGGTAAGGGGTAGAGCTAAGGTTTGAGCCCAGATCCCCTGATGCCCATGATTTATTTCCCCACACATCCAAAGCAAGGGATAGAGGAATTGGGGAATCCCAAAGAATCACTTACTTCCTACTCTCCTCACTGCTGTGAAAAATGAGGAGAGCTAAAGAGTTAGCCCCTGCCCATCCGTACAATGGCAGGTGTCATATTCAGTGGCTTTCAAACCTTTTGACCTGACTCAAAGTAAGAAATGCATCCCTGTCCATTGTTTCTGTTTCTGTGCATCTAGGTTAACATATGTTTGCAATGCCTCTTTTTCAGACCCCTTGGAAGCGTAACCACCCTCGAGAGAGCACATAATCTTGTTAATTATCCTATAATCCAATTTCTGCCTTGCTTTCTCCCACCTTCATGTAATCTTCCTTACATTCCTTCCTTAATTCCAAAAATATAAAAGAAACTGCAAAACTGTCATTCTCTGGAACAAGATTTGAGAGATCTTGCTTCCCAGCAATGTCATCAGTTTGGCTCAAATAAAGTCATAAAAATTCAAAAAAAGAAAAAGAAATGCATTTGACACTGTGATCTTGTCCATAATACATACATATGTAACTGAAACAAACATTTTATAAAAGAATACTTAGCTTTACTATCTGCAGTGCACTTTTTCTATTCCATTCAATTATTTCTATTTTTTTAATGCTAGCTGTGACTCAATAACTGATTACATGGCCCATGGGTCCTTTTCAGCCCCAATATCCTGTGATTCGCTGACTAGGAATTATTCACATAATAAATGGAACAACTAACGTTCAGGAGTCCCTAGTCCTGGCTCAGTGTGATTCAGCCAAGCTGTGCACCTCTCAGAGCCTCAGTTTCCCTAATGTACCCTGAGAGGACAGACAGGCAATCTCTAAGGGCTTCATATAGCTTCTTCAGACTGTGGTCCTCTGATACTAGTGAGAACATTGCCCCTGTGATCTGGAATTAATTTCTGAGAATGAAGAGGTGTGCTGGCTTTGTTTCTTGGTGGGTGGGGTTACCATCTGGGACATCCACTAGACCCCTTGTCTTAAGCTAGTGTGAACAAGGTGTGAACAGGGGAATGTGAACATCAGTGCATGAGCTAGCTGTGCAAGGGAGGAAGAGACAGGCAAAGATGCCAGAGGATAAGTACATTTAAAAGTCCCTTGGAAGAGAGGTGCCGTGAGGCCCCAAGAGCAAGGCCTTGGGAACCAGACAGATCCAGGTTAAAGTCTCATGGGCCTGAGAGCAGGGGAAAAGGACTTCTCCCTGACCCTTAGCTCTCATTTATGAAATGGGTTTGAAAATCCCTGGTCCTCTGGGTTCTTGTGAAGGTTAGGTGAGGTAGTGTGTTAATCACTCTACGGTGTGGTCTCTGGCTGGTTGCTTGTCTGCGTCTTGCACTAGCCTCGAACTGCCCTGAGATTCCCAGCGTCCAGCACAGTGCCTAGCACCGTGCGGATACTCAGAGCAGATGTGGAATTCACGCCGACAGCTTCGATTCCCGCCCTCCCATCCTGGACCTGTCGTGTTGTCGCTCTGAGACCCAGCACCCTCGTGCATAAACTGAGAACGTAGTGGGGCGGGTGAGGTAAGCGAGGGAAGGGACCGGCGCCCAGGCATCTATCTACCCGGGGCAGCTCCCTCCTCTCGGCTCCGCGGGTCGCCCCCCGCCCGGCGCCCGCGCTCTGGCGCCCGCGTCCGCCCCCTTCCCGCCGCTCTCCACTCCCACGGCTCCTCGGCCCGCCTCCGTCTCCTCTCCTTTCTCCACCTCCCCTCCGGCCGCGCCCGGTCCGCGTACCTGGTCGCCTGTCTGGGTCCTCGGGGACTCTAGGTCTCTAACCGCTGTGTCTCCGCGCCTCTTGCTTTGTCTTTCTCTGGTTTTCTGTGTGTCTCTGTCTCTGTTTATCTCTGCCCCTCTATCTCTCTGTCTCTCTTTCTGGGGCTGAGTTCTGTCTCCGTTGTCCCCCGCCCGCTTGGCCGTCCTTGCCCTCCTCTCGCCGGCCGTCTGGTGACCCGAGGTGGCTGCGGGCCCCGCGCGGGGCGCGATGAGCGGCGCCTGCACGAGCTACGTGAGCGCCGAGCAGGAGGTGGTGCGTGGCTTCAGCTGCCCGCGGCCGGGGGGCGAGGCAGCTGCCGTCTTCTGCTGCGGCTTCCGCGACCACAAGTACTGCTGCGACGACCCGCACAGCTTCTTCCCCTACGAGCACAGCTACATGTGGTGGCTCAGGTACTGGCCCTGGCCCTAACCCCACCTAGAACCCCACTCCGGTCTTAGCTCCCTCGCCCCACCGTCAGCCCAGCCCTGTTCTAAACCCTCAGTCCTCATTCAAGTGCCCACCCCAGCATCTGCACCAACTCACACCTTGCCTTTAGCCCTTCAGGCCTAATACTGACCTTTGCTCTCACTCCATCACTGGCCCACTCCCCATGCAGCCGCTTCTCAGCTCCATTCCTCAATCCTGACCCAAACTAGTATTCAGATCCAATCTTGAACCCCCAACTCCACCCTGAAAAATCTTCACTCCAAGCGTCATCCTCCACCAACCTCAACCCAAACCCAAATTACATACCAGCCCACTCCCTAACAGCACACTCCCATCTTCCAATGTTCACATGAAGCCCAAATTCTGCCTTCATCCAAGTGCCCACCACAGTCCCCTTCCTACTATCAACGCCAACCTCATCCCTGACTTTACCTGCTCCCCAATACTGATCCCAGCCCTTATTCTATCACCAGCCCCAACCTCCCCTTCAATCCTCCCTGCAACCCCACCTCCTCTCTCCTTCTCCACCTTGGCTCCAAACATTATCTAGACCTACATCCAAACCTCAGCCTCAAGCCTTAAGCCTCACCTGATGCTACACCCCAATTCAGTGCCAGCCTCAGCCCAGCCTCAACTCTTTCCTTCCCCCTCATATTTAGTTATTCTTTCAGCCACCTCTTACCGAGCAATTAGCTGTGCCAGGCCCTGTAGTGAGTGCTGGGGATGTACTCCACTCCCAAGCTAAGGCAGAAGACCAAGGGATCAGAACTGCCTCCAAGTTCATCATAAGACCATGGCATAATGCAACAAAAGAAACCAGCTCAGGCTATTGTCATGTCCAGCGTGGCAAGGGCAAACGGGTTTCTCTTGAGGGGTGGCGTAGATTGAATAAAGAGTCAGAGACAGAAGTAAAGTTTAAGAGCGAGACCAAGGGACTCAGTCAGAGAAACTGAGCCACCGAATCGGGTCTGCGCATCGCTTTAATTGAGAATTTTCAAAGAAGTAAGACTGCTGTCAATCAAATTAGCATCAGTTTGAGGCCTGTGCTTCAAAGCCTTTTTCCTTTAACATATCCCATTATGTTCCAGCAAATGCTATGCCTTCGCATATCCGCCGCCTAGCCCCTAGGACACCTGATTACTGTGTCCTCCCAAGAGGAGATTAACTGTTTGCATTTCAACAGGTCCCAGTCACACCTTGAGACACTCCTCAGAGGGAGCCTTATCGGCCTCGGTCATACCGGGGCACCCCCTCAGAGAGAATTCAGCTTTCCGGTCATACCGGGGCTTTTCTCTTATCTAATGGGAAAAGAGGCTAAATGCAGGGGGGGCACGTTAATAGAAATCGGCTTCAGGCAACAGGCTATATTATTAATAATAGCCGTGTAATTTGGGTGAATTTCCATCCACAGGGCCTCAGATTCCCTACTTGTTCAGGGAAGGGGATAGTTAGGCCAGTGCTGACATTCCTGGAACCTAAATGTGGGACTAAGAGGACAGTAGGTCTCAGTCTCTCTCTGTCTCTGAAAGCCTTGCCCAGAAAGTAGGTGCTGACCCTGAGCCTGCTCTTGGAAACAGGCATCAGCAAATATGGAGTGGGCCATCTCAATAGACAGCGATTTTCCTGTATGTGACCAGAGGCTGCATGCCCTCTTTGTGGGAAAGGACAGTCTGCCACTAAAACCTCTGTGAGCTTTTGTCTTTTCATCTATCAAATAGGAAGGATGATAAATCATTGCACTGATTTCTAACTAGGGCAAGGACCAAATGAGATAAAGGTGAAATTAGCTTGTTATATGCCACTGACAATTATAGATATTATTGCTTTTTCTAAACAACTCAATTCATAATTCTAAAGGATTTTCAGATAACCAGGTTTTCAGATCCTGCACATTCAGCTATTACATTAATTTACATTAACTTACTCTGTTCATCCATATATTATAGCCTTTGCTTTGTGCCTGGTGCTATGCTATCCACTGGGGATGTAGAAATTAATTATTCCCTGCTGCTGAGGAGCTCACAGTCCATTCAGAGAGATATGACATGCACCTAAAACATAACAATGGAGTATTTGTTGAAGACCCTCTGTGTACTTAGCACTGAGCTGGGTGTTGAAATATGATAGCACTGACCTCCCTTTGAGGTATAGAGACAGTGTGGAGCTGGTTCGAACCGGTCCAAACCTTGGCTCTGTCACTTAATAGCTTTCTGAATTCAGGCAAATTATCTCCGAGTCTCTTTTCTTCTTTAAATTGGCAATAATAATAATACCTGTCGTATTGAATTGTTGTGAGGATTAAGTGAAATATGCATGTGAAAGTGACTAGAACATATTGTAAATGCTTGATAAAAGGGAGTTTTCCCTTTCCCTGGGTCATAAGTGGGGAAAGTGAAGCTCACAGTATAAAAGTGAATTGTTCAAGATCTTCTAGCAATTTCCTAGCAGACTGAGATTTAAAGAACCTACTTAGGACCATCCAAGGGCTAGATGCAGTCACACATTTGCAACCCGGGCATGTCTTCTCTCCATTTTACAGATGAAAAAACTTGAAAGCCATTAAAATACTATTAGGGAGTGCCCCAAGCCTGTCTGGCCCCAAACCCAGGCTTTTCCTGCTGCACAACTGTCTAAATCTAACCTGGTTCCCTTATAACCTGCTTTATTGCAATCATTTGAAACAACACAACTGACCCTCTATTGTTTTCTGGGCACTGTGCTAGCCCTTGGGGACACAGAAATGGCACCCTTTAGCACCCAGCCAGGACCCCATCCCTATACTACCACCTTCTTCTCTATACACGCCTTGTGGCCCCTCCAGTTGCGTTGGACCCTCTCAATGCATGGAGTGCTTTAGTGACTTAAACAATGAGGTAGTGGGTTGGATGAGGTGAGCTCTGAGGTTGCATCACATGTCAGTGTACTCCCATCCTATGACCCCAAGGTCAGCTGAAAGGTTCTAGCCTGCAGAGTTGACTCTTCCTCAGTTTGGACATAATGTGGTTCATAAACATCACAGACAATTGCAAAGTAGAGAAGGGGAACTGAAGGTCCTCAGGATACTTAGGCGATCAGTGTACTCCAAACCCTAAAATAACCCTTCTGGCATGCTCCTATCAGAGTTCCACCATTGCAGGGTGGAAGCTTTGTTTTGTTCAGGACTCCATTTATCGCTTCTCATGAAAGCTGGCCCTTAAAAACATATAAATCTCCAGGTAAACAGTGTTTCCTTCGATAGTGCTCAAGGAGAATTGCTGTCTTTAAAAGCGTGTCTCAAGAGCTGAAGACTCCCTGAGGGCCGGCCGAGTGGCTCAGTTGGTTAAGAGCTCGCTCAAGAGTTTGAGCTCTGAGCAACAGCAGTTCGAGTCCAGCCCGAGCTGAGCAGCCGCTG
>NW_017731996.1:818856-825246 GCF_001890085.2 Hipposideros armiger
TGATAATACCAACATGGGCCAGTGAAGCGACGTCCTCCACAACTAGACTGAAGAACAAAAGGACAGCAACTTGTCTGTTCCCTTTCCCTGATTCCCCAACGCTGTTGCCCTCCCCCAATTCCCCAATAAAATCTTTGAAAAAGAAAAAAAGATTGCACAGTGAGTTAGTTACAGAGCTGGGTCCTAACCCAGGTAGGTCCGGTTCCAAAGCTCTATGCTCTTTTCCTACCACATTGGACTGCCTGACCCAGTGGGAAGTGCTAAAGGCCCTGAGTAAAGTGTCCTGGATAGATTAGCCTGGCATGAGGGGAAGAAAAGGGAGAGAAAGATGACCAAGGAAAGCATTATTGAGGCAGAGACATTTGAGATGGGCCTTCAAGAACAGGTAAAATTCCAGTGTGGGGAGATAATGGGGAGGGATCGTATGAAACAGGAAAAACAGTGGCCCCAAATGGGCTACAAGGTAGTTGTCTAGAGACCAAGTGACCAAGGCTTGACTTGGGGCAGAGGCAGTGAGGTTGGAGATTGAGGGACCAATGGCAGGGAGGTATTCTAGATGCAGAGTCCACACTGGTGTGATGACATACGGGAGGGTAGCTCAGAAATTTCCTTGAGGCTGTAAGGACAGCTGGTTTTTAACTGAAGCCTATTATGTGTCTTGATTTTTAAGAAACAGCAGTGTGGGGACAGCTCTTTCAGATCATTTCCAGCTCCCTGGAGTGGGAACAGTGTTTAGAGAAAGTGGAGAGGGAAGGAGAGGAGAAGAAAGGGAACACACTGAGTCCCAAGTACATGGGGGCACTGAGGCATGTCCTGTTATGGATGTGAGAAGTAGTTGTCATATAGCTGATGCTCTTTCCCATACTTAGGCCCAGGAGGCCTGTTCAAGACAAGTAGAGACAGAACAAGAGTCGAAGCTGACTGATTCTATAACACCTACAACACTTGTGCTATAACATGCTGTCTCCCAAGTCCCTTCCCGACACTCAGCTCCTTTGTGGTCTTCTCTCCCCAGTATCGGTGCTCTTGTGGGCCTGTCCATAGCAGCGGTGGTCCTCCTGGCCTTCATTGTCACTGCCTGTGTGCTTTGTTACCTGTTCATCAGCTCAAAGCCCCACAAGAAGTTGGACCCAGGCTTAAGCTTACAGACTACAGGTAAGAAAGAGGCCTTGTATTCACCAGGCTGGTATTTTTACAGAGGGGAGATATTTAGAAATGAAGTTTGGAACATTTATCCCATAAAGTGTTCCTGGAATATTCAGAAACAGTAGCACGTTTCTCAGGACATTTCATGATCTGAACATGCCCATCCTAAACTTTTCATTTGCTTAGTGTTTATCAAAATAATTTTATATAATCAGCATTCTGTTTGTTACACAAAGATTAACCCATCTTGTGGGGTTTTTTCTAACACAATGTTTTAATTCTAGCCTTAGAAAATGCAGACTGATTTTAATATTACCCACACAAAACACGATTAATAAGAAAAATTTGCTGCTCTCCAAATTTAATTTATTTAGACACTAAATATAGGTATTTTTCGATAATCTGATGTTCTAGACTACTCATTTCTTTGTAGCACAAGTCACCTAGAACCTCTCTACGGGGCCATCAAAAAAAAATGTTGCTTTTTCACAAGTTGTTATTGCGAAAGATACAAGTCCCTATTGACTAAAGATCTTTTAGTATAGTTTGGTAGACAATACTCAACATGGGTAATATTATTTACATTTTACCAATGAGAAAATCAAGACTGAGAGAGATCAGGTGACTTGCTCAAAGTATCACAGCTAATAAATGGTTAAGGCTGAAATCCAGCCCATGTCTTTCTGTCTTGAGTCATGCTCTTTCTTCTGCCCACCATACTGGGCCTGTACAGGTGTGTCACTAAGCACAAAATTATGTGATATCAAATGTAAGGAGGGTTTCAAAAAGAAAAGCAGACTGAATTAGTGTTGAGTTAGTGAAGGAGTTGGTTGGGCAAATAGAGGAACAAATGCATTCCAGGATAGAGAAAATAATGGGTAAAGGTGTGTGGGCAGGATTGAGTGAAACCTATGCAGTGACAGGGTCATTCACCCTGGGGCACCATAGAGAGTAAGGCCAGGCTGGACAGGGGAGGAATTGAAGCTAAACAGAAGAAGCAAGAATGGCAAACATCAGGGAGGGAGAAGGGGCAGGGTGGGTAATAGCTAAGATTTAGAGAAAGACAGAGAGGGCTTTTTCATTTGTAAAAAATTAATTTTCTAACTTAACAACAAACTGGGGCAACAAACAACAGTACCGGAACCCTTCTCAGATCCTGATGACTATGAATAATCCTGCTGTGGCTGAGCAGTGAAGAACAGGAGGAATGGCTTTTGAGGGTGGAAGACCTGGGAGGCAGTGGCAGGAGAATAGGAAGAAAGCCTGAGCATAGTCCGAGCCTTAGGGAGACCAGAGACAGCCCAGACTTCAACTTTAATAGAGAAAAAAAATCATAAAAGTTAATGAAAGGCATAAAAGAACCTATCTGATGAGATATGGCACATATATGGATAGGAAGGCTCAATATCATAGACATATCAGTTCTTTCCAAATTAATCTATAAATAAAAATCCCAACAAAAGGTTTCATGGAATTTGTCAAATTGACTCTAAAATTAATCTAGGAGAGTAAAGGCTCAAGAATGAACAAAACGGGCCGGCTGAGTTGCTCAGTTGGTTAAGAGTTAGCTTAAGAGCATGAGCTCTGAGCAACAGGCCCACCAGTTTGAGTCCCACATGGGCCAGTGATGCTGCGCCCGAGCTGAGCTGCCAATAGGTGGCAGGATGGCTGAGCTGGTGAGAGCACATGCTCCTAACAACAAGACTGCCTGTTCTANCAGTTCGAGTCCAGCCCGAGCTGAGCAGCCGCTGAGCTGCCAACAGGTAGCAGGATGGCTCAGCTAAAAAAAAAAAAAAAAAGAGCTGAAGACTCCCTTTGGACAAGCAGCTGGTCCTGTCACTGTCTGCTCCACCTTCTAGTCACCTTCTATTAGTAGTTCTGTTTTTGACCAGGATGTGAGCCAAAAGGCTTAGAAACCTTGCTGGTGGGCAGAGTTGGTGGTCAGGCACTGTATATTCACTGTCTCATTTAATCGTTATGAACACCTGGTGAATTAGGAACCTTTATGAATGAAGAAAATGAAGATTAAGAGGTAAAGGATTTTTCAGCTTATACGTGACAGAATCAGGGTTCAAACTTAGAAATGCCTGACTCAAAAGCCCTAACAAATGTTAGACTGCCCCTCCAATTCTTTTCTAGGGTGTCACAGTGGTTAATCTCTTTCAGAGTCATAAATCTTAGCTAACAGCTCTTCAATCCAATTTCCCACCCAGAGCAGGAATCTCTAAATTCACTGAAATGTGTACTCATCCAGGTGTTCTGGGCAATCCTGTCCAATAAATAGGGAACTTACCACCGCATGAGGCAGTACAATCACCATGGGACAACTCTAACCACTTAAAGTCCATCTTATACCAAGCACAGATTTTCCCTCTTGGGGTCTCCCCTGCTCTGTCCCAGCTCTGCCCTTGAGGGCTGATTCCTCTGTCCTGACAGACCACCGAAGACAATGCCCACTCCCTGATTGACCAGTTATCTGGGATATAAGCCCCCAGCTCTCCCACCCACTCCTCAAAGGACCCTATTTTGAGAGGGCCCTTTCCATCCAGATGCCTATAGATGTCCCTCATGAAAGGCGGGGTCCCAACCTGAGCACAAGTCTCCCAAATAAGAGCCTTATAAACAGTGAGTAAAACTCAAAAGAGGAAACAATGTTTAATTAAAGTACTTACAAGAACTAAATGTACTACATACTCTATGTGGAAAATGTGGACAGGACAGGAGAAATAAAGAAAGAAATCCTGCTCTGAGCAACAGCGGTTCGATGCCTGGCCCGAGCTGAGCTGCCGCTGAGCTGCCAACAGGTGGCAGGATGGCTCAGCTAAAAAAAAAAAAGAAAGAAAGAAATCCTGGAAGATCCAGTGTCTTAGCTTGGGTTCCCCATACGACTCAAAGAAAAGGATTTGAGGGCAAGTAGTTTATATGAAAAGCCATCCTAGAAAACACTGGTAGAGGGTGGGGAACTGAGGATGGGGAAGGGAAGGAGCTAACCATGGTGTTACCAAGCAAGAGTCACCACTGAGGGTCACCAGAGCTTAAATCTGCTAAACTCTGCCAGCCAGTGTAGAACCTATACTTCAGAGTCATCCCTCCTGAGAGCCAGGAAGCTAGGTATTTACATACCAATTTCTGTCAGTCATTGGTTGTGTGCTGGTATGAGAGGGGAGGCATTAATTTTCCTGCACTTCTGACCTGCTCACTGTGCAGACAGAGACTGTTCTGGGCCCAAGAAAACCCTCAGGCAAAGAGATACAAATGCCGGCATTTGAAACTCTGGCCAGACTATTTCACAATTATAAGACCCAATGGGACATGGATAGGACATCCACAGCCTGGGCTACACCCAGAGACAGCCTGTTAGCATTTTGGTATATTTCCATCCAACCTTACATATGTACAGTTACGTATATATTTATGTTTATTTAGCTGAGTTGGGGTTATGCAGTATATTTAGTAGTGTCCTACTCTTTTCACTTAACATTATCTCATCAGAATTTAGCCTTGATGTTACATATTATTTAAAAATATGTTTTTAATGGCTCTTTACTATTTCATTGCAGGTGTGTCCAATCATTTATTTAGCTGTGGGAATGCAGACTCTCCAAAGCTCTAAGGTGTCTGTTTAATGGAAATTAATCATCAGCTACTTAGCCATCAGCTAGCTGGTAATGAAATCTGAAAGAAATAGCAAGGGCAGGAGTCTGGGGCTGGGGTCCAGGAGGCGGTGGGCAGAAAAGCTGGAGGGGTCTGTGATATTATGATTTATAAGCTATTTGGCCTTCATCAACAGTTCCTGGCTCACAGCTCCCCCAAAGCTTGGGATTTCCTAGGTGCTGAGAATGATAAAGGTTGTCTTTTGTTATGTTAATGAGGTGACTTTTGGACCCCACCCAAGGGTAGGGGACTGGTTGCCAGGAGAACTGACCATAGGATTAGAGGTTTGGTACTTTCCCCTCCACTCTCCTGACCTCCAGGAGGGTGGAAGGGCTGGAGACTAAGTTCAACTGTCAGTGGCCCACCACTTAGTCAATCATGACTACATAATGAAGCCCCCATAAAACCCCAAAAGGACAGCTCATTGGTCTTGTTTTTGGAATGCTTCCATGTTGGGGAACCAGAATGCTTCCAGGTGCCACTGTGTCCCAAGCCCCACAGAAGCTCCTTTGTTTGGGACCTCATCCTATGTATCTTGGCACCTGGCTATTGATTCATAGCCTTTAATGTCCTTTATAATAAATCAGTAATCTATTGAGTAAGTAGTTTTTCTTGAGTTCTGTGAGGCCCTCTAGCAAATTAATCAAATCCAAGGAGGGGGTCATTGGAACCTCCAACCTATAGCTGGTTAGTCAGAAGAACAGGTAAGAGCCTGGGCTTGCAGCTGGTGTCTGAAGTGTGTGTGTGAGGGGGGGGGAGGCAGTCTTGTAGAACTGAACCCTTAACCTGTGGAATCTGATTCTATCTTGGGTAGATCATGTCAGAATTCGGTAGATCATGACACCCTACTGGGTCGGACAATTGCTTGATGGTGTGGGGAAATCGCCACACACATGTTGGAATTAGGTCTGGAAACCCTTTTCAGAGTCGTAGACAAGAAGAGCACACAAACAAAGCCTGGTACCTACCTATCTCCTACCTTGGGAGAACATCTGACAGTGCCTGGCACATAGTAGGTACTCAGTAATATTTACTAACTGCCTACTATGTGCCAGGGCTTGTTCCAGGGGAGGACACAGCGGATTAAATATGATCAGAATCTGCCTTCAAGGAACACACAAGTACCATGTTGAACACCTACTATGTGCCAAGAATATGACATATATCATTCATCCTCCTACCACCTGTGAGGTGCTGTGTTTTGATCATTCTCACTTTTCAGACAAAGAAACTGAGACTCCAAAGGTTAAACAACTTCATCAAGATTGCACTATGAGGGCCGGCCAAGTGGCACGTTGGTTAAGAGTTGGTTTGAGACACCAGCCCTGAGCAGCAGGGCCCAGGTTCAGATCCCACATTAGGGCCAGTGACGCTGCACCCTCTAAGCTAAGATGGTGAACAACAGCTCGACCTGGAGCTGGGCTGCCATGAGTGGCCGGCAACGGTGAAGGCTGCACTGGAGCTACAGTGGGCTCCCATAAGCTACTGTGAGCTCCCAAGAGCCACCGTGAGCGGCCGTCTGGTGACCGGCGACCGATCTGCCTCACCCGGGAAGAGTGCAATGATAATACCAACATGGGCCAGTGAAGC
>NW_017731996.1:828990-837712 GCF_001890085.2 Hipposideros armiger
CAATTAAAAAAAAAAAAAAAAGAATGAACAAAACAATTTTGGAAAAGGAAGAAGAGGAGGGACTTCCCCCATCAGATAATAGGACATTTTAAAATTCTTACGGGATGGCTGAGTGGCATATTGGTTAAGAACTGGCTTGGGATGCCAGAGGGCCCCAGTTCGGATCCCACATATGAGGGCCAGTGACCCTGCCCTCTGCAGCTAAGATGGTGAATGGCAGCTCAACCTGGGGCTGGGTTGCCATGGGTCCCCAGCAACGGCGTAGCCTGCAGCTCCCTGCTGCAGTGGGCTGCCATAAGCTACTATGTGTAGCCGGCAGCCAGCGTGAGTGGCCAGCAGCCGCCGTGAGCGGCCGTCCAGAGGCCGGCGACTGATCTGCCTCACCCGGGAAGAGCACAATGATGGTGCCAGCTTGGGCCAGTAAAAGCAACATCCTCCACAACTAGACTGAAGAACAAAACAGCAACTTCTCTGTTCCCCTCCCCCAATTCCCCAATAAAATCTTTAAAAAAAAAAATTCTTACGTCTGTCAGTTTGATATTGGCACAGAAATTGACAGAATTGGGCAATGCAGAGTCCTCAACCAGGTGCAAATTTGCTCCCCAAGGACATTGGCAATGTCTAGAGATATTTTTGGTTGTCACAGCTAGGTGCGGGATGCTACTGGTATCTTTTGGTAGAGGCCAGGGATGCTATTAAATATCCTACAATACAGAGGACAGCACTCCACAACAAAGAATTAGCCAACCCAAAATGTCCGTAGTGCTGATGTTGAGAAACCCTAGAATAGAAAGTCCAGAAACAGACTAATTAAAACATAGGAATTTGAGTAAAACATTTAATTTCTTAAAAGAAGGAGCAAATGGCAAATTTGCCTACATAAAATACAAATAGACATCAAATATAAATAATACAAATGATATTCTACATAAAGTTAAAAAACAAGTGATGGGCTGCAGAGATATAAATATAAATACACACATACAGGCAATCCTCACTATTTGAAGATTCAATATTTGTGAATTGGCCTACTTGCTAAAATTTATTTGTAACCTCAAAATCAATACTCACAGTGTTTTCAAGGTCATTTATGAATGTGGACATGCGCAGAGTGGCAAAAAATTTGAGTTGCTCCATCACACACATTCCTAGCTGAGGTTGAACAAGGCCATGCTTTGCCTTCTTGTTTCAGCTTTCATACTGTAAACAAGTATCCTTTTCATGGTATATTGAATGCCATGGTTTTACATTTTTATGATTTTTGTTGATGATTTCACTGTTCCAATGGACCCCAAATGTAGTGCTGAAGTGCTGTCTTGTGTTCCTAAGCACAGAAAAGGCTGCCCTGTACCTTGTGGAGAAAATATACGTGTTAGGGCCAGCTGAGTGGCTCGTTGGTTAAGAGTTGGCTTGGGAGCCTGAGCCCTGAGCAATAGGGCCACTGGTTTGGATCCCACATGGGCCAGTGATGCTGCACCCTCTACAGCTAAGATAGTGAACAACTGCTCGACCTGAAGCTGGGCTGCCTTGAGTCACCAGCGACGGCGTAGGCTGCAGTGGAGCTGCAGTGGGCTTCCATAAGCTACCATGAGTAGCTAGCTGGCAGCCGGCGTGAGCTGCTGTAGCTGCCGTGAGTGGCCGTCCAATGGCCGGCGACTGATATGCCTCAGCCAGGAAGAGCGCAATGATCACAATACCAACATGGGCCAGTGAAGTGACGTCCTCTGCAACTAGACTGAAGAACAGAAGGACAGCAACTTGTCTGTTCCCCTTCCCCAATTCCCCTAACGCTGTTCCCTCCCCCAAAACCCCAATAAAATCTTTTAAAAAAAGAAAAGAAAATATATGTGTTAGATAAACTTTGTTCAGACAGGAGTTACAGTGCTGTTGGCCATTAACGAATTAACAATATATATTAAATAAGGTGTCTTTAAACAGAAACACACAAAACAAAGTTGTGTATTGATCTGTTGACAAAAACATTGATCAAGGTTCATAGGAACACAACATTTAACAATTACATTGGCAAAAGTCCCCAAATGGATCACATTACTAGTGAGAAGGTTGGGTGGGGGAAATGGAAACTCTCATATACTGGTAAGAGTATAAACTGGTACCACCACTTTGGAGATCAATTTGGCAATACCTGTTTAAATTTAAAAAGTATATACACCATAACTCAGTAATTCCAGTTCTAATTATCTGCCTTAGAGAAACAGTTATGCTAGAAGAGGACTTGTAAAGATGGCTATCATGACAGCTTGTCATATTAGAAACAAACTAAATGTCCACCAGGAGAGGAATAATGAAATATGATACCACAGTTAAAAGGAATGAGCTAGCTCAAAGTAGACCATCTTATTTGCTCCTCACAATAACTGGGCAGAGTGTAGGTCTTATTACTACCCATTTTACAGATGAGGAAACTGAGGCCCAAGTCACCTAGTGAGTGAGTGACAGAGCCAACTCTGCCTCAACTCTCCTTCCTCTCGTTATCCCTGTGCTGTGGAAGGGAAGTCCCTACTATGTGCCAGACATTGTTTGAAACTTTACATGCACTTTCTCATCTAATTTTCTTTTCCCAACTACCCGAGTACCATAGATGTTATCACCCACTTATATAGATGTGAAAACCAGGTATCACAGAGGTTAGATGACTTACCCAAGGGGGTCGCAGTTTGTAAACTGTGGAGTTGAAATTCAAATTTGTGTGTTTTTCTTCCTCCAAAGTCCTACTCTTCCTACCTCACCAGGCTGGGTCTATGGGGTGCTCCTGCTTGTGTCCTGGTCCCCTTATCTCTCCCTACTTTATCTCCTCCCCCAAGGCCTAGCCTTTCTGAATCAAAGGGAATACAGTTCATCCCTTGGCCCTCTGAGTGAAAACCACCCTCCTACTTTTTACTGTTCAGCCACCAGCTGGGTTATTCAGTTGCCAGAGTTTGAGACAGCTTGTGTTCTTGCTTTTTGCTTCTTATTTTTAAGATTGAAAATGCATTTCCTGACCTTTTACTAAATGATAACTTTCAGCGTTGTCTTTCCCAGGCTCAGCCCTTAGTACCTCCCTTTTTTCTTCATTAAGTGCTGTCCTTTTCTTCCCAGAGCCTCTTGTTCTTCCTTCTGTATCTGTGACAGTTTACAGCCCATTATCTTATATTTATCAGAACGTTACTCTTTACATAGACTTTTGTTTTTGTTTGCTGTCTCCCTCTTTAGTAGGACATGTAGAAAAATCATTAGCCCCATTTTACGGGAGAGGAAGTCAAGGCTCAGCCACGGGAAATGAATTAGCCAAGTCTACACAGCTAGTGGGCATGTGTTGCTGGAATGTCAACCCCAATCTCCCAGACTCTAAAGCAGCGGCTCTCAACCTTCCTAATGCCACGACCCCTTAATACAGTTCCTCATGTTGTGGTGACCCCCAACCATAAAATTATTTTCATTGCTACTCTGTAACTGTAATTTTGCAACTGTTATGAATCATAATGTAAATATCTTTTTGTTTTCTGATGGTCTTAGGTGACCCCTGTGAAAGGGTCGTTCAACCCCAAAGGGGTCGCGACCCACAGGTTGAGAACCGCTGCTCTAAAGCCTATGATCATTGCACTGTACCTCAGGGTCCTGATCTCTGAGTGTGGGGACAAGGGCGGGATGGGGAGTGCCTTGGCAAAAGCAGAGTGGAAGTGGAACAGAGTATCTGAAAACAGGCTCCTTCTGCTGCCCAGGCATTCTGTACTATCACATCACCCCCACCCCAATCCATCCCAAAACTTGAGATGCAACAAAGACCATAACTCTGGTACTTTGTGAGGAACTACCTTAATCAGAAGAGTAACCGAGTCCCTACTGTTGTGTGAAATGCTGTGCTAAGGACTTTAAACGTATTATCCCATTTAACCTGCTCAACTATTCTACCAGGTGGTTATTATCAACCTTATTTTGCAGATGAAGTGAGGTAAGTGTGGAGTTGGTATTCCAACCTCAGTACATTTAGTTTATTTATTTATTTATTTTTTAAGCTGAGCCATCCTGCCACCGCTTGGCAGCTCAACGGCTGCTCAGCTCGGGCCGGGCATTGAACCGCTGTTGCTCAGAGCTCAAACTCTTGAGCGAGCTCTTAACCAACTGAGCCACTCAGCCGGCCCAGTACATTTAGTAAGAGACAAAAAAAAAAAAACCAAAACAAAACAACAACAAAAAAACAAATTGGGAGAAAAATGAGGTAAGAGTTCAGATCTCATCCTGTTCTGAAAGGGGTTGGTGAGAAGATCATTAATCAGCCATTCTCATTTACTCAAATGGCTCTTAGAAATCAAGTCTGACGCTCTCACTGTATAGATGGGGAGCTGAGGCCCAGAAAGGGAGAATCATGTGCCCACGATCACCCAGCCAATTGGCCAAGCTTTTGCCTCCTAGGCCAGAGATCTTTCCCTGCAGCAGCCCCTCTCACCTTCCAGAGAGGGTTCAGTTGCCTCAGAGCCCAGTGCTTTTTAATTAACCACACTTGGTACCAATGACCCAAAAAAGCCTCAGTGATGAGTCCGTCTTGTTTTCAAGCAGGAGAGAATCTAAGAACTCTCTCCTGGCTAGTCACCACAGGCTAGTTCAACATCGAGGACCCCATATAATGGGGGAACTGGCCACAGAGGTCCTTGGAGAAAGGTAGGAAGGTACAACCCTAGTCTGAAACATCAGAGATCCTGGCTCTAATCCTGACTTTGTCACTCTTATTGTGTGGATTTAGGCAAATCACTTTTCTCTGGGCTTCAAATTACTCTGTAAAATGTATACATTAACATCCACTAAGAAAGTTGTAAAAACTAGAGGTAATGCTTACATAGGAGCTAATTAGTCTCTGACACATGGTAGGCATTTAACAATTATTAGCTCTCATTTTTATTATTGTTAGGCACTTAGATTTTCACATCTTAGTCTCCTCAAAGAGTCTATTGATATCTCAAAGATAGGACCTATGTCTTAAAATGCCTCTGTATCCCCAGGACCTAGCTCCTAACCTATACTAAGAGTATGCTTGCTCTGTGGTAAGAGTCCAAACTTTGGAATCAAGTAGAATCAAAGTGAATCCTGTATCCAAAACTTAATAGCTGTGTCAATATTGACTTTCTCTGTCTGGGCCTCAGTTATTTCTCTATAACATGGAGTAATAATACCCACCTCAGAGTGTTGTTAGAAGAATTAGATAAGATTGTTGTACCAGCACATTTTGGCCAAACATGAATCTTATCATCGTAACTGCTGTGCTGCTCAGAGCCCCACAATTTAAGAGGGACTTTGACCAATCAGTAGGTAATCAGAGGCAGCTCGGTCTGGGAACCAGGTCATGTGAGTATCAGCTGAAGAGCTGGGGACATTTGGCCTTGAGCAAAGGAGTCTTAGAGTTCTCTATCTAGGGCCTCAGATCTCTAAGGTTGTCCTGGGGCATGAAGAGGAAACATTTTGTGAGAAGCCAGAGAACAGAGCTGGGATCAGTGAGGGGAGCCATAGGGAGGCAGATATTGATTCAATAAAGGTAGACCTTCCTTGGAATGAGACCTTAAATACACTTGTAAAGAACATCCTCATCCCTCTGGTCTATCTGGTTCATCAATTTGTAACTCTTTTTTTTTTTTAAAGATTTTTTTTTATTGGGGAATTGGGGGTATGGGAACAGCGCTGGGGAATTGGGAAGGGAAACAGACAAGTTGCTGTTCTTTTGTTCTTCAGTCTAGTTGTGGAGGACGTTGCTTCACTGGCCCAAGTTGGCACCATCATTGCGCTCTTCCCGGGCGAGGCAGATCAGTCGCTGGATTCTGGACGGCCGCTCACTGCGGCTGCTGGCCGCTCACGCTGGCTGCTGGCTATATACGGTAGCCCATGGCAATTCACTGCCACAGGGGCCGTTGCTGGCAACTCATGGCAGCCCAGCTCCAGGTTGAGCTGTTGTTCAGCATCTTAGCTGTAGAGGGCAGTGTCACTGGCCCTCATATGTGGGATCCGAACCGGGGCCCTCTGGCATCCCAAGCCAGTTCTTAACCATCACGCTACTCAGCCGGCCCCCAATTTGTAACTCTTGATTAAAAAAACCAAAAGCACCCCCAAGCCTGGAAAGTAAGCGGGGAAAGGCTAAATGTGGGATTCAGCTAAGGAGATTCTTGCATTGAATAGAAGGTTGAACTGAATCCCTGTACTAAATGGAATGCCTTAAAATGAAAGCTTAAATAACTAAGGATCCTAAAGAATCTACAAAACACACAGACAGATGCATAAAACAACCTCCTAGAACCAATAAATGCCATAGTATGTAAGGTCAGAACTAAACATCAACTGTATTTATATTAATTAGCAGCAAAAAATTGGAGACCACAATTAAAAACACAATAATACCATTTATAGTCACTCCTCCCAAATGAAATACTTAGGTATAAAACTAATAAAATATGACAGGATCTGTATAATAAAATCTACAAAATGCTAATGAAACAAATCAAAGAAGACCTAAATAAATGGAGAGATATACCATATTCATTAGAATATGGAAGACTCAACATAGTAAAGATAAAAATTGCAGCAGCTCTTTTGTATATATAGACAAAATGACTCTAAGATTTATAAGGAAAGACAAAGGAATTAGAAAGCTAAAATAATAATGAAAAAGGATAAGAAAGTTGGAGGAAATCACATTACTTAGTAAGATGTTAAGACTTACTATATAGCAACAGTAATCAGTACAGTGTGGTATTGGAGGAGGGACAGACACAGATCAAGATGGAGACCAGAAGTAGACCCACATAATAAGTATGTCCAACAGATTTTTTACAAAGGTGCAAAAGCAATTCAACAGGAGAAGAACAGTCTTCAACAAATGGTATTGGAACACCTAGACTTCCATAGATAAAAAATAAACCTTTACCTAAACCTTATACCATATACAAAAATTAACTCAAAATAAATCATAGATCGATATGTAAATCATAAAACTACAAAACTTTTAGAAAAAACGGGAGAAAATTTCTATGACCTGGGATTTGGCAAAAACTTCTTAGACAAGGCACCAAAAGTATAACTCATTTAAATAAGAAAATTGGTCACTGGTCTTTATCAAAATGTTGTGGTGCTCAAGACCCTATTAAGAGGATGAAAAGACAGTCCCCTTAGTGGGTAATATTCATATATCTGACAAAGGACTTTTATCCAGAATATATAAAGAATCTCCAAAGTCAGCATTAAGAAAACAATCCCATTAGAAAATGAGCAAGAGACTTGAATAAACACTTTACTGAAGAGGATAAACAGGTAGCAAATAAGCGCACGAAAATATGTTTCACCTTCATTAGCCATTAAGGAATTGAATATTACAGCTATAATGAGATACCACTTCACACCTATCAGAATACTAAAGTAAAAACACTGACAATATCAAGTGAGGAGTAGAACAGCTGGATCTCTTATACTTTGCTGGTGGGAATGTAAAATAGTACAGCCACTTTAGAAGACAGTTGGATGTTTTCATAAAGTTAAACATACACTTGCTATATTTAGTAGTTTCCTATGGCCACTAACAAATTACCACATACTTGCTGGCTTAACATAATAGAAATGTGTTCTCTCCTAGTTATGGAGGCTGGAAGTTCAAAATCAGTTTTGCTGGTCTGAAATCAAAGGCTCCATGGGAGAATCTGTTCCTTGCCCCTTTTTCTGGTGACTGTCAGCATTCCTTTGCTTGTAGCCGTATCACGCCAATCTCTACCTCTGTCTTCACATCACTATCTGTGTGTGTCTGTCTCCTGACTTTCTCTTATGAGGGCACTTGTGATGGCACTTAGGGCCCATCTAGATAATTTAGGATAATCTCTTTCTTTTTTAAATAAGATTTTATTGGGGAATTGGGTGAGGGAACAGTGTTGGGGAATTGGGGAAGGGAAATATTGTGTTTTTCCAGGACCCATCAGCTCAAAGTCAAGTTGTTGTCCTTCAATCTCAGTTGTGGAAGGCACAAGCTCAGCCCCAAATCCAGTCATCGCTTTCAATCTAGTTGTGGGGGCATAGTCCACCATCCCATGAGGGAATCGAACTGGCAACCTTGTTAACAGCATGTGCTCTTGGGCCAGCCGATTGGCTCAGTTAGTTAAGAGTTGGCTTAAGAGCGTAAGCTCTGAGCAACAGGGCTGTCAGTTCAATTCCCACATGGGCCAGTGATGCTGCGCCTGAGCTGAGCTGTCACTGAGCTGCCAACAGGTGGTAGGATGGCTCAGCTGGTGTAACAACAAGATTTCCTGTTCGATGGTGTGCTACGCCCACCTGCAGCTAAGACTGAACTCGGCACCTTGAGCTGAGCTGCCACCCGGATGGCTCAGTGGGTAGGGCGTGCACTCTTAACAACAAGGCTGCTGGTTCGACTCCCGCATGGGATGGTGGCTACGTCCACATGCAACTAAGATTGAACACAGCACCTTGAGCTTAGAGGCTATGAGCTGCCGATGGGAAGCCAGATGGCGACTGGCGCTCTCCACAACGAAGATTAAAGAACAACAATTTGGCTGGTGCCCTCCCCCAATTCCCCAATAAAATCTTTTTTTTTTTTTAAGATTTTTTTTATTGGGGAATTGGGGGATAACAGCGCTGGGGAATTGGGAGGAAGGGGAACAGACAAGTTGCTGTCGTTTTGTTCTTCAGTCTAGTTGTGGAGGACATTGCTTCACTGGCCCAAGTTGGCACCATCATTGCG
>NW_017731996.1:837992-842820 GCF_001890085.2 Hipposideros armiger
AAAAGCATGTGCTCTCACCAGCTGAACCATCCGGCCGTGTGTTGGCAGCTCAGCGACAATTCAGCTTGGGGGCAGCTCACTGGCCCATGTGGGAATTGAACCGGCGACCCTGTTGCTCAGAGCTCCCACCCTTAACCAACTGCGCCACCCGGCTGGACCTAGGATAATCTCTTTATATAAACAATTTTACTTTAATCACACCTGCAAAAACTTTGCCATATAAGGTAACATTCACAGGTTCTAGAGATTAGGCTCTGATATCTTTGGGGTCTACCATTCAGCCCACTATACCATACAAATCTGCAATCACATTCCTAGGTATTTATCCTAGAGAATTGAAAATATATCTGCACGAAAATACTATACATGAATGTTCATAACAGCTTTATTTGTCATAGACATAAACTGGAAACAACCCAAATGTGTGTTTCAGTCTGCAAATAGTACATCCATACAATGGAATATATGCAGCCATGAAAACGAATGAACTCCCTATACACACAATTTGAATGGATCTCAAGGGTATTATGCAGGGTGAAAAAAAGCCAATCTCAAAAGGTTGTATACCATATAATTCCCTTTATATAACACTTCTGAAATGACAAAATTAGAGTAATGGAGAATGAATTAGTAATTACCAGGAATTAGGTTTAGGAAGAGGTCTAACTATAAAGTGGTAGCATGAGAAAGTTTCCTTGTGGTGAGGGAACAGTTCTTTATCCTGATTGTGGCAGTGGTTATATAAATCTACACATGTGATAAACTTTCATATACACCCAAAAAAGAACATATAAAAAACTGGTAAAATTGAATAGAATCGATAGTAGTTAGTTAATAGCATCAAATCAATGTCAATCTCCTAGTTTTGAAATTGTTTTATGGTTTTGTAAGTTGTTATCAATGGGGAAAGCTACATGAAGCATACACTGGAACTCTTATTTTTGTAACTTCTTGTGAGTCTTACATTGTTTAAAAATAGAAAGTTCAAAACAAAACAAACAAAAAAGGAAATTTATTGACTCTGTAGGTGAGAAGGTCTAAAGTAGGGGTGGGCTAAATGCATGGTTTGAATAGAAATGCACAGGGCCCTCAGGTGTTTGACTCCATCATCTAAGATTCTCTCAACTCTGCCCTCTATTTGTGTTGGCTTTCTCCTTAAACTCAAATTTAAGAGGATAAAGCAGTAGATAAAGAGAGTCATGGAATCTATTTTTTTTTAAATGATGTACATTTAACAATTTTTATAGCACTTTTCTGCACACTGGCTGTGTAGTAAACCTGTATCCTCAACTATAAAATGAGGGGTTTTTTGTTGTTGTTTTTTTAGCTGAGCCATCCTGCTACCTGTTGGCAGCTCAGTGGCTGCTCAGCTGGGGCTGGACTCAAACCGCTATTGCTCAGAGCTCAAACTCTTGAGCGAGCTCTTAACCAACTGAACCACTCGGCCGGCCCTCTAAAATGAGTTTTTAATAGTACCTACCTAATGGGTTTATAGTGGAGGTCATCTTCATATCTCCTAACAATTCTTTATTGTCTGTCTCCCCCACTAAACTTTAAGTTCATTAGAAACATTGACAGCTCCTAGTACACGATGTGGCACATGGCATAACATTAATATTTATTAAGTGAATTATGCATTTAAGTTTCTGAACACGGTCCCACCCAAGGTAAGCACTCAGGGAAGTTAGCCAGGGTGTGTGAGCCTGGTGGGGAGGAAGGGGATGAAGGAGGAAACCCTAGGCCCTCAGCTTGCTGTTTTCCAGACCCTGAGGAGGTGCCCCGTGACCGCCAAGGTGTGAACACAGGCAATTCGGTGGAGGTGCCAGGAGTGAGCCCTCTAGGGCAGAGTCACCCCTTCCTGAAGCCATGGCTGGACTACAATGAGGAACAGGCTGTGGACCCCAAGCGCTTCCTCCAGCACTGCTTCATGGCCACAGTGACCACCCGTGACATTCCAGGCAGCCCTGAGGAGACCCCCTATCCCCAATCTAAGCCCGTGTGGACCAGCCCCATAAACATCCAATAAATGTCTCTTGCCATCCTCTTCTGGAGTCTCTTTTCAGTAAAAGGTGGGGGTGGGGATGTCTAGTGAGATAAATGAGGACTTTTCCAGTAAACCCATGCAGGCCCTGCTGTGGACTCAGCAATTTTGCTCTGCCTAGCCCATTGTGGGCCAAAGGCAGTTAAGATGCGGATCCCAGTTGTTACTGTAAAATGGTCAGTAACAGCTTCATGCAATCAGGGAGAAGCCCCCCTGTTCTCCTCAGCTTTGGCAGTGGCTTTAGGCTTTGCCTTGGGAGTGCAATGCCAGGATCGAGAAGACTCAGCCACTTAAAGCAGCTCTTGACATTCCCGACTGTGACATGACCTGCTGCTGGATTTGGCAACAGTGAAATGGTGACTCTTAAATAGCTGTACATGGGTCAGCTGTACCTGAGCCAGCTGAGGGCACATGATAGGGTGGCAAGGCAGGGTGAGTCACCCACAGAAGTGCCCTAGCCTGGAAGTCAAGAGACCTCAGTTCTCGTTTTCCTTTATTTGTTGTCTTGTGTATGTGTGTGTGCGCGCGCGCGCGCGCATGTGTGTGTCTTATTTTCAGCACTCTAAACCCAGCACCTTTTTCTACATCCAGTGGCATCTATTCTGTGCCAGGACCTGTGCAGGTTATCAGAAACAACAGGGAATCAGCCAACACTGCTGCCCTCACAGGGTTCATAGGGAGGGCAAGTTGGGAGGCACATAAAAGGGCAGTTGGCCCATTGGCAGCCCTTCATGTAGCTTGAGGGATGTCTGAGCTGAATCATCAAAGATGAGGCAAAGTTTTCACCTGAGACAAGGTCAGAAGACATGGTCAGAGTACAACCTGTTCAGAAACAGTGAGAGAGAACCCAGCACAGCCCAGGAACTGCACGATGCAGGAGGTTGATGCTGACTTTCTGTGTTGCTGACCTTTCGCAGGACAGATCCAGTCTCTCCCCTTGGTGTCCCCATCAGTAAGATCCAATTTTTCTCTGAACCCTTTCTGTGCTGGGCCTTCTGAGAGGTTACAAGGAAGAATCCAACACTGCCCTTGCCTTTAGGCTGCTCAGGGTCTAATAGGGCAAGATGGTCTGTCAGTTCTAAAAACTCAAGTGGTCGTCAATGGCTTAAGGCAGTGGCTCTCAAACTTCAGACGGCATCAGAATTAGCTGGAGGGCTTGTTAAAACACAGATTGCTGGGCCTGCCTCTCTCCCCCTTGGGAGCGTCTAATCCACTAGGTCTGGAGTGAGTCCCCAGAATTTGCATTTCTAACTCATTCCAGGTGATGCTGATGTTACCGGTCTGGGACCACCCTTTGAGCAAGCCTGCCAGGCAGAACAAAGAGGACTCAGAGCTGGAGAGGTTAGGAGGAGACCTCACACTGAGTAGGGCCCTGAAGGCCTGGTAGAATTTCCCCAGCAGGAACCTGTGTGAATGGGGTGGGGATAGATGGAAAATAGACTGTGTGTGCTGCCTCTGCTGACCTACACATCCCAGGCCCATAAAGCTCCTTCTCCAGGTTCAGCTTCTCTCGTTTGAGTTCAATCAGTCCTCAGAGCTGGCTCTCCCTGGGGTTGGCTTGTCTGAGTCTTGGGTTGAAAACAAACTGCCTACCCTGTGCAGTGGGAGCCCCCTCCCCCAGGGCAGCCAAGGAGGAAGAAGGAAGCTGGGTGGGCTGACGCACAGACAGAAATAGTCTGAGCACACCGCTTCTCCCAAGCACACATCGACCGGCAATTATGTCTTGTAAATTGCTTTTCCCAGTTACGTTCAGAACATGCGTGTGTGCCTGCCTGCGAACAAACATTCAGAGGGCACTGGGTGGAGGTGGCTAGCTGGGGAGTCTGAATCTTCACCAAGAATGAGCGAACTGTTTAATCTTAAAACTTAGAAATATTGAACCTTCCACTAGCCTTTATAGCACTCCTGTCAGGTGGTTTTCCAGCCTCTCCCCAAACATTCGCATTTATTTGTTCTTTCAACATTGATTGACAATGGTTCTCTACCAGGATGTGGGCTAAATGAAGTCCCAGGATCTGTCCTCAAGGAGCTTGTGACCATGGGGTCTACAGGAGATTCCTAAACCAGCCAAGGGCTTCAGGGAAGACTTCTTGGAGGAAATGATGCCTGAATTAAGTCTTGAAAGACCCACTGACAAGTGAAAGGGGGGTCGTGGTACAAGATCAGGAACAGCATTAAAGGCAAAGGAAACAGCATACACAAAGACCCAGAGCTAAGAGAGACAGCACGTAGTGATTTCAAGAACAGCAAGTCATTCCATTTGTTGGTTTAGTGGACACTATCGCCAAAGTGGGGAATAGTGAGAGATGAAGCTGGAGGAAAATATGGGTCAGGTCCTGAAGCCTTTATGATATTAAGGAGCTTGGGCTTTATTTTGCAGGCAAGAAGCCATGGGAAAGGGTTTTAAGCATGGAAAGCAACTCGGCACCTTATCTGATAGCTTGCTCTCATGTTCTTCATGACACTGAAGTGAAATTCACCACCCAGGAGCTGTGCTTTTTAGTCCTATTGAATACCTGCCCCTTTGGTTCCCGAAACCTCAAAAGTCTGAAGGACAGTGATGGTTCATGTGCCCACAAGAAATGTCTCAAGCCCTGGATACATCTCTGTCACATCCAGCGTGGCAAGGGCAAACGGGTTTCTCTTGAGGGGCGGCGTAGATTGAATAAAGAGTCAGAGACAAAAGTAGGGTTAAGAGCGAGACCAAGGGACTCATTCAGAGAATCTGAGCGAGCCCCGAATCGGGTCAGCGCATGGCTTTTATTGAAAAGAAGTGAAACTGTTTTA
>NW_017731996.1:843219-878400 GCF_001890085.2 Hipposideros armiger
GGGGGGGGGGGGGGGGGGGGGCATGCTAATAGAAATCGGCTTCAGGCAACACATCTCTTGTCAGGAGGAAGAGGCCATTCCACTGCCATTTGTGACACAGCTCTTCTTGGCCCAGTTAGTTCAGGGGCCAGAGCATGGGGCAACCGAGGCCCAGGCCACAGGCTAGAGCACAGGAGAGTGATGGGACTTGCTCTGTCCCAGAGGCCTGGGAGGCTACCATGTGTGGTGCACTCTCAAGGGTATGAATGGCTCCTTGCACACCTTCTCTATACCTCACAGGATCAAGGCCACACAAAGTGGATGGTCCATTTAGGGAGTGTTGACTGAGGACCTACTGTGACAAACACTTTAGGATAGAAGACGCAGCCCTACCCTTAGGGACTTACTCATCAGGGATGAAGAATAGGCTTGACCCAGGAAACCCCTAGACAGCAGGTCAAAAGCAAATGCCATGCTGTGGGGCAAAGGCCATTAGGGTTAGCAGAGATTCTAAAACAGGAGAAAAGAAATAGTCTGGAAGCTTTTGTGGAGGAAGTGGGGTTTGAATTCACCCTTGATGGACCATGGCAATATTTGAAGGGTCTCAATGAGGTGGAGGAACGTGTTCTATAATATCAGCTTTCTAAAGAGAGTTCCACCTGGTCTTTGCACAAGTAGACCATTCAACAGCCCCACCCCAGCCATAGTCATTCAACATACACCTAATATTGTTTGCATGCCAGGCCTTGCCCTGAGCTCTAAGAACAAAGAAATGAATCAGTCATAAATCCTGCCCTTGGGGAGCTCTCGGGCTATTGGGGGAAGACAGATAGGTTAGACACTTACAATACTGTGGGATCACAATTACAATAGGGCTGTGATTTCTTCATTCATCAGGTGAGAGGTAGGTTATGCTAACCTCATACCTGGTGTTACATTGGTGCTATGTAACTTTGCCACCCCTTTCATCAAGTGGTGGAATGTATTTTCTCATCTTTTGTTTCTGTGCTGACTTTGTAACTTGCTTTGACAAATAGCAAGTGGCAGAAGTAGCACTGTGCTACTTTTGAGTCTAGGCCTTAAAAGACCTTGCAGCTTCCTCTCTCACCCTCTTGGAATGCCGTGTCACTATGTGAGGAAGCCTAAGCTGGCCTGCTGGAAGATGAGACCATGGAGAACATACATGAGCTCTCTACCAAGTCTAGAATCTCTGGATTCTGGTAGGGTTTGGCCAACTGGAGTCCCCAGCAGAGTATATAGTCCCCTAGCTTCCTCCCTGAAGTTACATCACGGGCTGTCTGCATCTCTTGACCAAGGTACCTAGCTCCTATCAGGCTGCCCTTACCACAGCTCTCTTTGCCTCCAGATTCTAGTAATTGCTCCCCTCCCCTACTACTTTAGACCTAAAGGTAGTAACTAGTGCCCTAACATTACTCACTGGAGTATTGCCCTATCTCTAGTCCCTGTTTTAAATAAGCCCTTTACTAAACTCTTC
The DNA here is from genome assembly GCF_001890085.2 of Hipposideros armiger. Taxonomy (NCBI): domain Eukaryota; kingdom Metazoa; phylum Chordata; class Mammalia; order Chiroptera; family Hipposideridae; genus Hipposideros; species Hipposideros armiger. Next base: position 844,694 of record NW_017731996.1, read on the forward strand.
TCAAGTTACTCAAATTACCTGGAGACTGGGGATGGGGAGAAATTATGTTTGGCTGGGAAGCCCCAGGACATGGATGCTTTGTAAAAGTAGCTCAAGGCACTCAAGTCCTCTCCCTCACCTGTGCTCTCTTGGGCACTCCTTCCCTTTGCCCCAGGCTTCCTCCTCCAGCAAGGCTTCCAGCCCTTCTCTGAGCTATCACACTACCTTGCTGGCGAGTAGTAGGTGCTCTTTAAACCTTGGACAACAAAAGAATGAAAGTGTACATTTGTATAAATATTCATTCCATAAATACCAATGTCCCCTCTGTGCCTCCCTATTTGTTGGGGTGGGGGCCCAGAGACAATCAGACAATGTCCACCTATATTTCACAGACCACAGAATCTTCATCTTAGTATTCACATCTCAGGTGAGTTTGCTAATAGTTTTATCGAACATGGTCAGAGCTGGAAGGGCCCTCAGAGACCTATTCCTTTCAACTGTTTCATTATACAAACGAGGAAACCAAGGTTCAGAGAAACAACATTCTGGTACAGAGAAGAGCACTGACTAGAAGGCAGGACGGCTGGGTTCAAATGCCCACCCTGTCTGTGACTTGCAGGCAACTGTCGTCCTCTCTCTGCACCTTGTTTTCCCTGTCTGTAACACCGGACAAGGGTCACTGCGCCCTCCGGCACAAAGGGCTGTTCTTAGTGCAGAGCTCTACTATGAGGAGGCCTTTCTCCGGGAAGGAGGGAGCTTTCTTTGTGAAACCTTCGTTTTCAAAACCTCCAGCTCCGGGTTCCCAAACCCCGCCTCCTTCCCTGGCCGCTGTGTGTTACCATGGAGACCACAAGCGCCTTGCAGCTCCCTGCTGTTCGGCACCCCTCCCCCCTCGCCATCTCTCTTAGCCGTTTCTCCTGTGGCTGCAGATCTCCCCCAGGGCTCATAAACTCCCGAATTTACCTTGGACAGGATTATTATCCCCCTTTGAAATTGTGGGAAACAGACCCAGAGAAGGGCAGAGATTTGCCCCAGGCTACCCACAGTCTGTCACTGTCAGAAACCTAAACACAGATTTCCTCCGCTTGGCTTGGCGCACCTGGCCTTCACCACAACCACTCCTCTGTGACGTTAAGCGCTCCCAACTAGGGAGGTTTATTTTCCTTTGATTTTTGTCTTTCCGCATTATTTTGGTAGTTTAACTTTTTATTCTAAGAAAATCAGAACATGTTCTGACTAACCCTCGAGTGACTTGAGGCTCAGTTCTTACATGAGTGACTTCACATCTATTCTTGGATATGTTGTTGAAGTCCTTTGTGAACTGAAAATAGTGCTGGATAAAACCTGACAAAAAGCTACCACAGAATGCACCAGCCCTGATTATGCTGATACAACAAAGATAATCACGTTTTAGTGCATCGCAATACACCAAAATGTATTAAGAAAAACAGCACAGGACCAAGCAGAATTTATACAACAAACATCTTAGAATTTGGACACATTATACCAAGTAGGTAAAAGTGTTTCTATAACTCTAGAAGACAAGGGTATCAAAACCTTGGCATATAAAAAATAGAATTTATCCTGCAAAGCTGGGTTCCGGTCTCAAGCAGCTCATTTTGATCTTCTGCACATGACTTAACCTGAAGGCACTACATAACACCCACTCCCATGCGATGGCTATACAGACGTGAATGGACTTTGGAAGTTGTGAGATGCCCAGAAGATGTTATTTATAATTATTAAATGAAAGTTGGAGAAGGATCTCCTAAATTTTTTCCCAAGGGCCTCCAATGGTCAGATTGTTAGATTCTGAAAATTTCTATGATTAACATTTGTGATGCTAAAGGTCTATGATCCTAGAATCCTGAGTCTGATTCTAATTCCAGAACCCTGTAAGCCTGACATTTTCTCTGATTCCATGCAAGCGTGAAGGCAAGGTCTGAAGGACAGGGCAGAGTAGAGACCTAGGTCAGCAGGATGGTCCTAAGCCCCTGGGGAGGAGCAGCTGTCCCTGCTATCCATGGGCTCACCCATGGAACCATAGCTCAATTCCCATTAGACCTATCTTCAGCTGGTCACCCTTTCTCCAACCAGCTTTCCTTGGGGCCTCATTGCCTGTATTATCCATATTCATCATGCATTTTCTCCCATTAGGTTCAATTAAGCCGCTATGCCAACACTGTAGTAATCAAACCTCCCTTGATTAGTAGGTTCAGCAAAGGTGGCCCTAGATTAGGATAACTCCATCTGTCTCTTCCACACCCCCACCCTGTAACCCATTATCATCCCCCTATCCCCCTCCCCACACCCCAGATCAGCATAGTGGCTACAGGAGCATTCCTTTCTGCAGGCTCTGGTACATGGTGTTCCCTCCCTGATGTCTCCACAGGCAGTTGCTGACTCACCCCAGACCGCTAATGCACCAGGTACCCATGTATCCAGATGGGGCTGCTTCACTAGCTGCAGCAGCATGTGCACATGTGTGGACACCACCAGACCACCACCTGGGTTCCAGGCCACTGCTGTTTACAGGGTTACCCTGAGCTAGTGCCTTCCTCTCTGCCTAAAGAGAGTATTCTTGCCCTGTGGGCCTCCCAGGGTGTTTTGAGGCTTTTGAACCAGTGAATCAACAATAAATTGTTCAACAATGATGTGTTGTGATGGACAGTGTTATCTAAATACAATGTACCACTAAGATGTTCATGGTCAGCCTCATACTAGCACCACTGCCTAGCTGTGTGTCCTAGGGAAGTCATTTTACTTCTCTGAATGTGTGTGTGTGTGTGTGTGTGTGTGTGTGTGTGTGTGTGTTGCTTTTTGAAGGCTTAGTATATGCTGGGCACTGTGTCTGGCATGTTGCATGGTTTACTCTGTACCAGTCAGGATTCTCAGGTACAAACCATTAAAACCATGCCTGGCAAAACTAAGCAAAAGGGGCTTTATTAGAAGGCTGTTTAATGGCTCATTAAAATGATAGAGAGGTTGGAGAGCTAGGCAGGAATCAGGGGCTGCTGGGCACAGCCAAAGTCCTGCCACAGGATCTCTGTTTAGGACAGAGTCCACCTCGGGCCACACAGCCACTTGCTGCTCACTGCTATACTATTGGGCTCTTGTCCCCACTGCAGCCACCTGAAGTAAGTCCCTAACTCCCACCAGGTTAAACGCCTAGGTGGGGCACCACCTTGGCCAAGCCCAGGCCCACGGGGGTCAGGGGAATGATGCAGGATGATTTGTGTGTGGCCGGGATTCGTGGTCTCGTAGCACCGAAGAATGGAGACACAGACCAGAGAGGCAAAGTTTGCAGAAAAGAACAGCTTATTAGAGCAAAGAGATATAGCTCTCTAAAAGAGAGGGGGCACCCAGAAAGTTGGAATGCCCGCTGACTAGGGGGAGAGGCTACTGTTTATATGCTTTTCCTAGCCTATCTAGGGAGAAAGCTGGTGTCTATTAGTTCAGATTTATGTAGCCTTGAGGGGGCTTCTCTAAACAGCCTAGTTGTCTCAGAGCTTCATTGGTGTTTTAGCTCTGGCAGGTATGTTATCTCCAGGCTGGGCTCTCAAGGCCGAGACTGAGGCCTGTCCCAGAGCATAATTGATGATTTTGCTCTGGCAGGAGAGTGTTATCTTAAAGTTGGGACTTTTCAAGGCCGAAGCTTTAAAGATATTTGTATTTTCTGCTCCTTCTACCAGGAAATTTCTAACTGCCTAATTATTACATTAACTAACCTGCCTTAGGAAGAATTGCTGCCCTCTTCAGCTTCCACATAGCTTGGAATTCATCCAGATAGGCAAAGTGTTTGGATGCTGGGCAGCCGAAAGTAGTTCATGTCCACTATAGCATTCAGCAGTCCCGAGTCAAGTAATATTACATGTTACAGATGAAGAGATTGAGTCTCTAAAGGTTTATTTACTGCTCACCCAGCTAGTAGGTAGCTACACTAACACCCATCTCGCAGGAACGGAAGCAACAAATGGATGTACGTAGTCAGCAAGGATTAATTCTCTTTCCCCCTCAGTAATAGCTCTTGCTGGGAATGTTTGCTCAGCCATGGGAAAGGCTTTCAAAGACTTGTTCACATTCCCTGTGACTCTGGAGCTGGCCCCTAACTTCTTGGCAACATCTACAATTTTAATTTATGCCAAGAGACTGACTGTTGTGCAACCAGATCACCACCACCACCACCACCACCGTAATCATATTGCTTTTAGCTCATTGGAGATTCACAAAATCCTGTGAGGTAAGTATTACTTCAATTTACCAAATGAGAACACTAGGGCTCAGAGAGGTTTAGTGACTGTCTCTAGCTCACAAAGCAAGCAAGCCCAAATCCTATCTAGATCTCTTGTTTCCAGAGTCACACGACCTCTATTTTAAAGTAGTAGGCTGAAAGCAGGACATTCGGGATTCGACATAGACACAGAATGTCAAGGCAGAAAGAGGCCGTAGCAAGCTTTGCATGCTTTTCCCCTTTTTCACTAATGGGAAAGCTGAGACCTAGAGAGAGGACGTGCCCTGCCCACCCTCACACAGCGCCATCTGTGAAGCCTCTGTGCAAGAGCGAGGGTTTCAATTCAGTTCTCTTGCCTCTCAGCTTAGTGAGCATTCCCCACACCGTTATGGAGCTCATTTTAAAGTTGATGTAACTGAGATGCACAGCAGGAGAGTACATGGCCCACCCAGCTATTGGGATGAGGTCCAGGCTAAGGTATGCACCCAGAAGAAAGGACATGGTAGCAGGATGGCTGGGAGGCAGGAGGCTTTGCACCTCCAGAAATTCCTGTTCTCTCATAATCAGGAAATGTCTCTAAACATTAAGAGCCAATTATCTTCTCCTGGTTGGCACTGACTGCAACAGTCTTAAATTTGAGGGTTATTGGAATAGCCGGGGAGAGCAGTCTGAAGACAATTAGATTAGACCTGGACAGATCAAACTTGTGCAGCCCAATGAACTGGGCAGTTTGCAATTACCAGCACCTTGATCCGAGGCCCACACCTGAACACTGGGGAATTTCCATGTGCCTTGGCCCTTGAAGCAGCCTTTCTGCCACACAGATGTCACCCCTTCCTCCATCTCCTTCAAGATTCGGCTGAGACAGCATTCCTCTAGGAACAGTGCATTACCCCTGCACTGGGTGGGGACTTCCTCTGGTTTCCCATAGCTCCTATAGCTGCCCTGAGTCACAGCCCTGACCACACTGGGTTGTCATTGTCTATGTGCCTATCTCCTCCATTACAGACTGTTAATTCCAAGGTATGGACAGGTCTGCAACAGAGAGGCCTCAGCAAATGTTAGCTCACCAAAATAATCGATACATGTGGGCTGGCGCAGCGCTCTTTCTTTCCCATCCGCCATCTGCAGTGGAATCGCAGCCAAGATGCAGATTTTCATGGAAACGCTTACTGGGAAGACCGTCACTCTTGAGGCTGAACCCTCAGATACAATAGAAAATGTAAAGGTCAAGATCCAGGATAAGGAAGGAATTCCTCCTGATCAGCAAAGACTGATCTTTACTGGCAAGCAACTGGAAGATGGACGCACTTTGTCTGACTACAACATTCAAAAGGAGTCCACTCTTGGGCCAACCGAGTGGCGTGTTGGTTAGGAGGTGGTCTGGGACACCAGCTCTGAGCAGCAGGGCCCTGATTCGGATCCCACATGAAGGCCAGTGACTCTGGGCCCTTTACAGCTAAGTTAGTGAACAACAGCTCCACCTGGAGCTGGGCTGCTGTGAGTCGCCGGCGATGGTGTAGGCTGCAGTGAATCTGCAGTGGACTGCCTTAAGCTACCATGAGTGGCTGGCAGCCGGCATGAGCAATCGATCTGCCTCACCCAGGAAGAGCACAATGATAATACCAACATGGGCCAGTGAAGCGATGTCCTCCACAACTAGACTGAAGAACAGAAGGACAGTGACTTGTTTGTTCCTCTTCCCCAATTCCCCAGCGCTGTTCCCCTCCCCTAATTCCCCAATAAAATCTTTTTTTTTTTAAAAGAAGTCCACTCTTCATCTTGTGTTGACACTTTGTGGTGGTGCTAAGAAAAGGAAGAAGTCTTACACCACTCCCAAGAAGAATAAGCATAAGAGAAAGAAGGTTAAGCTGGCTGTCCTGAAATACTATAAGGTGGATGAGAATGGCAAAAATCAGTTGCCTTCGTCAGGAGTGCCCTTCAGATCAATGTGGTGCTGGAGTTTTTATGTCAGCCACTTTGACAGACATTATTGTGGCAAATGTTGTCTCACCTATTGCTTTAACAAACCAGAAGACAAGTAATTGTATACAGGTTAATATAAGACATGAACTAAAAAAAAAAAAAAAGAATCAATAAAGAGGAGAGACCACCCAAGAACCCAGTTCTCACCCCATCACCCCAACTCCTCCTGTCTATTCCCACTCTAAACTCCAGGCTGAAAGATGGCGGTCTCTATCCTATCTCAGCTCCTGGATTTGACCTTTGGATCGGGTTCCCCTGATAATGAAGTTTCAATTCTCCCCTAACTTTGACCTGGCTTCCCCTTCTCCAAACCAACTCCAAGAATCGTCAGTTGTCTCCAGAAGCTGCACTGCAGCCCTGAGAGCCCCATCTGCAGGCAGCCCTCCGGCCAGTAGTTTAGCCAGGCTGCCCTAGAGTAGTCACAAGGTTGGCATGCCCTCTGGCAAGACCTGAGGCAGGCACTTAGGACATCAGAATTGGACATGGTAGCCTACTGGAGTCCTAAGTCTGCAAGGTATTTGAGACCTATCTCAAAGGAGAGTGGGCAAAGTCAGAAAAGAATGGGCATCTCAGTGTGAAATTTATAGAGGCCCATGAGCCAGCCAGGTGCCCATTAGCGAGAGCTCTAGCAGCCAATTGGGTCTTTACTGGGACCTTACAGGGCACTGAGCTAGGGGATATGAGAGATTTAGAGGCTGAATCAGATAGAGGCCCATCCTGGAGGTAAAAATGAGCAAGGAGGGTGCCAGGACATCTGGCAGGAGGTGTTCTAGGGACCTCATTACACCAAAATTCCAAAACACACTAATATTCTAACACACTAATGTTTCAGCACACCAAACTCTGTCACCTTGCCATTCCATTATGGGGGACATTCCACATCCCTCCCCCAATTCCCCAATAAACTCTTAAATTTATGGCTCCTTCCTCCCCAGGAAAAGAATGTATATACACATAAATTTTGCATATCATTTCAGATTTTCAATGACTTGCAGCAGGGTCCATGGACTCTAAATTAAGAATGGTTTAATTTTACCCTGCCTTAATCCAGAAATAACATTTAAAGTAAAACAAGATCATGAAGTTTAAGACAGAACAAGATAAGGTTGGAAAAACAATGTAGGAACAAAGTGGAGCCCGAAAGGATGCAAAAAGTGCAAGAACATAGTGATCTACACAGCTAAATTTGTGGTCCACATATTTAGCAGTAAGACTTCCAGCAGCCAAGGCAAAAAGGGAAACCTGTTTACTTGCACAACTCACAATGTTCATGAGATTAAAAAGAAACCACTTACTCCTTAGGGGACACAGCTATTCTTGGTATGAAGGCCAGACAAGAATTTCCCCTGAGATCCTCATAAAGAATGATGTAATGGAGCATGGCCTCAACAGGGCTCTCACAATAGACCCAGAGATGTGTCATGTGGTAGAGTGACCAGCTTGTCCTGGTTTGCCTGGAACTTTCTCGATTTTAGCCCTTGAAAATCTTGCATCCCAAGAACCACTTTAGTCCAAGACAAACCGATGGTTGGTAACCTTACTTGTGAGTTATAGTTCAGTCAAAGCTTACCCAGGGAAAGGTCCTAAAAAAAACACGTGTAATCAAAATTATCCTTGGAAATTCTTTTAATTACCCATTAAAGTACGGAATCATCTCTCAATAGCACAGCCAATTTTTCCTATAGCAACAGAACTGACTGCTGTTTCTTTGGTGAAATATCCGATGAAGAGATTGTCTTGCTTGTGGGCAAGATGTGTCTTTAATTACTAGAATCACACTCAGTGTGGTGCAATGCACACACACTGAGGATTTTATGAGGTATGTAGGACCTGATATCAATGGAAGGAACAACAGATTTACCTCTCTCGTGACACACCATCCTGGGGCATATGCTGAGTGAGTGAAATAATATTTAATGTATCATTGGTCTCTCTACTTTCATCTCTCTTTTTTATGCACAACAAATAAAATTAAATTTCTGTAAGTTAAATAAACACAGTACCTATCTTATAGGGTTGCTGGGAGAATGAAGAGTTAATATTTACAAATCACTTAAAATGGTACCTGATACAGAGCGATTGCTCTATTGTCAAATATAGATATGGTGGCGCTCCACTGTATGTCCTACAGCAACACTGGATATAAGTTGATGGCAATTGGAAAAAGATAGTCTGTGTCAGGGACAAGGTCTAGGACTCCGGCCCCCTGTAGTTGCAAATTACAGTGGTGATGAGTTCAGAGTCCAGAGAAATGAAGAGACTGGAGCTAGGACAGTACCCATCCGGATGCAAGCAGGGAGCACATAGGCAGTGAATTCAGAAGGCCTAGAGTGGACATACTTGATATTTAATTACACTGAGGCCAATAATTGGTAAGAAATCCCAAAACAGCCAGGTTTCTTAATCCTCCTCCAGCCAGAACACACATTTACCAGAGGTTTAGAATCTCAGAGATGAAAGAAACAATAAGTACTTGATTAATTTAACAAAAACTTACCAGATGCTTACTCTGGTGTAAGCACTGGGCATGATTGATGATCCTGACGTCTGACCTAACTCCTAAGGTTGAAATACCCTCGATATTTCCTTGACTGCTGGCCAAATTCTAGCTCCACCACTTACCAACTCTGATCAGCAAGTCCCATACCCCTTATAAGGCTCAGTTTACACATCAGTTAAATGGGAATAATGCTAAATCATACCTACCTATACCATTGGATTGTCCTGAGGATTAAATAAATAACAAAGCTTATATACAGTACTTAGCATATGTCAAACACCGTTTTAAGTGTTTTCCATATGTAAACTTATTTAATAACAATAACCCTTTCTTACCCTATTTTCCAGATGATGAAATGAAGGCACAGAGAGGTCAAGTAACTTGCTCCAGGTCACACAGCTATTAAGTGGCAGCGATTGCAACCCAGGCAGTATGGCTCCAGAGCCTGTGTTCTTGACCACTCTGCTATCCTCCATATTTCTAAAGAAGTACTTAGACAACTCTTTGTACATAGTAAGCACCCACTCAAGGTTAGCTGCCAATATTATGATTACATTTTTAACAGCTTTATTGAGGTATATTTTACATGTTATGATTACATTTTGACTGCTGGAAGTCTTTCTCCCACTGAGCTGAAATCCCCCTCAGATCATGCCTCCCACCCCCCACACTCCCCGCCCCATGGGTTCCTATTCTACCCCCAGAATCTCCGTGGCACCTGTCTTCTCCCTTGCCCCATTAAGGCCTCCTAGAGATTATAGTCACAGGCCAGACCTGGATTGTGGGATTGGTCTGGCTTCTTTCCTTTTCTGTTGGTGACTCAGCCATTGACCCACAGGATTGACAAGCCGCTGACAAGACCCAGGACCACTGCTGGTCAGGGTTTGCTGCCTCCCATCCCAGAGCACAGCATCTACATAAATAAACTACATAATTTGTGGGGTCCAGTGAAATTAAAATGAAAATGCAGGGCCTCTGTTCAAAAAATATTAAGAATTTCAAGACTGTGACAGCAGAGCATTAAACCAAGCATGGGCCCTGTGCAAATGCATAGGGGTTCATCCATGAAGCTGACCTTGAGCAGCACCCTGTATCTTTGGCTCTTCATCACTCTACCACACCCTTAGCCCATCCTACCATGTGCTCACTCCTGCAGAGGCTGAGCCTGGGAAGATCCTGGCATACCCGAGACACACAGGAAGCATTTGGCACCAAGAGAATGAAAGTCCATTTGGGCTCTGGAATTCATCAGTTAGCTATTGTATAAGCCTACCTTGAACCTCACTGGCTATAAGATTCAGTCCACCCATCTCCCTCCCTGGCTCCCCTTGTCAGAGACAGCCTTCTTGGTATAGTGGATGGTGGTACAAACACCAGCCTAGGAGTTGGGAACTTACCATTGCCTTGCTGGGCAGCTGGAGGCATTTCATGCTCTCTCTGGTCTCAGTTTCTTTGTCTATTACATGAAATGTTTGAATTCAGTATCAAGTAAAATGTTCTTTCACTGAGCACTGACCATGTTCACATGTTCACATCATAGTAATATCATTAAACTGAATACTTATTATTTACCAGGCACATTACACTACTGTACATTCCTCCATTTAATCCTCATGACAATCCAGTGAGGTATTTTCCAGAACTCTAAAATTTAAATTTGATAGGGGTAGTGAGTGATCTTTGTCTGCCTTTTTCACTGATGTATCCCCAGTTGGTAGAACAAGGCCTGGCACATAGTAGGTGCTCAAAAGCTATTTGTAGACCAAATGAATGAGGAAGCAGGCTCAGGGAGGCAGAGATGTGATTTGTCCAAGGTCTTATAGTTAGGAATCTCCAGAACCAGGATTCAAATCCAGATCTTCCTGGCTCCAAAATCTATGCTTATGTCTATTCACCTGCCATGTGAGTGTGATTCCCATTTTATAGATGAGGAAATAGGCTCAGGTGAATGGGGATATAGTCTAGGCCAGCAGTTCTCAACCTGTGGGTCGAGACCCCTTTGGGGGTCGAACGACCCTTTCACAGGGGTCGCCTAAGACCATTGGAAAACAAGAAGATAATTACATTACGATTCATAACAGTAGCAAAATTACAGTTATAGAGTAGCAACGAAAATAATTTTATGGTTGGGGGTCACCGCAACATGAGGAACTATATTAAGGGGTTGCGGCATTAGGAAGGTTGAGAGCCACTGCTTTAGAATCTGGGTCCTGGCTCTCAAATTCTGCGTATCTAAACATGCGGGCCCCACTCTGCTGGAATAACATTACTCAAAAAGCTAATGCAATTTGTCTCTTCTGCCCAGGACTCTTCTGAGGTCTTGAAAGCACTCTTCTCTCCTCACAGAAGTAGGGTCACTGGCAAAGGCAGCCCAGGCTTGAATCCTGCTCTGCTACATGTTTACTGTGACCTTGGGCAAGTTCTCAATATCGCTAAGCCCCAATTTCCTCATCTGTAAAACGGGTTCCATATTTCTTAGACCTCCCTTGAAGGATGTCCCCTCCTCTAGGAGGTGCTCTGCACACAGTGGGCCCTTAAAAAATGTAGCTGTTATCCCCACCCCCCCCCAGAGCAGCTTCAAGGTCAAAGCTTGCTGCCACTAATGTCTAGAGTCTGCTGGGGCCTCTTGGAACCTGATCGGAGGTCACCAGCTGGAGGAGGGTAGGGTCAGCTGCTATTCTTGGAGCTGGTGGAACCCAGCTGGGTTTCAAGTTCCTTGAGGGAGCCCTGGCCCTGGCAACTCAGCTGGTCATGTGAGCAGCGAGGTCTGACTTCAGCATGTTCTCCTGGGCCCTCCACATGGCCTGGCTGGAGAGAACCCTGGGGCACAGAACATGCTGCAGGGAGACCACATCCTCCTGAAGCTGACCTCAGCCTTTTAACTACGTTCATCAGCATCTGCTTGGTGCCAAAGGACCCTGGGTGCTGTTTGGGGATCTCCCTGAAACTGCAAAGTTTTCAACATCTGGATGACAGGCAGCCTTGAATAGTGGAAAGCAGGGTTAGGAGACAGGAAGGACTAAATTTTAATCCCAGCTGCACTATTCACTGGGTCTGTGTCTCTTTGCAGTCATATTGTCTATCTGGGCTTCAGTTTCTTTATCTGAGAAATGGTGAGAATGAAAGGTTCCTTAGAGGTCTATTGGGAGGATTAGAGCATCTAGCACATAGATGCTCAATAAATGATCACTATTTAGATTGTGAGCTCCTAAATGACAGGGAACCTGTCAGATTCAGCTCTGTGTCTTTAGTGTCCAACCTTTGGGCCCAGCCAAAAGGAAACTCTCAGTGTTGGTTGAATGAATAATGATTATGGAGGACACTTCATGGAAATGCCTTACGGGTTCCCGTCTTTCACCACACTCATGTCCCACCCCCCAACTTCATGTGGAATCCATTTCCTCTGCATTATCCCTGACAGGTGAGCATCTACCCTCAGCTTACACACTTCTGTAATAGAAAGTTCACCTCCCACCAAGCTTTCTTATTCTGTCAAGTAGAAAGTTCTTCCTTCTATTCAGACCTCTATGAACTGAGGTGTCTCTTTGCAGCTTCCATCCTTTGGGCCTAGTTCTGCTCGCTAGAGCTGTGCAGAGAAAGCCTAGTTCCACTTTCAGAAGATAGCCCTTCAGTGATTTATTATACAATTAAAATGTCAAGCATGGAGCTAAACACCTCACTTACTTTATCTCATTGAACCCTTTAACCCTCACATTAGCCCTGAAGAGTAAACATTATTCCTACTTCAAAAATGAGGAAAATGAAGCTGGGAGAGGTAATAGAACACATTTGTATGTGGCAGAGAAAATGATTTAAATTCAGATCCTTCCCCAAAATGCTACCTTTTCAATGCTCGATGGATCCACTCTAAGATAGGATTTATTTTGAGTCCCTTCCCTTCCCTTTCCTTCAATAAAGATTTATTAAATACCTCATCTGTACCAGGTCTTAAGCTAAGCACTGGGAATAGAGATGAGTCAGACATAATCCATGCCCTTGAAGCACTTACAGCCTGTCTCAAACCATGTGAAAAGAACTGTGAGAAGAACACGGACTGTTAGAGCATCATAGAACTTGGGTGGCCAGGAGAGCTTTCTGGAGGAGGTGACACCTGGGTTGCATTTTGAAAGACTAATAGAAGTTGGCCAGGCTTATGCCAAGAGGGGCAAGAAAGCAGGATGCTTTGGTGGAACTGCTCTAAAAGAGCTAAAGCTGTGGAGCTCAGACTGCAGAGGAGTAGTGGTGCCAAGCTCAGGGGCTAGGACTATATACTATTTGAGTGGGTCATTCACATTAGTATGCATAAGAATCTCCTGGGATTTGCTTATTTAAAATTCCGATTTTCGTTTAGTTCCACTAGGGAAACCCAAGAATCTCTATTTTAATCAGGTGCCCCAAGAGTTGAGGTGTAGGGGGTCACCACTGATGTCACTGATGTAGGGGACAAGAAATCTCTGAAGGATTTCAAAAAGGACAGAATTCTTGGTCCCTGTCTTTGGAGCCTCATAGACTAATTAGGGAGACAAACATGAAAACAAGTCATTATAATGATGAGCAAAGACCATTAACTCTTAGTATTTCAAGAAAGATATTAAGTAAAAAAACTAAAACTTAATGTTATTAGTATTCCAAGAAAAAAATGTGCTATACTTGGACTTGTGATTCTTTAGCCATGAGGATATTCCTGGCATTAAGCTACTGAGTATGTACTTTAAGGTGCCATGGTAGCACTGTGTTGGGTCCTTTATTATTTCAAAAACCTTCGTTTTTAAAAAGATACCTTCCTGAAAGATACCTTACTGATCCATCATGTGCCAACTCTGGCTTAGACAGGAACTTTTCTTGATAAGCAGTTTCAAAAACAGTACAGCCCTGCAGCTTATACTGGTTCTTGGATGTGAAGGGGCGCCTGGGCCTGATCTGTCTCGGGGTGATCAGGAGGTTGTTAGAGTGCCACTCTGTGCTGTTCACCTCAGCAAGCAACCATTGATGGCCTAGCCTGGGCCCAGCCTCATTCTGGACACTGAGGATAGAGATGAAGCCCACCATGTCCCATTTTCCAGGAACTCAGTCTTGTGGGAAGTAAAGACCATTAATACAAAGATGATAACACAGTGTGAATAGTGCTGTGATGGATGGAAACTCGGGGCACTAGTGGACAGAGAAAGACTCTAACCAGCTTGGGGGATGAAGGGAACGCTTCGAGTCTTAAAAGATGAAGGTCATTCTACATAAAATATAGAAGGGCATTCCAGACAGAGGAACCAGCATCACAAAAAACAGGGCAGTAAGAAATGGCCTGAGTGTTTTTGTTGTTGCTTTTTGGCGGTAATGAAGAGACTACGAGCAGTTAATACCCTGTTGCAGAAGCCCAAGTTAGGAACAAGATGGAGCTAAATATGGACGCAGGGACTGTATTATGGGGGTGGGGATACTTGTATATTGGGCAAAGAATTTTGGCCTTTCCCCTTAGACAGTGGGGAGGCCTGATTTATAAACTGTAATACAATCACCATTCCTCAAGCCTGGGGAGGGGCACCAGCTGGGAATAGTTTCCACTCTGGGCCCCAGCAGGTGCAAGTCTTCTCAGTGACTCTCTACTGGGGCAGCAGAGAAGGGAGCCGCTAGGAGGCAGGCCCCACCCCTACCCCTTCTCCAGGCCTGCCTCCTACAGCTGTCTAATGCCCAGAAAACCCCTAGAGAGCCTCACCATTAGCTCCCTGGATAGTAAAAGAATGGCAACAAAGGCAGCCTGTTTTAAAAGCTAGATTCACTCACAAGCTAACATTGCCACTATTGCCACTTGGAGAGAAAATGATTGTCTAATTGTAAGATCTGGTACCATAAAAATCTTTTTAAAGAAACATTTATCATTCTATCATAAGAGCTACTATTTAATCCTCTGAACAACCCTAGTAAAAGGCATTGTTATCTGAGGAGGTGACAAAACCAAGACCCAGGAGGTTGGGTAACTTGCCTAAGGTCACACAGCCAACAGAAGGCAAACCCCAGGTTGGAATCCAGGTTAAGACCTTTAGACCTAAGAATTGCAGACAACCTGGTGTCCCCCAAACCCAAACGTAGAAGTCAAAATAAAAGAGATCTAAACTGCAAAATGAATGTTAGGAAGCCAAAAAAGCTTTCATTTTCCACCCCCCCAAAGTGATCACTTGGTGCTTTTCAAAAATATAAAATTATTTTAAATTTATATTTCTTATTCTTTGTTAGGTGCCCTAAACACTCATGCCTGGTATGCCTTTGACTAATCCAGAATTGCACCTATCTGTAAGATCTGAACTCTAGGCATTTTCCCTCTGCCATGCTGCCTCTCACAAAATTTTTCAAGCAATTTCATAAAACTTTAATTAAAAAGTATTTTTAACAGCGGTTTGATTCCCGGCCCGAGCTGAGCAGCCGCTGAGCTGCCAACAGGTGGCAGGATGGCTCAGCTTAAAAAATAAAAAAAAAGTATTTTTGAAATTTAAAAAAATTATCAAACAGCTCAGAAAAGTTTTTTGTCCCCATCTTGATTTCAAATGCTCCTAATCAATATGAAGTTTCCCCGTCCATCCAGGTGCCCGAGCTAGAAATCTGGGTTTTTAATCCCATGCTTGACTCCACCCACCTCCCATCCCCATATGACTCTCCTCCAATCCACTGTCCACACTAGGGTGATCTAATTTCCAAATGTGATCATTTCATTTTCCTGCTCAAAACCCTGCAGTGACTCTGCTTGACCCACAATAAAAAAACTCAAACTTCTAAACCCTTCGGTCTTCCCCTCCCTCTGGGACTCTTGCTTCGCTTTCTCACAGCACTGAACACTGCACTGTCAGATTTTAGTGAGAACACTAATGAGAACACAAACCACTAGTCAGTTATGAAACGTCTTCCCCATCAGACCACCCAGCCCAACCCAAGCCTGGCAGGGAGGAAAAATGTTGGAAATAGTTGGTAATGATTCAAATGCCTGTCGGCCAGAGACACAGTAATGATACTGCTTGCTGTGACCAGAATCTGAAAACCCATTTTCAAACGTTGTCTCAAAGGTTGAATAAAAGTGATAAACTCAACCATGCTGGCCATTATCAACCCATTCCTTCCCACAGCAGCCTGAGTTATGAAATGGTCTTAGACCTTCCAGACAGTG
The DNA here is from genome assembly GCF_001890085.2 of Hipposideros armiger. Lineage (NCBI taxonomy): Eukaryota > Metazoa > Chordata > Mammalia > Chiroptera > Hipposideridae > Hipposideros > Hipposideros armiger. Next base: position 860,540 of record NW_017731996.1, read on the forward strand.
AATTATTACTCTTTGCATTTCAATTACTTTTGTGTAATGTAACATTTTGACACTCTTAGTACTCACTCCTTTGTTCCCAGCCCCACCTCAGTATGTGATCTAAGGCAGGTAGGCACCACAGGTCCCATGTAGGAATTGGTTCTTAAAAACATAGCCCAGGGCATCTGCCACTAAAAATCAAGTTAACCTAATTCTGCAAAATTATGAAATCCAGTATTTAATTCCAAAGATCTGATTCTTAACAAGATGATTACGGCTGGCCGAGCGGAGCGTTGGTTAGGAATTGGCTTGGGATGCCAGCTATGAGCAGCAGGGCCCCGGTTCGGATCCCACATGAGGGCCAGTGATGCTGTGCCCTCTACAGCTAAGATGGTGAACAGCTCCACCTGGAGCTGGGCTGCTGTTGAGTCGCTGGTGATGGCGTAGACTGCAGTGGGGCTGGCCAGCAGCGGGCGTGAACTTTCGTGACCTGCAGTGAGCCGCCGTGAGCAGATGTCCAATGGCTGGCGAGCGACTACCTCACCCAGGAAAAGTGCAATGATATTACCAACATGGGCCAGTGAAGCGACGTTCTCCACAACTAGAATGAAGAACAAAAGGACAGCGACTTGTCTGTTCCCCTTCCCCAGTTTCCCAACACTGTTCCCCTCCTCCAATTCCCCAATAAAATCTTTTAAAAAAAGATGGTTAAACAATACTATTGGGCGAAAGAATGCTGTTAGGTGATAAAGGATAGTGAGGGGTAATTTTTTCTTCTTCTATGTTCCAAACTTCATTTCATGAGAACATAGTGCTTTAATAACCAAAAACTTCACATCTTGCAGTTTTGAAAATTTAAATGTTTAGTTTTTAAAAACTTGTGGCAAAATACACATAAAATTTGCCATCTTAGCCATTTTAAAATACTCAGTTCAGTAGTAAGTATATTCACATTTTTGTGCAAGTAATCAGAAGTTTTTCATGTTGTAAAATTGAAACACTATACCCATTAAACAACTATGTATTTCCACCTACCCGAGACCATGGCAACCACCATTTTACTAGTGTCTCTATGAGTTTAAATACCTCATCTAAGTATCATACAGCATTTTTTTTTTAATGTATAGAGTGTTTGTCTTTTTGTGACTGGTTTGTTTCACTTAGCATGTCTTCATGGTTCATCCACGTTATAACGTTTATCAGAATTTCCTTCCTTTTAAGGCTGAATAACATTCCATTGTGTTTTGGCTATTGTGATTGCTATGAACATGGGTGTACACATTTTTGAGACCCTGCTATCAATTCTCTTGAATATGTACTCAGAAGCGGAATTGCTGGGTCATATGATAATTCTGTTTAATTTTTTGAGGAGCCACCATATTGTTTTTCACAGTGGCTATACCATTTTACATACCCACCAATAATGAATAAGGTTCCAATTTCTCCATATCCTCGTGAACACACATTTTTTTATAATAGCCATCCTGAAAGGTGTAATTAATTATCTCATTGTGGTTTTTAAATTTTCCTAAAGATTAGTGATATTGATCATGTTTTCATATGCTTGTTGGCCTACAGAGTTTATTTGAAATATAGCAAAAGCTACTTTACATTTTTTAAAATAAACTCACTTTTTAAAACTTCTCTACTGTTGGGAAAGTCCCTCTTCTCTATCAACTTGAAAAGCTGGCTGGCTATGCTTACAAACCTTCATCCACACAGCAAGCAAGTCTTCTAGGATAGCTGCAAAACTGGAAGCCCAAACTGTAGGTGGTGACAGAAATAATGGTCCTGTCATCAGCAGGAAAATGACAAGCGTGCCCCCTAGTGACAAGTTAGGGAGATGATAGAAAAAAAGTAACATTCTTAAAAGGCACAACCACCACACTGAAGAACATAATCTCTACCCCACTCAGGAAATCTGGAGATAAAACTAATAACACAACTACTAATCAATCAAAATAGTTTATTCACACAGACAGTTAAAAAGGTTCAGTTCTGAGGGACAAAATGTGTCACAAAACACACTGCTTATAAATCTCTACCTGAAGTTGCCTTGGAATAATCTGCTTCCTCTCTGCGTGATGAGCAGTACCAGGTGAGTGGTCTGGGGATGCTAATTTTAACTCTGAATGTCTCCACTAACGGAGGGCTTATATTTCACCCTCTTTAGCAACTCTGAAGCGTAACGACTTTTACCCCTCCCAATCTCTATGAAATGTATTGAAAAATGTGACTCTAAAGGCAAAAAGGGAGCCCACACCAATGATTACATAAGTCAGAGGGTGGCAGTCGTGACTATTTAGCTGTTCTTAGCTCCTTAAGCCCTCTATTATGTAAATCAAGACACTTTCTGATTTGCAAGCCCTCCCAGCTAAAATAATCATGATGATGTTAGTGTCTGATTCCTTCAGGCTCTGTGGCTGCTAATTTTTCCAAATTCCTGCTCTTTGTCTCTCCTCCCCAGTCCCCCAAATCTCTATGGCTCTCTAGGTCACTGTTTTTCACAGAGGTACAAGAGTTTGAGAACTAAGACCCCATTACTGTGTCTTCACAGAACATACTAGTTAAAGGAATAAACAAACATTTCAGGCTACATCCAGTAGGTGACCCTCTGGGGCAATGGGTCTAGTAACCAGAGCTACTGACATTAAGTCCCAAGTCTTCCAGTTCCAGCAGGTTGGCCTCCAAGGGCTGCATCAGGAATAGGAGGTGCCAGCCTCAAGTTGTTGCACAGGACGGTTGGCCACACTACCCAAACATTAGAGGCTGGACGTTTTTCTGTTGTTCTTTATGCAGCTGCAGGGCCCGATTTTTTAGTACCTCAGCCTTGGCTTCATCCTTATCTACACCCTCCCCCATCTTGTACATGCGGCTAGCGTTGGCACAGGCCCAGACATGGCCCAGGTCACAGGCTTTCATCGAGTATTTGCATGCCAGGCCCATGTCCTTGGGAAAGCCAGGGGCACCCTGCAGAAACATGGCACTGAGGTTGAAGCAGCTAGAAGCATAGCTGCCATCGCAGGCCCTTGTGTAATAGTCTCTGGCCTTCCCTAGATCAGGCTGGCCATCATCGTTGACCTGTCCATCATGTGCCAGGAGACCAACATTGTGACATGCCTCCACAGACTTCTTTCCAGGCTTCTCACACGCCATCAGGAAGCAGCTGGAGGCAGCTTTCAGGTCCCGGGTCAGTCCGCCTGAGAGGAAGGAAAAGGAAGAAAAAAGTAAACCCAGGCCAGAGCAGAACCTGAATGTCTCAGGCCAAAGTTAGGGAACAATCCTGAATAAAGTTCATATACCTTGAGCTAAGGCAGCATGAAAAGATGACTTAGTATAGTGCAGCGGTCGGCAAACTGCGGCTTGCGAGTCACACGCAGTTCTTTGGGTACGTTCCGTCTCAAAAGTTTGCCGACCCTGGAAGAGCCAATCCTGTCCCTCACAACAATTTAAAAATTCGAGAGCCACAAATATTTTTTACATGATCACCATTATGTGAATAATATCCTTCAAAAATTTTATAAATGAAAACTATGACCTTCCAGCTTTTTTAACCATGGAATCTTTTGTTCAAATGAAATGTTATAAGGCAGCCCAAACAGGTAAAGGAAGCAAAAAGTGGAAATGATAACAATAGCTACCTTATGGGGTTACAGTGAGAACATGGCATCTTCTAAGAACTTTGTTAAAAGTTTCTAGATTTTAATATATACTGAATGTATATTATTTGCCAACTACTGTGCTAGGTTCTGGGGAACAGACACTGTCCCTGCCTGTGGATCTTATGGTCAAATGAGAGAAACATTAAACTACTTAATTAAATGTGTGACAAATGTATGGAGGAAAAGTACAGGGTGCTATGAGAATGTATCATAGACTACGGGGCGTCCTAGACGAGGAGGTGAGTTCAAGGAACGCTTCCTCAAAGCAGCTGTGACATTTGAGCTGTGAAATAATGGAAAAAAGGGAAAGAAAATATGGGCTTTTCCAAGTAAAGCTGTTCCAGGAAACAGGAATAAGATCCAAAGAGAAAAGGAGCCCACATGGGTAGAACCTAGAAATCACTGGGGAAGGGAGGCTGGAGAGGCAGGCAGGGGTCAGATGATACAGGGTTTGGTGGATCTTATTAAGGATCCTGTAGTTAACCTTGAAGCAATAAATGGGAAACTGCTACTAGGTCATTTTAAGCAGAGATGGTTGCAGGGCTCACTTTTTTTTTAATGGAAGATTTCAAATCCCCATGTACCATCACTCATTTTCAAAAAATATAAACATTCTAACTACCTCTTAATACTACTTTTTCTTGAAGATTTTATTGGTGAATTGGGGAAGAGAACAGTGTTGGGGAATTGGGGAAGGAGAACATTGTGTTTTTCCAGGACCCATCAGTTCCAAGTCAAGTTGTTGTCTCTTAATCTTAAATTGTGGAGGATGCAAGCTCATGCGGGAGTAGAACCGGCAACCTTGTTGTTAGGAGCACGTGCTCTCACCAGCTGAGCCATTCGGCCGCCCGTTGGTAGCTCAGCTTGGGCACAGCTCACTGGCCCATATAGAAATCAAACCAGCAACCCTGTTGCTCAGAGCTTCTGCTCTAACCAACTGAGCAATCTGGCCGGGCCTTAATACTATTTTTTATTTATTAATTAATTTATTTAAATATTTTATTGGGGAGTTGGGGGAAGGGAACAGCATTGGGGAATTGGGGAAGAGGAACAGAAAAGTTGCTGTCCTTTTGTTCTTCAGTCTAGTAGTGGAGGACGTCGCTTCATTGGCCCATGTTGGTGTTATCATTGCGCTCTTCCTAGCTGAGGCAGATCGGTCACCGGCTATTGGACGGCCCAGCTCATGGCGGCTCACGGTAGCTCACGCCAGTTGCCAACTGCAGCAGGGGCTGCAGACTACTCCATCACCGGTGACTCACAGCAGTCCAGCTCCAAGTTGAGCTGTTGTGCACCATCTTAGCTGTAGAGAGCGCAGCGTCACTGGCCCTCATGTGGGATCCGAATCAGGGCCCTGCTGCTCAGAGCTGGCATCCCAAGCCAACTCAACCAACGCGCCACTCGGCAGGCCCAACACTATTTTTTAAAGAAATCATTCCAAATATACCACCTAGAAATAACCCTCCTGATCATTAAGAGAACACCATTCCAGTCACCTTTGTAGGATGTGTTCAGATTAAATACTGGCTGGCTGAATAGACAACAAAATAGAAGTACTTTGAAAAACTGGATTACATATGTTATTTGTAAATTTAAAAACTAACTTTGATTTTACTTGAATTTACGGAAAGAAAACCACACTGAAATGAAACTGGATAAACAGCTGAACTTTAAATGAATATTTCTTCACTAGAGAAATTTCCTAAATGGGCCCCTAGAGTTACAAAGAAATTATTAAAAATATTAAAAGGTCAGAGCCATTGTTTTTATTTCCTAACTAAATTTCAGACAGTATTCACTGACAACTAGAAAATGTAAGGATACTGGCATCTCACACTTCCTCCCATCTCTCCTCTCCCACCTTGTACTTTTGGAAGGTTATGTTACTGCAACTTAGGGAAACAGCACAGTGGTTAATGAAGCCCAGGCTCTGTAGCCAGAAAACTTAGGCTCCGGTTCCAGCTCCATTACTTGTCAGCTGTGTGACCCTATTAGCATTTTATTTTACATTTACAAGCCTCAGTCTTCCTCATGCATAAAATAAGGATAATAGGATCTACTTCATATGTTAGAAGCTTAAATGTGTGCTTACAAAGAGCCTGGAAGATAAGTGCTCAGTAAATGTACAGTGTTTTTATGTCATAAAGGTTTATATTATTTACATTCTATTCGGTAAACCTAATTAGTCCCGTATTCATTCTAAATGGATTCTGCTCATCACTGGTCTTTCCATAAGAGCATCTCCATTCCTGAATTATTTCTTTTGATTCACTTCATTGGTTGTCAGATCAGTTTTTCTAGAAAAGCTCATAGTAGAAATTCTATGTCCCTGAGTTCTTTCAATTTTGAGAATGTATTCCTCTCACCTTTACATTTAAATAGTATATTGCTAGGTCTTGCTTTTATATCCAGCCTGACATTCTCTGCCTTTTACCTGTTTACTTACATTTAATGCAATTATTGAAACATCTGGGTTTAAGTCTACAATCTTGTTTCCCACTTGACCCAATGTTCTTTGCTCCTTTTTCTCTTCTTGTGTTTTGAATTGCATATTTCTAAGTCCATTTCATTCTCATCATTGGCTTTTTAGTTATATTTATTTTTCCAGTGGTTTATCTAGTGATTATAATATATATCCTTAACTTATCACAATCTACCATGAATTAATATTATACTTCACATGTTAAGATCCTTACAACAGTATATTTTCATTTATCACATTCCCATCCTTTGTACTATTGCTGTCACATTTTACTTCTATGTATATTACTTTTTTGTTTTACTTCTCTATATATAAGCCTCACAATACATTGCTATTATTTTTGCTTTAAACAGACTTTCATATATTAAAAAATGAGGGAAATGTCTTATTTTTACACACATATTCTAATGTGTTTCTTTCTTTTTTTTTTTTTTAGCTGAGCCATCCTGCCACCTATTGGCAGCTCAGTGGCAGCTCAGCTTGGGCCGTGAATCGAAAGCGGCAACCCTGTTGCTCAGAGCTCGCACTCTTGAGCGAGATCTTAACCAACTGAGCCACTCAGCCAGCCATGCTTTATTCTTTTGTATGGATCCTAGTTTCCATCTGCTATCATTTTCCATCAATGTAAACAATTTTATTTCTTGTAGTATAGGTCTGTTAGTGACTCATTTTCTAAGGTTTTGTTTCGCTAACAATGAATTTATATAGGGCCAGTTGAGTGGCTCAGTTGGTTAAGAGCGCGAGTTCTGAGCAACAGGGTCGCTGGTTCTAGTCCCACATGGGCCAGTGAGCTGCACCTGAGCTGAGCTGCCACTGAGCTGCCAACAGGTGGCAGGATGGCTCAGTTGGTGAGAGCACGTGCTCCTATCAACAAAGTTACTAGTTCGACTCCCCCATGAGATGGTGGGCTATGCCCACCACAACTAAGATTGAACATGGCACCTTGAGCTGAGCAGCTGCAAGCTGCCGATGGGCAGCTGGTGGATTTGAAGCTGAGCTAGCTGCGCCCTCCACAACTAAGATTGAAGGACAACAACTTGCTGTCCCACTCCCCCAATTCCTCAATACTGTTCCCCTTCCCCAATTCTCCAACTAAAAAAAAAAAAAAAAATATATAGAATTTCATCTTCATTTTTAAAGATATTTTTGCTAAAGTAGAATTCAAATTTTACTTCTTTCTTCCAGCATTTAAAAGATGTTCTTTTGGGCTGGCTGAGTGGCACGTTGGTTAAGAGTTGGCTTGGGATGCCAGCTCTGAGCAGCAGGGCCCCAGTTCGGATCCCACATTAAGGCTGCCCTCTACAGCTAAGATGGTGAACAACAGCTCAACGGGGAGCTGGGCTGCCGTGAGTCGATGGCGACGGTGGAGGCTGCGGTGGGTCTGGCCGGCAGCTGGCGTGAGCTTTTGTGAGCTGCTGTGAGCTGCTGTGTGAGGCCATCCAATGGATGGCGAGCAACTGCCTCACCCAGGAAGAGTGCAATGATAATACCAACACGGCCAATGAAGTGACATCCTCCACAACTAGACTGAAGAACAAAAGGACAGCAACTTGTCTGTTCCCCTTCCTCGATTCCCCAACGCTATTCCCTCCCCCAATTCCCCAATAAAAATCTTTAAAAATAAATAAAATTTTAAAAAAATTTTTATTGGGGAACAGCCATAGTCATTGGTTACACATTGCTTTCATGCTACAATGGTATTAGTTGACTCTTTTAAGGAGGGCACAGCTAACAGTAGCCCATGCAGGGATTGAACCGGCAACCTTGGTGTTATCAGCATGATGCTCTCTAACCGAGCTGATCGGTCACCCCTAAAAGATGTTCCTTTATTTTCTGGCTTACATAGTTTCTGATGAGAAGTCAGTCGTGGTTTTCTCACCATTGTTCCCCTCAATGTCATTTTTCTCTGATTGTTTTTATGGTTTTCAGCAAATTGGTAAATAAATATCCAGGTGTGGTTTTCATTGGTTATCCTGCTTGGATTCAGTGAGCTTCATGGATCTGTAGACTGCTATTTTTAATCAAATTTGGAAATTTTTCTGTTATTTCTTTAAAAAAAGATGGAAGGGACTTAATCATTATCGATCCTTCCTCTGGGCCATGCACATGCTAATGCCTTTACCTATATTATCCTATTTTATTCTCACAACAACCCTATGAAGCAAGTACTATTTTCTTCGCCATTTTACAGGTGATAGCTGTGACATAAGAGTTAAAATGACTGGCTCAAGGTTCTACTACTTACAAATAGCATTCCCTAAGGTCTGCCTAACTTGAAAGTCTGTGCTGTTTCCTTTGTCACTCTGCTGAACTTGTCTCCAAGTCTTCCTACAGTGTGCTTCCCCAATGCCTATGAGGACTCTTCTGCAAAGAGGGCTCAGTAAAAGGCTCAGGTTGTGATGCCAGCACTACTATCAATGACAAAGACCAAAGAAAACAGGCCCTTCCTTACCTTTTCCGGTCACATAATAGGCCCCCAGTTTGTAGCAGCTATCACTGTGTTTGTTCTCTTCACAATTGAACTTCAGCACCTTGGCAGCCTCATCAAAATTCTTCTGGATCCCTTCCAAATAGTCCACCAGCCGATAACAACCTGTGAGAAGAGGGCAAGAACCGTTCTTCATGTCTGGGGCTGCTGCTCAGGGGTGGGGAGGATTCAGGTGTGGCAGGCAATACTGTGTCTTCTATTTAGGACTAGCCTCTGTCCTCCTGAGGTATGACAAGGTAACCATACAACAAAGAATGCAGGTGGTGTTCAGCCATTCTTACAAAGGGCATTGTCTGCCGTTAGGCAGGGACTGAGCGATATACAGACTGGGGAGACTTTGGCCCTTTCACTGACTCCTCCACTCAACAGCCCTTCTGCTCCCTGTCAGCAAGGCCCCAAAACTCAGGAACTTCCAGAATTGAAATTCTGCTACCTTTGGAACTTCTCAGGAAGTTCAGCAGCAAAACACAGAAAACCAAAAGGGCCCATGGACTAGTCTTTGCAGCAGCAAAGACTGGGGTGCTTCAATGACTTATTCCTCAGCCAGGTTGGGAATGAGAAGCCTGAAGGCAGAGTAGAAACAGCAGCTACCAAAGGAGTTGGAAATATACGTTATCTCCCTGGCAGTCTCTAGTCCCAATGAGCCTTTCCTTAACATCTCTCCCTTCTGTCCCTTCTTCTTCATGCCCAATAACACCCATCTCTCATTCATTTCATTCAACAAATGTTTGAACATCTATGTTCATCTATGCACCAAACGCTGTTCCAGATACTAGGAATATAGTCACTTGCCCTCCCAAAAATTACATTCTAGAGGAGGGAACACAAATAAGTAAATAGGTGAACAAGATGTATTCAAACAGTAATAAATGTTATGACTGAAATAAAACAGAATGATAAAATAGTTTGTTGTGCATGTCGGGGGGATGGTTCACATAGATTGGACAATCCCGGAAGGCCTCACTAAGGACTGTGATATCTGACTTGAGATGTGAATAATGAAAATAAACAAGGTATTTACAGACAATGAAATGGGAAGGGTGCAGAAAGTCCCAGGCATAAGGAACAGTAAATAAAAAGACCTAAAAGAGAGAATAAATAACCTTGGCACCAATAAGGTGTGTGGCTGGATCAAGGAGGAAAGGAGCAGAAAGTGAGGAGAGGAAGGGAGGGACCAGATCGCAGGGCCTTGTAGAACATAGGAAGGAGTTCAGATTTGACTCCAAGTCAATGGGAAATCAATGGAGGGTTTTAAGAAGGGAACTAATATGATTAAATTTGCATTTTAAAAGGTTACTCTAGTATTATGTGCTTGTATATGCCTGGGTGAATAGAGAGGAAGTGTGAGAGGGGAAGACTCCAGCACTGATAAGAGCAAAGGTTGTTGCATTATAGCCAATTCCGTTACCACCCCCCTACATTAGCCTCTGACCTCTCGGAAAACTGAGGCCGGATGGAATGATTATCTGTAAAGCTCTTTCGGGGAGTGTCTCAGCAGGTGACTGGGACCTATTGGAATGATAATAGTTATCTCCCCTGGGAGGACACAGTAACAAAGTGTCTTGGGGCTATGTGGAGGAAGTGTGAAGGCACAGGATGTGTTGGAACACAAAGGGAATGCTAATAGAAAAGGTCTTAAGGCACACACAAGTCACGGGTTACAAATTGATTGACAGCAGTAAAACAGTTTCACTTCTTTTCAAATTTCTCAATAAAAGCTATGCGCTGACCCGATTCTGGGCTCACTCAGTCTTCTCTGGCTGAGTCCCTTGGTCTCGCTCTTAATCTTACTTTTGTCTCTTGCTCTTATTCAATCTACGTCGCCCCTTAAGAGAAACCTGTATGCCCTTGCCACGCTGGACGTGACAAAAGGTGTTATTTTTGCTATTTAAAAATCTAAAAAAGAAACAAGAGAACAGATTTTAAGGGAGTGAGGATGCAAACAGGGAGACACGTTAGAAGGCTATTTCAATAATCCAGATTATGATAACTTTGAAGGAAACTACTATACCGGTAGCTATAGTAACTATGGCCTCCTCACAGGCTCTTCTTCTAAAATGCCACAGCCAGTCCCTCTTTTTTTTTTTTAATCTGAGCCATCATGCCACCTGTTGGCATCTCAGCAGCAGCTCAGCTCGAGCTGGGAATTGACCGGCGACCCTGTTGCTCAGAGCTCACACTCTTGAGCGAGCTCTTAATCAACTGAGCCCCTCGGCCGGCCCCAGCCAGTCCTTCTTATATGCCCACCCTTCTCCATGCCATTGCTCGGTATATTCTCCAGAATACACTACCAAGAACTCTTTCCTCAGAAACATGTATGGCTCTCCGTTGCCTACAGAATAGTCTAAATTCCTTATCATGGCATTCAAGGCCTGACGTACTGTGGCCCAGGAGGCTCCCTCTTCAATCTTATTTCTGACTATATCCTGACTTCAGTCTTCCAAAAGACAGCATTTTCTTCTCCCAACCTCTCCTCCATTTAATCAACATTTGCCTGTTCCTCTTGACCAGAAATCTTTCCCAACCATCCTGCTCCTCAGTGGCTCCAATTCCTGTGAATTCTCTCTAAACTTCGGACATAGACCAGCATCAAACAACCCTGGGTTCTTTTTAAGCCATGGTACTGCAGAGCAAATGTGTAGTTGGTTAGCATCAAGAAATAGCTATACCCTCACCAGCTGAGCCATCCTGCCACCTGTGGCAGCTCAGCTTGGGACGCAGCGTCACTGGCCCATGTGGGAATCAAACCAGCGACCCTGTTGCTCAGCGCTTGCACTCTTGAACAAGCTCTTAACCAACTGAGCCACTCGCCCGGCCCTAGCTTTTATTCTTAAGACAGGAGTTTGTTAAGGAATAACTGTAGCTCTGAGAATCAGGAGGAGGTCTGAAGAGGGATACTTGAGGCTGTGTTTCACAGTGATTCCCAGAACTTGACTGCACTGAGGAAGCAATGACCTCTTACCCTGACCTGGCAGCCACCGGGATGCACACTACCCTAGCTATTAGCAGCAGGTCCAGCCTCCTCACCACAACCTAGACTGGCAAATTGCAGGCCTCTCACCTTGCCTCCTTTCATACTGACTCAGTTTCAAACCACAGGTGTACAAAGGTCCAGGTGATGGCAGGACCCACCTCAGATATCCCCGAGAGGTGCTGTGATTGTGAAGGTTTTAAACACTGTTGGAAAGGCAGGTTTACAGGATGTGGAACTATTCACATTTTAATTTTTGAAGCCACGTAGACATATTGCTTTGATGAAAATAAAAAGAAAAAAAAAGAAAAAAAAAAAAGAAATAGCTATACCATGTTCTGGAAACTAGACTGAAAGCTATTAGAAGGTAGGGTGAGTGCTGTTGGGAGCCAGTGTCTGAGATGGCCTATCACACTGCTATTGTGACAAATCCTGAAGCTCTGGCTAAGAAACAGATACTGCTTTATGTTTCGGAAAATTTAAATTCCCCTTTGGATGCCCCCAGTAGGATAAAGATCTGACACCCCTTCTTGTATTGATTGTTTTATTTACTTTAACTAAATAAGTGAGTTTTGGGCATATTATGATAATTCTGTTTTACTGTTAGTTTCTTAGCGATAGATTCTTAGTGATAGACAAGTTATGCACCTTATAATTCTTAAGATCCTGTTTAGCCAGTAGTGTTTGAAACAGTTGCTAAGTAGTAAACATCCTTTAAGTGCCAAGGCAGGAACTCAGCTCTGGCCNCTTTAAGTGCCAAGGCAGGAACTCAGCTCTGGCCATTATCGGAAGAAATTGAAACATAGTTAGGATAAGTTAGTTATTAGTAAAGAACAGATCCGCTGTACCCTGTAATAGAAACATCGTGAGGAAGTAAAATTCGGAGAAAAACAAACTTCTAAGGAAAATAGACCCTGGGAAGGAAGGAACATTGAAACTATGTAGAAAACAATTTCTTAATGGGTAAAATTTAAACTTGGAAAAACAACTTGGGGAAAAACAGCTCAATGATGTAAATAGTTACCTGCCCAGTATAAAAAGGACAGGCTGTAAAAATAAAGTGAGACATTAATTCTTGAAAAGCGCTTCTGTGTATCCGGGCGTTCTTTCCTGGCCGACTCCGCCTCCACCTGAGGAAATGCCTGGACCTGCGGGAGCTGGTCTCCCGCAGAGTGCCATTTTTTTTTTCTTTTCTTTATAAAAGTAAAGTTGGAAGAGGAAAACCACCCAAAGGTACTGGCTGCTCTGGGTGGCCCCTTTTGAAAAACCACCATCCACCCACACACTCAACTCACTCTTCCCAGAACACACAGGGCACATTCATGCCTTTCCACTAACTGAGGTATCTGCCTGGAATAGATCTCCCTTACCTTCTTCGAGGCTTTGTTCAAATGCCACTTTCTTAATGATTACCCCTGACCACTCAATTTAAAATTGCCGTTTTGAACTCCTGACACTGCTCAGTCAGTTCTTTCTCCCATTGCAATTACTTTCTAACACTATTTCCTTATGTTTATTGTCCAATTCCCCCCACTAAAATGTAAGCTCCATGAGGACAGGGAATTTTATCTGTTCACTGATGCATCCCCAGTCCCTCTACCCCAAGTGCCCAAGCACTTTTCCTTCCCCGACCGGCCTCCAGGCTCAGTCTGGCGGAGCATTCCCCCTTGGCGAACCTGACAAATCCTCATGGATCCCAACCTGCCCATCTCCACCACACACAAGGTCGTCAGTGTCCCACTGACCCTGTCCCGACGTGTCCCCGGCCCGTGACCCCTTCCAGATTTCCTCAGAGGTCGCTCACGTGCTCCGTCGACCCCCACGCCTCCTTCATGAACCCCCAAGGGTCCCCCGGCCGCGCTCACCGTCCGGGTCCTTCTCGCGGTAGCACTGATAGTTGCACTCCACTTCCATGTTCTCCAGAAACGACTTCACCTGCTCCTCGTCTTGGAAGTCCACCACGCCCGCCATGGCTCTTGCTCCCGCAGGAGAGATTACCCAGTCGTTCCTACCCAGGCCGCGCAGCACTCAGGGTTCACGGTCACGTGAGCCATGAGGGGCGGGGCCTGGGCGGGGCGTGCCGCCGAGGTCTGCGTTCACCCGCTTCCTTTTCCAAGCAAGGCCACGCGCCGCGAACCTGGGTTTCCCTTCAATTCTCACGCTGTTAGTCTTTGGCGGTCAAATGTCTTCTTCTGGTCAGCCCATTCCTAAAACTGATGGCGGTCTTTCTGCAGCACTTTATCTGTGCCAGCTTTGTGCATTAAATGATTTTCTGTCTGCTGTCTTTTATCCCTTCATCTGTCCATTCGTTAGTTCTGTAATCCCTAATCGCTTATTGTGTGCCTCACCAAGTGCTTGGCTCTAGTAATTCAACAGCTAGGAAGTATGATCCCTGCCTTTAAAGAGCTTGCAGGTTAGTAGGAAGACATTTATGTATTCATTCAGCAAGCCTTTTGAGCACCTGCAGTATGCCAGATGTAGTTAGACAAACCAATACTCCTCTAAGTCTGTACAAATGCAATGAGAAGTCTGGTTCATCTCTATATTCTTCCCAAACCCATCCCCTGCCCCCAATATGTATGACCTAAGGAATGGGCTGAAACACAGAAACTGTAGAGGTTGTAGTAATAATGCTGTTATAACAATGTTTAAAAAGTCTGAACTTTGTTCCAGATTCTATTCTAAGAGCATTATATAAATTCTCATATAATTCTCACTATGACACTCATTGTGATACTGTGGGGTAGGTATTATATTGTCATTGTAATAGCTTGACCAAGGTCACACAGGAAGTGAGAGAGTTGTGCAGTAAATACTTTTTTAATAAAAGAATGAATGAGGTACAAGAGGAATATGTCAAGGAGATGGGAGAGAGGAAAGGAACTTTACCTGTTTCTTTTTATTTGTTCTCCTCAGAATCATCAGCTCCGTAAAGCCTAGACTGAAAGCTCTCCAAAGTCTCCAGTTCCTACTCAACTTTGAGTTCCAGTCAGCCCTAGTTTAGAGCCCTCAGTGGAGTTCAATCCATGGTTTCCCAGCACCTATAGCAATGACTCCACAATTAACCTACTCCTAATGGTATCAGTGATCAATTAATATTAGTTGACTCTAAGTAGACTACCTCCAAATACTTCCTCATTGGGGAGCAACCTACTGCAACTGGGAAATGTCTTTGAAATCCCAGTTTTATTTTTAAAATTCATATGGTTTTACAGTATATTTCATAATACATCTTTCATAGGAAAACACAGGATTGCCTTTTCTCCAAGCCTTTGAGTAAAATTGAAACTCCAGATGATATGCCACATTTACCTGTGGTTTCTCATACCCCTGATCACCTTGGGAGATCCCTACTACACGTACCCTAGGTAGAGGAGACATGACCATTGATTTTGAACCCATTTTCCTTAGCCTGACCTTCCTAAGGCCCTGTACAATGATTCTAGCCTTATCTCCTGCCTCTGTTCCCCCAAACCCCACCCAACCTTCTGTTCTCTGAATAGGTTCCAGGTTTGTGTCCCTTTTTACTACTGCTCTTGGTACCTGGACCACCCTTCTTTGCCCAAATCAGAGATCCTCTCTTCTGTAAAGTCTTCTCAGGTGCAATAATCACACACCCCGAAAGCAGATTTAGATGCTCCCACTTCAGTACCCCACACCACTTGGTTTATTCTGGTATAATGTAGTAGGAAAGCATTGGCTTTGGAAAGCAGACAGATCTTCATCAGAATATATGCCCCATGTTTACTAAATTATGATCTTGAACCAATCACATTTGTAAGCCTGATTTCTTTTCTGTAAATGCAGATCTCCTGTATGGCTGTCATTAGAACTAAAAGTTCATGTATGCAATTTACTTAGCAGAATGCCTGGCTCAGAGTCATTCCTGTTCCAAATATGTTTCTTGTCATGCCCATAATGGCATAAAATCTGTGTCTCACACCAGACTGTGAGCTCTATGTCCCTTGTGCTGGTCACAGGGCCAAGAATAGAGCACGGCTTGGTGAGAGTGGTATAGATAATTAAGGCTAGGGACAGGCCACAAATAATACTTTTTTCCTTTAATTATATTGCTGAGTTGAACTGTATGGAGATGAGAACATCTGAGCAGTAGAGGGCGATAGACAGTTGGGGAAAAGATGAAAGTGAGTTTGGGCCAAGTTATGAAGTCACGTATTTTAAAAGGAAATTTAAGGTCATTAAAAAGGCAGCCAGCTTCTTTTTTTAGTCCTGTCCTTATCTTTGTAGGTTTAGTTCCCCTATTCTTACAAATGTTTGCATTTACTTTTTCAACTTGTTTGTTTTAATTATTCAAGTAGTACATGAATATATGCTTATTGTAAATTAATCTCATGTTTTTCACCTAATAACCCTTTTCAATAAGCATGATGCAGCTTGTAGGCATTGTTCATGGTGTTGCAGAGAAATTGAAGGTCATAGAAGTTAAGTCATTTGCCCTTAAACACACAGTGAGGGGACCTGGAGAAATCAGGCCTTTTGGAATCCTAGAGTTGAGGACAACCATTCTAGATCCTGAAGGAAAAACTTCAAGAGCATTATAGCACTCACCTCCTGACTCCAGACTTAGATTCAGCTAATATTAATTGATCACTAATTATGATCTTTAGTACTTTAGATTCATTATCTCACTTATTCTTCACAGCCTTACTTTTCACTCATTCAACAAACATTCCCTGGGTGCTAAATAATGACTAGGGCTTAAGGGATGCAAAAATGAAAAATGCAAGGTTTCAATAAGAACAGCTTTTCTTTAGAAAAAGCTGAGATGTTCCTCCTAATGATAAAAGGAAGGGAAATTTAAAACAGTGTGATATCATTTTTCATCTCTTAGATTAACAAAGATTTGGCATCCTATGTTTGTGAGGATGCTGAGAAACCAGCATTCCCATACACAGTTGGTGGGAATATAGACTGATGCTTCCTCTTTGGAGAGCAGTTTGGTAATATTATTAACATTTAAAATGTGTTTATATATTTTTGGGGGGCGAGAGAAAATATTTGCAAACCAACTGCCCCATAATGGACTTGTATACAGAACATATAGAGAATTCCTACAACTCAACAATAAGAAGACAATGTTTTAAAAAATGGTCAAAATATAAGCACATAAAAAGACACCCAGCATGGAGAAATGCAAAGAAAATTCCACAATGAGATACCGCTACACAACTACTAGAATGGCTGTAATCAACAATACCAAGTGTTGATGAGGATATAAAAAAGCTGGAACCCTTATACATTTCTGGTTGGAATATAAAATGCTGCAGCCACTTTGTATTTTTGTTTGTTTGAATTTTATTTTATTTTGGTAAGAACACTTAACATGATATCTACCCTGTTAACAAATTGTTAAGTGTACAATATATTATTGTTGACTGTAGGTATAATGTAGTGTTGTGCAGTTGATTTCTAGAGTTTATTCATCTTGCTTAACAGAAACTTATGCCTGTCATTAGTAACTCCCCATATACCCATCCCCCAGTCCCTGGCAACCATAATTCCACTCTTTGAGTTTACGAATCTATTTTATTTATTTATTTATTTTCTAATTTGACTATTGATATTTTAGATACCTCATATAAGTGGAATTAAGCAGCATTTGTCTTTCTATGACTGGCTCATTTCACTTAGCTAATGTCCTCAAGGTTCATCCATGTTGCAGCATACTGCAGAATTTTCTTCTTTTTTTAGGGCTGAATAGTATTCTATGGTATGTGTATACCACATTTTGTTTATTCACCTGTCAATGGGCACGTAGGTTGTTTCCACATTTTGTTTACTGTGAATAGTGCTTCAGTGAACATGGGGGTGCTAATATCTCTTCAAGATGCTGATTTCAATTCTTTTGGGTAAATACCCAGAAGTAGGGCTGCTGGATCATACGGTGATTCTATTTTTAATTTTTTGAGGAATCTCTATACTGTTTTCCATAGTGCACCATTTTGCATTCCCATCAGCAGTGTGCAAGGATTCTAATTTTTCCATAGCCTCAACAACACTTGTTGTCTGTTGCATTATAGCCAATTCCGTTACCACCCCCCTACATTAGCCTCTGACCCATTAGTTGAGAGAGTCTCTCGGAAAACTGAGGCAGGATGGAATGATCTGTAAAGCTCTCTCGGGGAGTGTCTCAGGTGACTGGGACCTATTGGAATGATAATAGTTATCTCCCCTGAGGGGGGACACAGTAACAGTGTCTTGGGGCTATGTGGAGGAAGTGTGAAGGCACAGGATGTGTTGGAACACAAAGGGAATGCTAAT
>NW_017731996.1:879920-882645 GCF_001890085.2 Hipposideros armiger
CAGCCCAGCTCCAGGTTGAGCTGTTGTTCAGCATCTTAGCTGTAGAGGGCAGTGTCACTGGCCCTCATATGTGGGATCCGAACTGGGGCCCTCTGAAGTCCCAAGCCAGCTCTTAACCAACGCACCACTCGTCTGGTCCTCTATTTTTATTTTTATAATAATTATATATTACTTTTGTAAGCAGACAAAATAATAAAAGTATTTTTTACAGACATGATGTCTTCCCTAAACATGTTCATTGTTTTGTGGGTCATTTCGGAATAAGTATTAATATTTCCATTTTATAAACGAGGTTCAGAGAAGTAAAGTGATTTATTCAAGGTCACACAGCCCGTCAAGCCTCCCCAAAGGTGACCGACCACCAGTGAGCTGACAGGATCCGCCCAGTGCGGAAAGATGAAACCAATGACGTTTACTTTGAGGTCACTTTGAAGGCCCAGGATTGGTGCTCGTGTCCAGGTTGAGCTGGCGATCCTCAGCGGCCAATGCAGCTATGGGTGGCAGAAGGGATGAACTGGGTTTCCCGGGGTTACCCCGGGGGTACCAGTTCTCTGTCCTCTGCAGGTCCCCTGGGAAACCTCAGCATTGGGTGGGTTAGTTGTGGAGGCGCCCTGCACTTCCTGCTGTGGTCAATCACCCAAGCCCGTGCCCTGCATAGCATGCAGCCCTCCTTCCCTGCAGCCCTCCCACGGAAAACAGGAAAAGTTCGTGACAGGTGCCAGCCCTGCTCAGACTCGCG
The DNA here is from genome assembly GCF_001890085.2 of Hipposideros armiger. NCBI lineage: Eukaryota > Metazoa > Chordata > Mammalia > Chiroptera > Hipposideridae > Hipposideros > Hipposideros armiger. Next base: position 880,660 of record NW_017731996.1, read on the forward strand.
TTTCAGCAGCGTGATTACACATCACGTAGTCCCGGCATGACCTGCATGGCCTCAAGCCAGCTCAAAGCAATCAGAAATAGGATTGAATGCAATCTCTACTTCTCTGTCTTTGAAGCTTCCAGGCTGTGCTTCAAGCTGGAAAAAACCAACAACCCTGCTTTATAAAGAAGAGGACTGGGGTCTAGAGAGAGAAGGAGGCTTGGCCCAGGGCACACAGAAAGTTAATGACAGAGCCACAGAAGCCACGGACACTTCTTTCAGGGCAGCAAGTTGGATGGTAACCTTTCCAACTTTATCTTCACCCTCCCTCCTCCCCGCCTCTGGTTTCCTCTGTGACCATATATCATCATCTGAGGCAGCAAGGTTTATCAATTATACTAAGGACTTTGGAATCCCGCACTTGCCGTGGGATCTTGAACAATTTGTGTTACTTTTCTGGCCTTATTTTCCTCATATGCCATGGGATATTAATTTCTGCCTGATAAAAATAAATGAAAAATTGGGAGTCAGTTTGGTATAGAGCAATGGTTTTCAAAGTATAGTCCTTGGGCAAGCAACATCAAAATCACCTACGAGTTTGTTAGAAATGAATATTCTCTGGCCCACCCCAAATCTACAAATCGACACTCCCAGCAAATGGCAGCTATTATTAATGATGGGGAAAGGGCTTGTAAACACTGAAATCCCATTTTAGATTAAGTTGGGAATGCTATGAGAATTGTGTGACTCATGCCTGTGTCATCAGAATCTAACACAAGGCCTGGTACAGATTAGGGATCAGTAAATATTTGATGAATGTATGTACTAAAGTCAGAGATTAATACTGATATCTCCCTTGCCTGGGTGGGTTTTCTTTACAAACCATCATTAGAGCTGACATCTCAACAATAAGCCGCACTCTGCAATAAGCCTTTCTCTCCCAACTACATTTGTATATTTCACTCTTTCCAGTTATTGAAATGTAACTTGCTTCACACTCATGTGTTGTGATGAGTCTGAAATGTAGTTGGTGTATGATAAATCTGTGTTGAGTGACTAATGGGTGCCTGAAGAAGCATAGGAATATGCTGGAAATAACACTGGAATAGGGGCTAGGAACTTTCCATTCTAACTCCAGTTCTACTAAGTTCTATAGTATGTGGCCATGGCTAAGTCCATTTTCTTTTCAGATCCTTAGTCTCCTCATCTGTGAAATGAGACTGGGAGGAGACAGACCAACTTTAATGCCTAAGGGTTTTTTAAAATATATATGTATACATATGTGTACACGCATATGTATACATATATGTTTTTTAATTTTTATTGGGGAACTCTGTGTTTTTCCAGGACCCATAAGCTCCAAGTCAAGTAGTTGTTTCAATCCAGTGTGGAGGGCACAACTCAGTGGCCCATGTGGGGATTGAACCAGCAACCCTGATGTTACAAGCATTGCGTTCTAACCCACTGAGCTAACCGGCCGCCCCTAATGCCTAAGTTTTAAGGATGCTTCACACAACCACTAATTTGTTGTCTGTGTGGCTTTTCTTTTTTTAATTTTTATAAGAGTTTATTTGAGCCAAAACTGATGATATATGCCAGGGAGCAAGGTCTCAAATGCTCCATGTTGTCTGCGTTATCTCCTTATCTTACCTCTCAGGAAGAATTGCTGGGCTGGCCAAGTGTCAGGTTGGTTAAGAGTTGGCTTGGGACGCCAGCTTTGAGCAGCAGGGCCCTGGTTCGGATCCCACATGAGGGCCAGTGATGCTGCACCCTCTACAGCTAAGATGGTGAACAACAGCTCCACCTGGAGCTGGGCTGCCGTGGGTTGCCGGTGTCAGCTTAGGCTGCAGCCCCTGCTCCAGTGGGCTGCCGTGAGCTACCGTGAGTGGCTGGCAGCCAGTGTGAGCAGTTGGCAGCTGGCGTGAGCTGCTGTGAGCCGCTGTGAGCAACCGTCCAATGGCCGATGAGTGACTGCCTCACCCGGGAAGATAATACCAACATGGGCCA
>NW_017731996.1:882760-888487 GCF_001890085.2 Hipposideros armiger
AAAAAAAAAAAAAGGAATTGCTGAAAGCAGTTAAAGAAAATCAGGTAGGTATACCTTTTTGTAAACTTCCAAACACTGTAAAATTAAGTAAGATATTATTCTAATCAGATAATTTATAACCTACGGAATTTACAGGTTGGAAACGACTCTAAATCTTTGCTACTGAAAGTGATCTGCAGCATCAGCATCATTTGAGATCTTGGTAGAAATGCAGACTCTTGGACCCCACCCAGACCTACTAAATCAGAATCTACATTTTAACAAGAACCCCAGGGGATTCGGATGCACAATAAAGTTTGAGAAGCATGCCTTAAATCAGACTCATAGGACACATGCACTGAAAAGATTTTGAAGATATCTTCAACTTCCTCATTTTACAGATAAGTACACTGGAGCTTCCCAGTACACTGGAATGAAATTGACTTATTTTTCTAAAAAGCAGATCTAACTGTGTCACTCCCATATTGGAAACCAATGGCTGGCTCCACATTGCCCACATCCTTAGCTCGGCATTCGAGGCCCTCTCATCTGGTCCTTGCTTACCACTCCGCTTGATACTTCCCCACCTATACAAGACAAGCTAGTCACTCTGACCCTCTCCTTTTTTCTGAACTTCTCAGGCTGTTTTCTCTGTGTAGGCTGCCCTTCCAACTTCTCTCCAGCCTCAGCTCAGACTATGACACTCTGGACACCAGCTCAGACATGACACCTCTGTTCTTTGTTTAGGACACCTTCCTAACTTTTACTGGTTGGCAGTGGGCTGTGGTTAGCTAGCTGAGACCTCTTTCACTTCTTGAAGCACTGTGGTCCTTACCTGTTTTAAAAATACCTATTTAACCAGATTGTGAGCTCCTTAAGGGTAGAAACCAGGTCTCAAGTCCCCACAAAGAGTCAGGACTTTATATGAGCTCAGTTTATCCCATGTGACTAATGATTTCCAACTTGTCTTCCAGGTCTAAATTTTGCATACTGAGGCTGTGAGCTCCCAGAGAGCAGGGACTTGATAGTCTCTTTTTTCAACTCATTCCTGAGGCTCCCTGTGCCTGAGCACAGGCACTCATTCACCATCCAGGCTGACTGGTTCAACTGTTGTAACATAGCTATTCCTATTATGTGCTCTCCGACCTGGTTTATTGCAGTATGCTCAGGGAAGTCCAACTGACCCAATGGGTTGCAACACCAAGTGTAAGGAAGGGGTCAGTTTTCAGGATAAATCATCTCAAGTCTGGGCTGAGATTTAGTGTCTTCTAAAAAAGCTCATAAGGTATCAAGTGGTGACCCCAAAAGTCTATTCTTGCAGCCTCCTGTCCCTAGATAAGAACTGATACAAGTAGGTGCTTCAGTACATGTTGACGAGTGAATAAATGGATAGGTAAATTAATCTGGACTTCTAAATGTAACCAAATGCTGACTATAGGAAGAAAAGCAGTGGTGCAGGAAGAGAGTTGTAACCAAATGGCATATAGTGTTAAAGATGAAGTATAAGCTCCTTGCCTTTGCCCACAAGTCCTGCTGTAACCTGTCCCAGCCTGCCTCTCTAGCTTTGTCTCTTCCCCTCCCATACATCCTACTTGTGCCTCACCCCAAACTATTTGAAGATGTTAAACACGTCATGTGGCTTCATGCCCAGTGCCTTCACAGATGTGGTTCCTTATACCTAAATTACTCTTTCCTCACTCTAAATTTAGGTAATTCTTATTTGTCTTTCAAAGCCTAGGTTAAATAGTGCCTCTACTAGGAGCCTGCTCTGACCGCCTCTACTGGACTGGATGCCCCCTCTGTACTCTGGTAGATGCCATGCTTCTTTTTAGAAAAGTAGTGATCATGTTCTTTCACTGTTGTCCACAAGACTTGGGCACCTTGAGAGCAGGGAATGCATCTTATTCATTTCTGTGTCCTCAGAGTCCAGCACATGGCATGACACAAAGGAGAGGCACATGGTCCAGTGGAAAGAATGTAGAGTTATCATTAGTCAGGGAATTTGCCACCTGTAGAATTCCAAGTTTATGAAGGGCTTTGCAAAGCCTCATTTAATATTTGCTGAAGAATAAATTATTTACATGCATGTAACCTCCTAGGAAAGGGCTAGAACAGTGAATAGTAGATGACAGGCAAGGAGGCCTGGGGAAGTAGAATTCACACACACACACACACACACACACACACACACACACACACACACACACACTGTCCATGGACAGATGACCCTCTATAGAAGGGTGCCCTGGAGACAAGGCCCCTATTGTTTGATCGGGGTGACTGTTCCAAACTAGCTGCCACTTCTTCCTTTCTCCCACCCTGCCCTGACAGAAAGTTGCAGAAGGGTTCACAACAAAAAAATGTACACACAAAGTGTGAGATCTGGATCAGTTACCAGGCTTGAGAGTCAAGTTAATTCTATGACCTGGAGAAAGTCACTCCTCTCTGTAAACTTGTTTCCTCATATGTAAAATAGGGATAATAATATCTAGCTTGCAGGACTGGAAGGAGGATTTTATAATAATAGCTATACTTATATAGTTAGTACTTATATAACATTTATATCCTGCCAAGTCTTGTTCTAAGAGCTTTAAATATATACTAACTTAATTTATCCTCATTAGAACTCTATGAGGTAAGTACAATTTTCCTATCAATTTTATAGATAAAGAAACAGACACAGAAATGTCACATAACTTCTCTAAGATCATATAGCTAGTAAGTATGGAGCTGGGAGTGAAATCCAGACAGACTGGCTTACTCCAGAGTCTCTGCTCTTAACAGGTACTATATTCTATACTGCCTCTTCAAGAAGATAGTTGTGTGAGAGTGAAGTTGTCTAATCCATAGTAATGCATAATAAATATTCACAATAAGAAAGGGAATCGAGTAACGCTAGTTGATGAGATGGTTTCAGATGGATTAATATTAATACATTATTAACATTAGTCATTTAAAAAATGTCTTATCTTTCAACTATTACATACTCCTGCAATTGGAAGAGGTTTTCTATCTGAGTAGTCTGGGCTATTTTAAGGTGCCCGAAAGGTAAGCTGGCTTTGCCTTCTGAGGAACTGGAACAAGTTCTTAGCACTTCAGCCAGAGGGCATTTGAGGGACCTGAGGATCCCATGAGATTAATTCCTCCAGTCAGGCCATGTTCTGGGTTCTGAAAACAGGGCTAAATTGAATCCAGTTAATGCTCTCAAGGATCTCACAGCCTACTTGGGGAGACAAGCAAAAGAGACAACCCCAATATAGTACTGCTATGGAGGGAAGCTCATAAAAGACATCTAACTTAATTATGGAGGGATTGATCAGGAAAGGCCTTCCATAGGAGGAGACACATGAGTCTAGTATCAAAGGGGAAGTGGAAGACATATTTGAAGAAAGCAAGGAAGGTTTCTTGGCAGAGCAAATGCAGGGACCTCAAATAGCACAACATATTCCTCGAACTATGAGTAGTTCAGTATGGCTAGAACAGAGCTAGGAGACATGGAATGAAACTGTTGTTGCCTGAGACAGACAGAGGCCAGGTGGGGAAGTGCCCTTCAGTTGTCAGATTAAGGGGTTTGGCCTTATCCTGTAGGAGATGTAGAGCCATTGAAAAGTTGCAAACAGGAGTGTAATATGGATTAGAAAGATAATTTGGTAGCAAAGGGGGTTGAATTAGAGGTTTAAAACTGAAGACAGCTTTCAAGCACATGAAAAGATGCTCAACATCATTAGTCATTAGGGAAATACAAATTAAAACCACAATGAGGTACCATTTCATATCCACTGGGATGCCCATAATAAAAAAGATGGACAATAACAAGTGTTGGAGAGGATGTGGAGAAATTGGAGCCCTCATACATTGCTGATAGGAATGTAAAATGGTGCAGCTGCATTGGAAAACAATTTGGCAGTTCATCGAAAAGTTAAATATAGAGTTACCATATGACCCAGCAATTCTACTCCTAGGTATATACCCAAGAGAAATGAAGACATATATGCGGGAGACCGGCTCCCACAAGTCCAGGAGTTCCCTTAGGTGGAGACGAGTCGGCGAGGAAAGAACGCAGAGACAGAGAAGCGTTTTTCAAGAATTAATGTCTCACTTTATTTTTACAGCCTGTCCTTTTTATACTGGGCAGGTAACTANCACACATAAGTCACGGGTTACAAATTGATTGACAGCAATGAAACAGTTTCACTTCTTTTCAAATTTCTCAATAAAAGCCATGCGCTGACCCGATTCGGGGCCCACTCAGTCTTCTCTGGCTGAGTCCCTTGGTCTCGCTTTTAATCTTACTTTTGTCTCTTGCTCTTATTCAATCTGCGTCGCCCCTTAAGAGAAACCTGTATGCCCTTGCCACGCTGGACGTGACAGTTGTCTTTTGATTTTTTGATAATAGCCACCCAGACAGGTGTGAGGTGTTATTTCATTGTGCTTCTGATTTGCATTTTCTTGATGATTAGTGACTTTGAGCATCTTTTCATATACACGTTGGCCATTTGTACATCTTCTTTGGAGCAATGTCCATTCAAGTCTCTAGCTCATTTAAAAATCAGGTTATTAGTTTTTTGCTATTGAGTTGTAGGAGCTCCCGCACATACCCTGGAGATTAACCCCTTATCAGATATCTGGTTTACAAACATACCCTTTTATTCCATAGGTTACTTTTTCATTCTGTTGTTTCCTTTCCTGTGCAGATGCTTTTTAGTTCGATGCAGTCGCATGTGTTTATTTTTGTTTTTGTTCCCTGTACTTTTGGTGCCATTCAAATGTGTTTATCTTTTGATTTAGAAATTCAACTACCAAGAACCTATCTTTCAGAAATTCTTACATGAGTAAATATTTGTTGGGAGCCGGCCGAGTGGCTCAGACAGTTAAGAGCTCACTCAAGAGTTTGAGCTCTGAGCAACAGCGGTTCGATGCCCGGCCTGAGCTGAGCTGCCGCTGCCAGTGAGCTACCAACAAGTGGCAGGATGGCTCAGCTAACAAAAAAAATACTGAGCAATATTTGCTGCAGTTTTTGTTGTTGCTGATGCTGCTGTTATTATAATAGAAACAAATTCCAAGAATAAGGAGTTTGAATACAATGTAGACATTAAAAAAATGAAATAGGTCTATTCATGTCAACATTAAAAGATGTGCAAATGCATTGTTAAGTGAAAAAGTTGTATAGCATAACTTAATTTTTTTTTGTTTAAAAAGTAAGCTTTTGTATAGTCATAGAAAAAAAAACAGAGGGAAAATAGACTGAACTGTTAACAGTTAACTATTGGCTGGGAAGGAGAAAGGGAATAGGTACAAGGGACTTCCAGTGTGTGTATTCTATTTTTATTTTTTATTTTTTATTGTTCTATTTTTATTTTTTTAAATATTTTTATTGGGGAACTGAGGGATGGGAACAGTGCTGGGGAATTGGGGAAAGGAGAACAGACAAGTTGCTGTCCTTTTGTTCTTCAGTCTAATTGTGGAGGACGTCATTTCACTGGCCCAAGTTGGCACCATCATTGTGCTCTTCCCAGGCGAGATAGATCAATCGCTGGCTTCTGGACTGCCATTCACGGGGCTGCTGGCCGCTCACTCTGGCTGCTGGCTACACATGGTAGGTAGCCCATGGCAACCCACTGCAGCAGGGGCTGCAGCCTACGCCGTTGCAGGGGACTCACAGGCAGCCCAGCTCCAGGTTGAGCTGTTGTTCAGCATCTTAGCTGTAGAGGGCAGTGTCACTGGCCCTCATATGTGGGATCCGAACTG